>NW_011495014.1:4622832-4660491 GCF_000754665.1 Bison bison bison
TATGGACTCTGTGGGAGAGGGAGAGGGTGGGAAGATTTGGGAGAATGGCAATGAAACATGTAAAATATCATGTAGGAAACGAGTTGCCAGTCCAGGTTCGATGCATGACGCTGGATGCTTGGGGCTGGTGTACTGGGACGGCCCAGAGGGATGGTATGGGGAGGGAGGAGGGAGGAGGGTTCGGGATGGGGAACACATGTATACCTGTGGCGGATTCATTTTGATATTTGGCAAAACTAATACAATTATGTAAAGTTTAAAAATAAAATAAAATTAGAGAAAAAAATAAAAAAAAAATAAAATAAAAAATTGAAAGGGGCCACCGGAGTATGAAATGAACCCATTTATGTCAGTCACTTGTAATTCTGATATTGGTGACAGTATCTATTTTGAGTTAATATCTGATAGCTAATTGAACATGTAATGCTCATGCTCAAATAAAATATGTTGTTGAATGTCTCATCTAATGACAAGAATTTAAGTCCCTACTATCTGATTTCTCCAAACTATGTACTGTTTTGCTCTTAATAAATATTTGACAGCTAGCAAAATGTGAAGGGTAGCAATAAGGAAGCAACAGCTTTTCTTGAACTGTTAGGATCTTTTGGAACAGTCTTTGTTTTTAAATATAACGTTTTGCTAGAGGTTTGGAAAAAGCAAGAATGAATATATTATTTGCCATTTCCTTCAAGGGAACACACTGAGCTGCTTAATTAAAAATATCTTTCTCTTCTTATCTTAGGACGTTGCGTTCCTTATTTAGAAGAATGTAAAAATCCAGGGCTACTCTGACCTCTATATAAAAATATTTCACTGTTTTAGGTACATTGCCTATCAGTTAAAAATAATGGAGAAAAAAAATCTGAAGCGTTAAAAGATATCTTTATAATCTGGCTTTACTTGGATGATAACATTTTAAAGAGCAGTGGAAATAAGCTTTACTTTGGGACCTAGTTGAAATCAAATTTCTATGGACTTTACCTTGTTCCTTATTTTCTATTAATTATATAAACATCATATATAATTAATAGGTACAATAAATGCATTTATCTTTCTTTTGAAAAGTTAGGTAATTTTCATTCTAGTAAGATCTTGGTATTGAAATGATAGTGTTTAACTTATATTTAATTAAATATTAAATGTGGTATTTAAGGGTGAAGTGAAGTCGCTCAGTCATGTCTGACTCTTTGCGACCCCATGGACTCTACCAGGCTCCTCAATCCATGGGATTTTCCAGGCAAGAGTACTGGAGTGGGTTGCCATTTCCTTCTCCAATTTAAGGGTACTTAATCTAAAAATAAAATTTAATTTTTCCCAAAATAGAAACTTTGACACAGAAAACGGCCATATCCAGTGGTCTTTTTCCTTCTCTTTTGCTCATTCTTTCTTCTTTTTTTTTTAAAAAGGTCTCTTGCTTCATCCTGTAGATTCTTGCTCATGTAGTTATGCTTAGTCTGTGCTTGTTTTTTACCTGCTGAATGATTATCACCTTTTCCTCTTTTCTCTGAAGAAAAAAGCAATAAATGGGGGAAGGTTATCAAGTAGCTAGTTACTTGCCAATGGGCCCAGTGCCCCTTTCTGCTTTGTGGTATTGCCAAATGACCAGATGACAATCCTGAGTTTTTCCCCTTATTCTAGGATGAATCCAGTTTGGAAAGGAACTAGCCATCCTGTTCCATCACTTTCTTGAGTCTTCAGGAAGGAGGAGAAAGGCTGACTGCTTAGCCCCTTCCCAGGGCTTTCCTGAGGCTTCCCACATAATCTGTTCTCCTGAGGCTTCCCACATAATCTGTTCTAAGAATCAGAATTTCCAGAGAAAATAACAGATGACCACTGTGTGTGCTTTGAGGGCAAAGCAATATATATCAAATTGACTTTCAACTTCAGTCTCTACTTTTTGGTGATAGTCTTCGTCTTATGTTTTAAGTCATTCATCTCTTTTAGTCCCTAGGCTTTCAGATCTTTTCTGAAGTTAACCATTTCTTGCTGTTTTTATATATTTGAACATTGTTGTGTCTCCTGATGTCAAAATGAGTTATGTTAATTTTTTAATCTCTTGGCTCCACTTATTTATTTATGAAGGGCCAGTCTAGGGCAGTTGGGGTGTAAAGTATATAAACTGCCTTGATAAGGATGTCAGCCAAAACAGAGAGCTGCTCCATCCACATGCCGGCATGTCCTCTTGCAGGGGCTACTGGGTCTTTATATTACGTTTTCATTGCTGGATGCCACATGCTCCCAGAGCAGTTTAAACTGTAAACCACTCTAAAGGCCAAGGCTGCTCTGTCAGGATTATAGTGATACTTGAGGGCTTCCTCAACACAGCCTGTGTGTACATTGTTGGCTGTCCTCCGGAGCTCTCTCTGTTCATCCTGGCGGGATGTTATAGACAGATCTTATCAATGCTTGTCTTCTTGCTAATCAAGCGTTTGCTCATTGATGAGACAAAGACAGTTCCTGTTCTTCTTTAGGGTTCCAGGAGGATTTCTTCTTGCTAATATACAATTGCAAATGATCTCATGGATCAATTGATATGACTTCTTTTTATCCTATTTTTTTTTACTTTATATAGAAAGTTGAGGATTTGGGCCACTACAAGGACTTCCCTGATAGCTCAGCTGGTAAAGAATCCGCCTGCAATGCGGGAGACCTGGGTTCGATCCCTGGGTTGGGAAGATCCCCTGGAGAAGGGAAAGACTACCCACTCCAGTATTCTGGCCTGGAGAATTCCGTGGACTGGATAGTCTACGGGGTCGCAAAGAGTCGGACACGACTGAGTGACTTTCACTCACTCACTCAATTAGAAATGTACAATATCCCTTTATTAAATAGCCTGATTATATGATCTCCATATCTCTCTGTTTTTATCTTTCAGTATGTGGAGGAAATAGGATACCACTGTTTAGCTCTAATAATTCTTAAGAGCAACTCTGCTATTTGGTTTTTGTATGATCACAAAAGTTTGTACCTTAGTTTAAATCTGTAGTAGTCATGTAGTTTCACTTATGACTTGATATTTTCTTAAATGTGAAAGTTTAGTGTAATAATAATATTGACAAGGGGCATATTCAACCTACTAAAGAGTTAAGGGTTAGATTATCTTTCCCCTTTTCATATATTTCAAGGAGAAATAAGTAGAAACAAAAATGAGACATTTTAACAAAGCCTCTCCATTGGTAGTGTAAGGAGTTTTTCATACATACTGAATAGATCTGAGAGATGACAGGGACTGTGGAATATCAACCAAAAATGTAATTTTATCCTTCATAGATAAATGTGTATTTTGGACAAATGTCAGCATTAAATGGAACTATTTTTTTAAAAGAAGGATTTGAAATGAAGTTCAAGCAAAAATATTGAGTTTTTCTTCTAACAAGTGTTATTTACTTTAAAAATGAGTACATGTACTTATTCCAGAAATTTAAATTGGCCTTGTCCTTCTAAATTTATGTGTCTCAATTCTTGGCAACTTTATTTTTTTTAAAAATTTGTAGCAACGTCAACTGAAGAGATTAATGGCATTTCCTGGTTGGTTAGATGTCATTTTCGTTTTCCCCAACATTTACCTCTTGCTCTGTTTTTGTTCTCTTCTTAAACTTGGCTTAGACTTCAGAATATCTCCAGATTTTCATTTCGTAGTTCCTCTGGTATAAACAATAGAGCATGAAAAATAAGAGGCATGCTCCGTTATCCTACGTGATGGGAGTTTACTGTAAGAAAGCATGGGGGTAGTCAGGAAGTTCAGGGAACCTGTCCAATGGCCACTAGCTCATTCCCAATCCCTCGTTCCCTGGCATGGAGTGGGCAGTGGCCTCTGAGGGTACTGAAATGGCGCCTTATCATTGTTTCACATGAAGGAGCAGCGCCAAGTCAGATCTTCTTGTCCTCTCAGGATTGGTCATCTTCATGTTGCTTTTGGCAAATGCTCCCACCACTGCTTGGCCACAGCAGCATAGTGGATGGCATCTCTTAGCACCTCATCAATTGTGTGACGCTGAGATTTGTCTGAAGGCATTGAAGACACAGACATAAGAACAACAGCCTACCCAGTTGCAATCACAGGAAACACTGAGATTCCAAATAGATCTTGGGATCTTAGTGAGCCACACATATTAACCCTAAAGTAAAGGAATTGAATTGAGGGCTCAGCCACTTGCATCTGATTTTGGCAGTGTCTCCAGATTTTTATTTCTTAGTTTTTCTGATATAAAATGACCTTATAGCTGCCTCAGTGACTTCGAAACTCAGAACTGTCAGCTGATGGCAATATTGTCAGTTCTTACCTAGGATTATTTATAAGAAAAATAGAAGAATTTTAATTTCCCAAGCATTAAAATTTGATCAATTTATACTTTTGCAACAGAAAAATTTTTCTAAATTAAAATTTACAAATATGCATTGAGTATTATGTGCAAAACATTTTGCACGGGAACAAAATTCATTTGTTCCAAAGATCTTTATTAAGCCATACATTTACTTGCACTCAGTCCCTGGGATATCATGTCAAATGGTGAGTAAATAGAGATTTTCCTTAAAGGAGCTTACTAATACAGTTGAAGAGAAAGATATTCAAATAGAAAATTATAAAATAAGAGTACTGAAATGGGCACATTACAAAGCCAGGGGCAGTCAAGGAAGACTTTCTGGAGGAAGTGCTGTGGAAATTGGAGCCAAATGATAAGTAGGAATTTGCCAAATAAATCATGTTGTTGGTGTTTGGAGCAAAGATTTCAAGTAGAGGATACCTCATGAGCAAATAGAAGAAGTAGCAAATATATATCATATTTGTCTAAGGTCAGAGTGACCTGTTCCATAGGCTGACTTGCTGGGGGTACGCATGCTGTGAGGGGCTTCCCAGGTGGCTCAGTGGTAAAGAATCTGTCTGCCAGTGCAGGAGATGTGGGTTTGATCCCTGGGTCGGGAAGATCCTCTGGAGAAGGAAATGGCAACCCACTCTAGTATTCTTTCCTGGAGAATTCCATGGACAGAGGAGCCAGGCGGGCTGCAGTCTACGGGGTTGCAAAGAGTCAGACTCGACTGAATAACTGAGCACACACATGCAGCTGGGTGTGTGCTAGAGTTTGAGCTTTGTTCCCTGGGGCCCCACTTCCCTGGTTCTGTATTTCACTTCATCTTTCAGACTTTTCTTGACTCTAACTCACCATTAAATACTGGAAGTTCCTAGATTCTTTTTTCCCCTCATGCTTCTTCCTTTTTTCCCTTGGCTGATATATCCATGTCCACAAGTTTGTTTACCACCTATAATCTCATTGATTCTTAAGTCAGTTCTGAGCTTAGGGTCTTAACACCCCTCTTATGACCACTGTGTTTACGACTTGCTTCCTTAGGACCATGCTCTCTGTTTGCTGCTCCTGCCACCCCTGATTCTCTTAATCATTAGAACCTGCCAAGTTTTTGCTTGCCCCAGGGACTTTGTATGACTTCACTTCTCTTATCCTGAAATGCTCTTACTCTTTTTGCCTAGCTACTGCCCACTCCTCCTTCAGGTCTTAGCCTGAATATCACTTTCCCAGGGATGTCTTTTGTGCTTCTCCTAATACCCATTTGATGACTGAGTAACATACTGCATTTTTTATGTCCTACTTTCTAATTATTCTTTTGTTTTGAATACTGCTTTCCCCACTGTGCTTCAGCTCTCTGAGGGCAACAGCCAACTCTTTCGCTGACGTACATGTGCATGCTCAGTCACTCAGTCGTGTCCATCTCTTTGCGCCCCCGTGGACTGTAGCCTGCTAGGCTCCTCTGTCCGTGGGATTTTCCAAGCGAGAATACTGGAGTGGGTTGCCATTTCCTTCTCCAGGAGATCTTCCTGACCCAGGAATTGAGCCCACATTTCCTATGTATTCTGCATTGACAGGTGGATTCTTTACCACTGAACCACCTAGGAAGCCAGCCTTATATTAAAACACTTAGCAGAGGATTTGCACTTTGCATGGGGACTTTGCACAATGAGCTGCTTGGGTTAGGACAATGAAGAGCCCCTGAAGAATTTTAGAAGAATGACCTGATATGATCAGCTATTAGGAAGTTTATTTCTCTAGCAGTATGGAGGAGTTAGAGAAGGTCCATGGCTAGAACAAGGGAGATAAGTAGGTGGATATTACCACTAGAAGTGTACAGCCTCATAGCACACATATGATTAAAACACAAAGACTTCAAAATTACTTGGTCCAAGGGTTCAGGGTTATTCTCAGGACTCTTTCATCTCTTGGTGTGATTTATTCCATGTGGGACCCTATTTTTCCACAGTCTTTCTCTTTGTGAACAGTAGCAGCCACACCTATCCCTGCCCAGTGGAAAAGAAGACCCACTTTATGAGTCCAGATTGGCCCTGATCAGCTCTGATTAGGTCATGTCCCCATCTCTGAAATAGTCATTGTTGCCAGGGAAACTCTGGGCACTGATTGATCCATCTAGATAATATATTCTCTGTGGAGCTGAGGCAATCATGCAGGGGTAAACTGGCTCTAAAAATTTTTTCTTTAAAAAAGACCTATTTGTAGCATTTGCCATATTCTTGAGTATACATTCTCCCACCATGGCTGATTTCAGGATGCCTGGCTGGCCGAGTTCCTGAATGTTTAACGGTCAGCTGTGACGAGCAGTTTCCAGCAGCTCCACTACTCTGTTGCTGAGCTGAAGGCAGAGCTGCCAGCATCGCAGAGACTGATGGCACTGCCTTCCTAGGCAGTGGTTCTCTAAAAGCCAATCAAAATGCCAGTTCAATGAGTCAGTGCCTGGTGGCCAATCCAGCCAGTAAGACTGTGCATAACTTATACTTTGGTGTCCTTATTTTAAGAATTTTTTTTAAAGTTCTTATGTCATTTTCTTGAATAACATTTTTAAGCACCTTATAATACTCCATTTTATGAAAGTACTATGGTTTACCACTCTTTTATTGTGGAATATTTAGGTTGATAGAACATACATAATGCTTTGCAGGACATGTCTACGCCTAAAGCTATTTTCTCCACATTTAGGACAGATTTACTGAGATAGTTTGCCTAAATGAAATTACTAAGTTGAAGAAATAGCCTCTCTAATGCTTTTGATACTTTCCAATAGATGTAAAAAATAGTTTTACCAATTTATAACACTCTGTCATTGTAAGAGAGTAACTGTTTCATTCCAGTCATTTTATGTAATTAGAAAAATAATCAATAGGAGAGAATTGATATATCATTTTAATTTTCATTTATTTGAATTGCTAAAAATGTTTAAATGTCAACATTTTTATAGCGAGAATATTTCTTATATTGAGTTTTCTTATAACGTCCGGACATTTGTGTGTGTTGATCTTACTATACTATTTTCATAGGTATTTAGTTCATCATAAATAATTTAATTTATATTTGACATACTATAGTTAATATTGGAAATTCTAGCATGTAGCACAACTTGGTAAATGTTGAAGGGAGTGCTGTACATGAAACTTTCTCTGATTCTGTTTATTTTGGGGGTGACATAAGCTGCTGTAATAGATAAATACAAAATCACAATAAGTTAGCAGTAAAAGTTAATTTCTTGCTCTTGTCAAAATTCCTTGCAGGCATTCCTAGTTGAACACCTTTTATGTCATCATTCAGAGACAAAGCCTCCTTCTGTCCCATACTCTGCTCTCCTCTTTAGGTCTTTGTCAAATGGCAATCCACTCCAGCACTCTTGCCTGGAAAATCCCATGGACGGAGGAGCCTGATAGGCTACAGGCCATGGGGTCGCAAAGAGTCGGACATGACTGAGCGACTTCACTTTCACTATTCAGTGAGCAGGTGGTGTAAGAGAATGGAGGACAGTATGTGGGAGAGCTGTAGGGACTAGGCCTGGAAGTGTCACATTGCATGTACTTACATCCTATTGACCAAATCTCAATCCTGTGGACACAACTACATGCAAGGCAGAAAAGAAAAAAGGATTTTGTGAGCATCTAGCCCGTCTTTGCCAAAGTTCCTATAAGCTGAAATAGAGAAATCTTTGCTGCTATTACAACTTGTGTATATCTGAGAATAAATCACCTGTGTTACTTGGATTATTTACAGATTAAAATGTGGAATGGACAATTTTAAATGTTGATAAGAGATGAATAGCTTTTTAGTAGATCAGAGTAGTGGAAATTGATATTGAATGGTCATTGAATAGCCTGACGTTTACACACTTAACAGATTGGAAGTGGTCGGACAGAGTGACTTTGACGTGTTATAAACAAGTCTTGGATGGGCACCATTTGCTCCATGTATAAGAAAATTAGATGTAAAATAGACTGTATGAGGAATTTGTAATTAGCTCAACCAATAAGTTCAATGACTTGTTAGAATGATATTTTAAACAGACTATTTCAGCTCTTTTTTTTTTATTTCTACATACACAGGTAATTAAAGTATACAGTGAAGATGAAACCAGCAGAGCTTTAGAGGTACCCAGTGACATAACTGCCCGAGATGTTTGCCAGCTGTTGATCCTGAAGAATCATTACATTGATGACCACAGCTGGACCCTTTTTGAGCACCTGCCTCATGTAGGTCTAGGTAAGAACACAAAATCATGGCCATATCATTGCTTTTCTGTCCTTTATAATTTTGATCATATGGCAAAGGTTTGCTTCACTTATGGAAAGACAGAGGACAGTTATGAATCATCCTTTTCTTTGTGTTTAATTTTTGTTGGTGATGATTGAGAGAAAAATGAAGTAGCACTAGAATAGAAATAATAGGAATAAGAATAAAAAATAAGAATAGAAATAAAGATAGAAGTATTACAAATTTACCACCTCTCATTGTTTCCATAATGATCTATGGAAATTTGGGAGCTAAACCATAGAGTCTAAGTTGATGGAAAGATACATTGCATAATAATTTTTAGTTTTCTTGCGTGGAGAATCCCAGGGATAGGGGAGCCTGGTGGGCTGCTGTCTATGGGGTCACACAGAGTCGGACATGACTGAAGCGACTTAGCAGTAGCAGCAGCAGCACAAAGAAAAATTTTGAGAGGTTACTAAAATATGCTGTAATGTGAGCTACATTTTGCATTAATTATAGTACAGCCATGGGAAATACCCACAGTGGTGTTTCACTTTATGTGAGTGTATACCCTAAATTTTTCTTAAATAAATAATTCCTTCACATTTGAAAGTCATAAACATAAAAAATAGTCTTATTTTCAGTTGGAAATGCATCTCTGTATTGTGAACTTGTTGAGGCTTTTCCTCTCATACCTTTTAAAAACTTATAAACTATTTCCATTCTCCTGCTAGAATGGGACAGAATTTAACAACAATTTTGTCTCCCTTTTCTTATTTTTACAGATATTGCTGTTAAAAAACATATAGGTAGATGAAAAAGGAAGGAGTTTGTTAGGACAGTGCCATTTGATTCTTAGAGTTTTATATTAGTTTCCCTTGGCCACTGTGACAAATTAGCATAAACTTGGTGGCTTAAAACAACCGAAGTTTATTCCCTTACCATTCTGGAGGCCAGAAGTCTGAAATCAGTATCAGTGGGTTAAATTCAAGGTATCTTCAGGGATGAACTTCTTCTGGAGGTTCATGAAGAGAATTCATTTCTCATCTCTTCTAGCTTCTCGTGGCTGCTGGCATGCCTTGGCTTGTGGCTGCATCAGTCTACTCTCTACCTCCATGGTCACACCGTGCTCTCTTCTGTCCATGTGCAATCTCCCATTGCCACTGTCTTTTAACAGTAGCACTTAGGCTTTATGCAGCATAACCCAGGGTAATCTCTTTACTTCAAGATCCTTAAATCAATTATATATGCAAAGCTTTGTTTTTTTATCATGTAAGGTAACATTCACAGGTTTTCAGGGATTAAGATATGGGTATCTATCACTTAGCCTACCACCAACTCCTTTGCATTATATATCAAACAACTTAGTAGTAAATCATCAAAATTATTTTAAATAATCTGTCAGTGACAGCACAGTTTGTTCCTTCCATTTGTTTAAAGAACTGAGAATTTTATACCTAGCTCTGAGTGTCGTTCACTTTCTTGCATAGCTAGCTACTAGTATTATAAACATTTTCCTTTGTTTGATACATAGAACAAAGGAAACATGTTTCTGCCCAAGAGCAGTGTACCAAAGCAAGGTTCAGTTTGAATGAGAAGTTTGCCTTTGTCTTATGAAGTACAGTGGAGATGATGTTGGCAGAAAAGTTATGTTCTTAGGAGGAATTGAAGTGAAGTGAAGTGAAGTCGCTCAGTCGTGTCTCTTTGCGACCCCATGGACTGTAGCCTGACATGCTCCTCCGTCCATGGGATTTTACAGGCAAGAATACTGGAATGGGTTGCCATTTCCTTCTCCAGGGGATCTTCATGACCCAGGGATCGAATCCAGGTCTCCTGCATTGGAGGCAGATGCTTTTACTGTCTGAGCCACCAGGGAAGTCCCTGTTCTTAGGAGGATCCATCTTCAAAAAATTCTGGAAAGTGATTGGTTCATTTAAAGTCCCTTGCATTCCCTAAACAGTTCAGAAAGTGTCTGTAGTACTCGCTGTTTGAAGATTGCTGTCCTAAGATATGTCAAGACCTTGGGAGAGGACAGAGGGAAATCTGCAGAAAAGAAGCTTGGATAGTCCCCACAGGGATTCTGAACCCGAGCCCACCCTCCCACACTCTGTTTGAGAGTTAATGGGCCATAACATGTCAGCTGATCTTCACAGCTGAGCCTATTCAGTTCAGTTCAGTTGCTCAGTCGTGTCTGACTCTTTGCGACCCCATGAATCGCAGCACGCCAGGCCTCCCTGTCCATCACCAACTCCCGGAGTTCACCCAGACTCACGTCCATCGGGTCAGTGATGCCATCCAGCCATCTCATCCTCTGTCGTCCCCTTCTCCTCCTGCCCCCAGTCCCTCCCAGCATCAGAGTCTTTTCCAACGGAGCCTACACCTGCCAGGAAAACTCGAATCTCGCAGGTATGCATACTGGTCTGTGTGACTTGCTGTCTAACCTTCATAGGCCAG
Organism: Bison bison bison; assembly: GCF_000754665.1. Taxonomy (NCBI): domain Eukaryota; kingdom Metazoa; phylum Chordata; class Mammalia; order Artiodactyla; family Bovidae; genus Bison; species Bison bison. The sequence goes on from NW_011495014.1 coordinate 4,633,821, forward strand.
AAAAAACCCAATGTATATTTTCTTCCTTGCCATTTGTAACTCATTTAACTTCTATTTATGATCATTAACCTTTTAGAAGTGTGGTGGTAACTCTCAAAAGGCACGTGCCATAATTCCAAACTATTTTGTTTACTTATGGCTTTTAGCAGTATAGCTCTTAACTAACATAATATCTAATAAAAGTATTTTATACTCTTAACTTTTTCTCTTTGAGAGACTTTAAAAATCATTAAACATCTTTTACAGTTGCAGTCACTATGATTTATCCCTAACAAAGAGCTTGAAGTTCAGTAATAAAATCTACTCTGTAAATCAAGCAGCAGTGTTCATGGAGACCACTGCAGGTTATATGAGGAATAAAAAGATTTGTGCAAGTCTTTTAATGTAGAAGCTTAAAATGGAACATTGAGAATTAATTTGAGCTACATACTAAATTTAAACTTTTAGGCACTGAATAGAAATATATTTCTCCATTACTGTATTTTCTGGAAACTGCTGAAATAAAATCAAAGATGTGAGAATATTGTTTCATGGTTTCATTAACCAAGCATTAGGCCAAAGCTTATGAGAAAGAAATTGAGTCCCAAAGCTTTATTGTGTTCTTTTTTTTTCTCTTTGTTTTTACTCAGATAATATCTTTATACAGTACAAAAATTGCAGACATTAATGCTATTGAATTACTAATGTGTATTAGATTTACCACCTTCCCTTCCTTTTTTTAAAAAAATCTACTGCTTTATTTCTGTAAGGATACACTGAGATGTCAGATGATAATAGTTAATGACTATCCAAATAAACTCTTGAGGAACAGTTTTTTCCTCTTTATTTCTTCCACTTCTTTAACAGTGTGACAAAAACAACTTTTATGGTGCTGTGGTCTTTCTCAGCATGAAGAGTAAAACCAGTGTGTTTTTGAATTGTATTTGTGAGGATGTAGCTTATAAATACTCTTGCAATATCTTTTCAGCCTAAGAGTGATATTAAGCAACATTTTTGCTATTTGCATGTTGAAATGAAAACAAGTAGAATGGAGTGTTTCCCCCTTAAATATGCTGTGCAGATGACAATGTCCTTTGTCAATAGAGTGAGGCCCTCACATATTGAACTGTAAATCTTCTTTGCGTCTTGTTGACTTAAAGAACCAAAGGACAAACCATTTGCCAAGACTTTGGTGACCAGCTAGTGAGCCCTGCATGTTGTTCAGGGGACATTGTTGACCTCTCTCTCTGATAGAAATACTGGATTTTCAATGCACAGAATTCTAAAGGTGAAGGGATAGTCTGTTATTTTTTAAAAATATTTTTAGTACAAAAATAATTAGGCTCACTGCCAATAACTTAGAAATAAAGATGTCAAGAAGTAAACAATGCTACTGCTAAGTCGCATCAGTCATGTCCGACTCTGTGCGACCCCGTAAACGAAAGCCCACCAGGCTCCTCTGTCCCTGGGATTCTCCAGGCAAGAATACTGGAGTGGGTTGCCATTTCCTTCTCCAATGCATGCACGCATGCATGCTATCCACAATTTAACAGCACTGAAATGTTTCTTTAGTTTCTCTATTTTGACATCTCTTGCCTGTGTGTTCACTTGTGTAAACTACCTTTCTATATATATGTGTACATTAAAACAAAAATCCTGAATATTTTCAGTTTTTTTTTTTTTTTTCCACAAAAACTAGGAACTCCCTTTGCCCGCTCTGCGTTTCCCAATTGCTTTCTTCCAATAGGTTAACAAATGTCGATTGACTGTTTTGCACAAGCCTGTTTTGTATATGGATCCTGGGGTACAGTAGGAACACAATAGACAAAAAGCAATGCCCTGATGAACTTGCATTCTGATGGGAAGAGAAAGACAAGAGACACGTGATTAAAATGGGTAATCTCTTAAGTAATGGTTAGCACTGGGGAGAAAATGAAGGCAGAGAATGGGGTAGGGAGTCTAGGGCTGGCAGGGAAATCAGGGAAGGTGTCCCTGACAGTGTGATGTTTGGGTAGAGATCGAAGCAGATAGGAGCAGCTCTCTCACTTAAATGGAAGAAGATTGTTCAGGAAGAAGGGAACATAAAGGGGGGAGGCCTGGACTTGGCAACCTGCTTGTGTTCAGGAAGCAGCCGAGAGGTGGGCACTTAGGGAGTCAGAAGAGTAGTGGAAAGGGACTGCATGGAGCTTCTATGGGGCCCTCAGGCTATGGAGGGGACTGAACTTTTACAATGAGTAAGGCAAAAGGTAACTGGAGGTTTTTGCATCAGAAAGTGGTAGAATCTGACTTAAAGTCTACTACTGAGAAGACCCAAATGCAAGTTTTAACCATTTGGAGGCTAAGCAAATTCATTTTGCGTTTACATCAAATTATCTGTAGTTTGCTGGCGTGGTCCTTGCCCATCTCTCATTTCTGCTAGTGATGGCGTGTCACATTGTACCATCTTCACGTCATGGTCTGCACACATATGAGGCTTAGTGTTTGTGAGATCCTGAAACCTTGTAGGCAAGAACATTTTGACTTATGAAATCATGACAGCTGGGAGTTTTCTGCACTTCACTTGACTTCAATGTCCCAGATAAGCTTAGGAAAGTTTCAGAGACATGCTATGTTGTTATTAGATGTGCTACTATTATTGTTTCTGATCCATTTAAGCACCCTGCAGATTACTGAGGTCAGGAGGAGGAGCACGTGATATTAAAAATATGGTAGGGTTATCGAATCCAAAGGACTTCCCTGGTGGCTCAGCAGTAAATAATCTGCCTGCAGTGCTGGAGATACAGGAGATGTGGGTTCAGTCCCTGGGTTGGGAAGATCCCCTGAGAAGGGCATGGCAACCTACTTCAGTATTCTTGCCTGGGAAATCCTATGGACAGAGGAGCCTAGCGGGCAATAGTCCAGAGGATCACAAAAAGTTGGAGATGACTAGAGTGACTGAGCACACATGCATGCATTGAATCCAAAGTCTATTTTGAGAGTGACAGGTGGTGTGGCAAAGAAAACTTCTTTTTATTTTAATATGAATGTATATGTGTGATAGCTACTATTAATGTGTATCTCGTGTGTGCAGGGCCCCTACTTAGAGGCTTCACTTTCATCTTGATAGACACTCAGTATTTAGCTTCATAGTAACCCTGCAAGGTACATTAATTTCATCTCCATTTTACATATACGAATACAAAGAATCGGTGATAGAATACCTGACCCAGAGTTACACCTTGCACAAATATATATACCTGTCAGATTCTCAAGTGTACATGTTTTCCATGGAAGCAAGTTTGTTTTTTCTTCACCCCATTAGATCAGGCAAATTTGGGGGGGAGTCTGTAGTTGGTTTGTCTGTCTCACTCTCCATCTCTGTCTCTCATACATGCTATAAATACAGACTGAAATGTTGAAACCTCAAGAACATTTTCATATAACCCTTCAGCCAGGTAGCACTGAAATTACTGGAATCTAACTGATCCCGCCTGGTCCACTTTATTGCAGAGCCAGTTATTTATTTTGGCTGAGCAAGGGGATCATTTTGGAAATGACTTGTTCTTGAATTTATACACATCTTGAATGGTAATAAGACATTTGGAGCTTTGACTGCAGTATCATTATTTCATTACCTCTGTCCATAATTATTAATATATACTGCCGAGAATTTTCCCAGGCAGAGTAAATCATGGAGGGCAGCCCAACATCCTGCTTTTGTTACAGATCCCTGATTTGCCTGATTTGGGGTTATGTTATTATGAGTTTCTAGATGTACACACAGCTTTATTGACATTGGATTTCAAATATCAGTAAATCAACAAATATCCCCCCTTCTCTAATTATAAAACAAACCGTTTTGTAACTGGTGTGTTTCACTTCACAGCCACTGGATGTCACTGCAGTTCCCCAGATGGAGTCCCCTGCTTTTAGAATCATTGTGTAAGAGGAGGGTGGGGGAAAAAGAAACTTCAGTTTTAAGTCTTCTGGAACTTAATAGGATCCATGTTTGCTTTGCTCCCATTTTGATTCCTGGTATGAAGCAGCAGCAATTAACACAATACCTCAAGCGCATAGCTATCGACTCCTCGGGAAGTGGAATTAATTGTATTTTAGAGTCATTGCTGGGGACAGCTGAGATTTCTATTCTGAATATCACTGCAGAGTGGCTTTAATAAGCAAAATGAATGACTGGAGACTTTTAATGAAACCACTTTTATATGTGCAGCTCTACCCACGCGGTCTGTTTAAGACTGAAGCAGTACACAGCAGTGGGGAGGGAACCCTTCCCAACAGCCTGCTTTGAAGCTACTCCACTTTTTTTTGTGTGTGTGTGCAAAAGAAGGCACACGTGTGGATGTTTGACACTGATACTAATGTGTATTTGTACCTTCTGTGCTGTTTGGAACCCATCAGCCATCAGAGTTGTGACCACCCTCATCACCAGCAGAAATAATTGTGAAGCTTTTAGGACACGTGTGCATGCGTCTCTCCTAAGACCCTGAGCCGAGGATTAAGGCAGCACGGTTCTGGTAGCACACTAAGACAGGAAATGGAATGTTAAAGCAGCAGAGAGTGCTCATAGTCAAATCTGCATCTCGTGGTCCAGCTGAGTTTTCCTTTTCAGTGTTCTAATAGCCTGGGTTCAAGTCTCATCATCTCTCTTCTCAGGAATTCCTTTCTTCTCACAGCTGGTCCTTCCTCTTGCCTCTGCTCATACTAGAGTTATCCATCTGAGCGCAGGCATGATTCACCTTGTGTTTGGGTCCAAGGTCCTTTGCAGGGCTTTTAGTATGTGTGACTTGACGACCCTTCCTGTCTCCAGCCTGTGTCCTTCTCCTCTCCTCTGAGTCTATACACTAGACCACTGCCTGTAGTCGCCTGCGTTTCTACTCCTCGGTCTCCTTACTCATGCTGTTAAGATTCTCAGGAAGTCCTTTCTCACCCATCTCTACCTGGCTAACTGCTATGCATCTTCCAAGGCTTACTTGGAATTATAGTTAAAATGGAAAATAAAATATAACTGTATAATAACTCTCCCATAGTGCTAGTGGTAAAGAACACACTTGCCAGTGCAGGAGAGGTAAGAAATGGGGGTTCCATCCCTGGGTTGGTAAGATCCCCGGGAGAAGAAAATTGCCACTCACTCCAGTATTCTTGCCTGGGAAATCCCAAGGACAGAGGAACCTGGCAGGCTACAGTCCATGGGGTTGCAAAGAGACGACTGCGTGGCACTTTCAAATAGTAACTGCTAGCCGTTTCCTAAAAATTCCTATAAAAACAAAGATGTCAGTCAGCTGTCCAGGCTGACTGACAGCTAACCTGGTGCCATAGTCCAGGGAGAGGAAAGATGGGAAAGCAGTTGAAGGCATCCCACACTCTGCCTTATAAAGTGGAGCCGCCCTTTCCATTTGAGAGCAGGTAGGGACACACACCTGCCTCTCCCATATGCCTAGGTGCAGACTTTGGCTACTTAGAAGCTAGTTGTCTTTTGAGACAATCAGCATACTTGCTGGCACCAGTTTTTCTCATACATCTTTTAAGAAATTACAGACCTCCTGCAGCCCCCAAAACAGAGTGATGCAGGAAGCACTAAGAGTCAGTCAGTTCAGTCGTTCAGTTGTGTTCGACTCTTTGCGACCCCATGGACTGCAGCACGCCAGGCCTCCCTGTCCATCACCAACTCCTGGAGCTTACTCAAACTCATGTCCATCACATCGGTGATGCCATCCAACTGTCTCATCCCTCTGATGTCCCCTTCTCATCCCGCCTTCAATCTTTCCCAACACCAGGGTCTTTTCCAATGAATCTTCACATCAGGTGGCCAAAGTATTGGAGTTTCAGCTTCAGCATCAGTCCTTCCAATGAATATTCAGGACCGATGCCTTTAGGCGAGACTGGTTGGATCTCCTTGCAGTCCAAGGGACTCTCAAGAGTCTCCTCCAACACCACAGTTCAAAAGCATCAATTCTTTGACGCTCAGCTTTCTTTATAATCCAACTTTCACATTCATGCATGACTACTGGAAAAACTGTAGCTTTGACTAGATGAACCTTTGTTGGTAAAGTAATGTCTCTGCTTTTTAATATACTGTCTAGGTTGGTCATAGTTTTTCTTCCAAGGAGCAAGTCATAGCTGCAGTCACCATCTGCAGTGATTTTGGAGCCCTAGAAAATAAAGTCTGTCACTGTTTCCATTGTTTCCCCATTTGTTTGCCATGAAGTGATGGGACCAGATGCCATGATTTTAGTTTTCTGAATGTTGAGTATTAAGCCAATTTTTTCACTCTCTTCTTTCACTTTCGTTAATTCTTCTTCGCTTTCTGCCATAAAGGTGATGTCATCTGCATATCTGAGGTTATTGTTATTTCTCCAGGCAATCTTGATTCCAGTTTGTGCTTCATCTAGCCTGACATTTTTATGATATATTCTGCATGTAAGTTAAATAAGCAGGATGACAGTATAAAGCCTTGATGTACTCCTTTCCTGATTTGGAACCAGTCTGTTGTTCCATGTCCAGTTCTAACTGTTGCTTCTTGACCTGCATACAGATTTCTCAGGAGGCAGGTCAGGTGGTCTGGTATTCCCATCTCTTTAAGAATTTTCCACAGTTTGCTTATGATACACACAAGCAAGGCTTTGGTGTAGTCAATAAAGCAAAAGTAGATGTTTTTCTGGAACTCTCTTGCTTTTTCAATGATCCAGCAGGTGTTGGCAATTTGATCTCTGGTTCCTCTGCCTTTTCTAAATCCAGCTTGAACATGTGGAAGTTCATAATTCACATACTGTTGAAGCCTGGCTTGGAGAATTTTGATCGTTACTTTGCTAGCGTGTGAGATGAGTGCAGTTGTGTGGTAGTTTGAATATTCTTTGGCATTGTCTTTCTTTGGGATTGGAATGAAAACTGATTGGGAGTGATAGAGGTGAATTGTGTTCTGGCAGGCAACTCTCCCACAAGTACCAGATAGGTGGGTGCAGGGGACAAGCAAATTTGGATAAGAAACAGATTTAAGGCTGTTTCAAGCAGGATTATTTACAGTATCAATTAATGAAAAAAAGAAGCCTAATGCTATAATAATAGAGAAATGTTATAAATTATAGTACATTTATATAATATGATGTTATATAGCTTTTAATCATGTTTTTGCAGCTTTTCAATTGAAGACTAGTATGGACAAATGTGGGACTGTAACAGTGATTTAAATGAAGTGTACACTTTTCATGGCATTTAGGAAATGTTGTATATATGTTTATACATCTATATATACATTGTTTTCTAAATGTGAAAAATCTATACATGTAAACTCACATTGTCCCAAAGAAAAAGACAAGAAGGGAATATAATGTAATGTTAATTTCTTATTCCTAATTGACAGTTTTAAAGATAGATTGTGATTGTAAGTTGTCTGTTTTCAAATTTTCTGTAATGGAAATACATTGTTTTAGTAATCTGGAAAAAAAAATAAACACAATTTTTAAAACTTGTTAAGAGATTTTTTTAAAGCCTTGATTCAGACAACTTCCTGAAGGTTCAAGTTGGATCAAGTACCAATCCTCTATGCTGCTATAACATTTTCTGCAACTGTCTTAATAGGGATTGTATTATTAAATCTAATCTGTAATTCCATCAATTTTGGAACTGTGCATATGTGCATCTTTGTAACCTAGAGTCTAAAACAAATAAGTGGCTTCTGAGCTAAGCTGTACTAAACAAGAAGTTCAAAGGATAGATTACAAAGTGCACAGAAGGAAGAGATTTGAAAAAGGAGCTAGAGGAATCACATGCCATGCCATGCCATGCCCGGGTGGAAATTTACTCTGTGTCCTTAAAGACTGCTTTGGATAACTTAGAATTTGTGGAAGTTGTTTCTAAACTCTTCAAGTATTTGCAGTCAGCTTGAGATAATATATATGCAGACTTTGGGGGAAAAAATAAGGCTTTCTATGAATACTACAAGTTGTGATCATTGAATCTGAGTTAATATGAGGACTGTTATGCTTTGTTGAGGAATGATCCGCAAGACCCTTATACCCACTACTTAAGCATCAAGATGTTCCCATTATTGCTCTTGGGAAGCTGAATCTGGCAGTGACAATTTTCTGGGGATCTTATTGGTATTAGGTAGTTTTCTTAGGTTAAGGAACCTTTTAGAAATTGAGCCTTGCTTTATTGTTTGCTTCTCCAGTTACTGTTTTGCTTGCTCAGATGCTGTTCATTGTTATCTGAAAATAAGATTGACAAAATGTATGTAGTTTCTAGCTAGCACAGAGAAGTACAAGGACCTTTGTCTCCTGGAGTTTCCTGTAACAGAGGTATACAAAGAATTGTTTTCTGGGTGAATTAGAGCTAAAAGCCACTTTTGTTTCTTCTCTTATCTAGTGATGAGAAGAGTAGGGACTTCGGTTTCTATTTGATCCCCATGCTGTACTTTCCGTAGACTCAGCGAAGAAGTCCAGGCAGAAGGTCACAGGTGAACACTTTCCATTCTGGGAGGACTGAGGTTTTTTAAAAAGACTTTGAAGTTAAATAAACAGTTTCAGAAGAAACTTCTTCCTTTTTTTTTTAAAGAAAATTTTTCTGAAAATTAAATAGAAAACAGAATTATGTGTAGTTATCACTTTTCAGTAATATTTCAGTCTATTACCATAAAACTTCACTGATTTATCAGAAGCAAAAATAAAACTTAGTGATATGAAGCTTTTCTTTTTAAGATAGCTTTTTTTTTCATTCTTTCTGGAGGCTTTTTTTTCTCCTTTTGATTGCTGTTTTGAAGTGACTTAAGATGGCTTCTCTCCTATTTTTCTACCTAGAATGGAATTTTATCATTATAACAAATTCATGTTACAATGTCTGAAAAATTCTTCAGAAAGTGTTTTAAATCGACTTGTGTCTGTGAAGGTTTTGTGGCTTTTTTTTTTTCTGCCATGCAGCACCGGTTGCAGCCTCCTGGTTCCTGACCAGGGATGGAACCCATGGCCTCTGCAGTGGAAGCATGGAGTCCTAACACTGGACTACCAGGGAAGTCCCTGTGAAGTTTTAATAATATATCTTAATATAATATTTTTGATGAATTTATGACATTTTAAAAGTAAGGTTTTTTAAAAAAATCACATTAAATTTATGTGGATTTTACCTGGAGTCATTTCTCAAATGTTAACTCAACAAGTATCTGAGTTCATCCTGGATGATAGTTAGTAATATTGTGTTTTCAAACATTTACAGCAAAGAGCCTCTAAATATAGAATTAATACACTTCTTTTGCTATTTAAACAGTATAAGTTATTTGCAAGGATTGCTCAGTTGGTTAAAGTCTACTTGGCTTTATAATGAGACTACAGAAGAAGAGTCAACAGAAAGTTTATTGGAAGCCATCTAGACAAGTCTTTTGTTTTGTTTTCCCTTTCTTGGGTGTTGGTGGTGATGTCTTACTTTATGAATAGGCCTTGGCAAAACAAAGCTGGTCTTTGGCCACTTTTCACCTCCCCTTTAAGTGTTTTTCTTTTCCTCTCAAAGTAATCCATCTAGGCATCTTGTATCCTCTTGAACTTCTCCCTATTAAGATCTGTAATTAGTTTGATTTCTGCGTTTTTAAAAAACACAAATTTTCTGTAAGATGTGACTAGCTGATAATCACTTAGACCTTTTAGGGTTCTTTGGGTTATTATAGCATTCATCCTTTAACGTAATGAGCATTGGTTGGAGATGGTATATATAATGGCACATCTAAATGGGGACTGTGATGTATAAATGTAAGCAAATTAGTTAATATCATTTTTAAAAGATTCTATAATAAGTAAGTTTTGTCTCCATTACCAGAAGAGTATAAGAGGTAAAAACCTGTGGCTACATTTGATACTCTGGCCTTTGTTTGCTTTTTATATGTTTTCTGAATTTTCAATAGAATAGTACCAGAAGTATGTTTTTGTTTTCCCACATACTCTAGTTTTTTGCCCACTTGATTTGAAGACATTTTTTCTGCCTAAGGTTACCAGGCTATTTTCCTGATGCTAGTAATTGGCATTTGGTATTATCATTCTATGAACTTTTCTGCAAATAGTATATCCCTTAATTTTCCATTCTGAATTGGTATATTGGGCTTCATATGTGTGTAATCAACAAAACCCCAGCTAGACTGTTGCTCTTTTGGTGACTACCCATATTACACCTGTTTTTGTGTGTGTGTGACATGTTTGTCATAGCTGTTCAAATGCAGCTTGGTTTTTCCACTCTTTTTTGTTTTATTTTCTTTTTTGAAGAGAATCCAAATTCAAATAATTTACTTTTATGTGAAGTTAAGATTGATAATTTGATATATTGCCTATTAAATTATTTCCCTTAGACCCAAACTGTGGTTGTTTGTTTTCAGTTAATTAGTAAATAGTTATAGAACACATATCAAAATAAAAGAATTTGAGGCAATGGAGTCTTGAGAACTGCCAGAACATAAAAGAGATTTGAGCTGATACAGAAAGAACAAGTAGGCTATGAACAGGGGATGCCGTTCCAGTGGGAACTGTAGTGAAGGCCAAGGCAGTGCTGTGCAGAGGAAGGAGGAGAGACTCGAGGTCAGATATGTGGCTGCCATTCAAATCCTGAGACATTTGTTATTCTAAACGGGAGACTCTTTATCTGTAAAATGGAAATAGAGTTTGCCTTATAGATTATCCTCTTAGTTTCCTAAGGCTGCTGTAACAAATTCATGGTGGCTTTGTTGTTGTTCAGTCGCTCAGTTGTGTCCAACACTTTGCGACCCCATGGAGTACAGCATTCCAGGCTTCCCTGTTCTTCACCATCTCCCGGAGCTTGCTAAAATTCATGTCTATTGAGTCAGTGATGCCATTCAGCCGTCTCATCCTCTGTCTTTGATGGTGGCTTAAACTAAAACAAATGTAATCTTTAAAGGTTCTAGAGGTGAGAAGTCTTAAATTAATTTCGCTAGGCTGAAATCAAGGTGTTGGCAGGGCCACACACTTCCCAGAGGCTTTATGAGGAGGCTGTTCCTTGCCTCTTTCAGCTTCTGATAGCTACCATGATTCCTTGGCTTGTGGTCACATCACATCATTTGAGTCTGTGCCTCTGGAGTCACGTTGTCCTTTCCTCTTCTTTCTCTGTCAGTTCTCCTTCTGTCTCTCTCTTAAAAGGATACTTGTGTTTGGATTTAAGGCCCACCTGTATAGTCTCCTGGAGAAGGAAATGGCAACCCACTCCAGTATTCTTGCCTGGAGAATCCCATGGACAGAGGAGCCTGGCGGGCTACAGTCCACAGGGGTCGCAAAGAGTCAGACATGACTGAGCGAGTTCACTTTGTATAGTCTTGGATAATCTCTTCTCGGGATCTTTCAGTTAATGACATCTGCAAATCCTTTGCCATATAAGGTAATGTTTATAGGTTCCAGAGATCAGGACCTGAAGTCTTTATTCAACTTACTGCAGAATAATTATATAATAATTAAATACAGCTATGTTTTCTCAGGTTTATACATGAAGAGATGTAACTTGCTTTATTTCTATAGCTTGAATTAATTTCTGAGTGAGTTTCTTGACCTGTTAATGACAGTTTAATCTTTTGTTATTGGTTTGCTTTATGGATTATTCTTAGTCTTTTTGTGGTAAATAATCAGTTCAGGTTATATACATAAGTTACATACAAGTTTAAGATCCTCTTAGTTGAAAGACCTACTTTCACTCTTCAGATACTCTGGTGGGGCATTTAAGTCCCAGGAAGGGTATTTGTCTAACTGCTATCCAACTTTTCTCTTCATGTTCTAGAAACTCTTGTTACTCTCAAGCTTATTGCCTATACCATAAAGCCCACTAAGTTCATGGTCTTCCCCACTCCTTTTGGGGGACTTGATTCTGCAGTGTTCTTTCTCATTCTTGAATGTTATGGACTCATCTTCCTCAAGGTTGCACTTAGCTAATTGCTTTTCTGCCATGTTAGATGCAGGACTTCTACTTGAGGCTCTAAGTCTCCCGAGGCTCTCTCTGGTTTGAACCACACACCACCAGTAAACTTATATGGGGTTTTATCACCGTCCACTCCTCACCCTGAAAGGGTCCTAGTTCTAGGAAGGGCAGAGTATGGGGTCGCTGGGACCTAAGCCATCCACTTACTCTCCATCTCCTCTCAGTCTCCACTCTACCCTTTCCTCTACTAACCCGTTAATCCAAGATAACTTCCCAGATGACAGAGGGTGCATCCCTGCATGGGGCAGTGGAGGATCGGCTGACCATTATTCTCCCTGAAAGTGGAAATAAAAGTCACTCAGTCAGGTCCAACTCTTTGTGACTCCATGAATTATACAGTCCATGGAATTCTCCAGGCCAGAATACTGAAGTGGGTAGCCTTTCCCTTCTTCAGGAGATCTTCCCAACCCAGGGATCGAACCCAGGTCTCCCACATTGTGGGCAGATTCTTTACCAGCTGAACTCTAAGGAAAGCCTCAGAATACTGGAGTGGGTAGCCTATTCCTTCTCCAGAGGATCTTCCCGACCCAGGAGTCAAACTGGGGTCTCCGACATTGCAGGCAAATTCTTAATCAACTGAGCTATCAAGGAAGCCCATTATTCTCCCTAAGTGACCATATTTGTCAAAGATTGATACAGTCTAATTTGAAGGCAAAAAGTAAAGAAAGTGCATCTTTGTCATTTTTCCTCTCTGCATAGTTTATCTTCAGGGCAGATCATGTGCTGTTTTCTTAATGGTAGGGTTCTTGCCTGGAGAATCCCAGGGACGGGGGAGCCTGGTGGGCTGCCCTCTATGGGGTCACACACAGTCAGACACGACTGAAGCGACTTAGCGGCAGTAGCAGCAGCAGGGATAGGTGATGAGTACAATTAAACTCAGGTTAATAAATAGGCAGACCTCTTGCTTAATACCTTGCAATTTTCTCCCACTGTAGTTGCAGTGAATACAGATACAGCGCTTAGCACATAGTATGTTTAATAATGTGAACCTGTGCTTCATAAGATTGAAAATATCAGCTGGGGTTGTGTGAGAAGTAGACACACGTAAGGCTAATAAAGATTATTAGAGGTGCAACTTCTCACTTGATATCTGAGTGACTACTGGATCTGCCCTCAAACTGCTTCTCTTACAGTCTTCCTAGCTCTTTAATTGGAGAAGGCAATGGCACCCCACTCCAGTACTCTCGCCTGGAGAATCCCAGGGACGGGGGAGCCTGGTGGGCTGCCGTCTATGGGGTCGCACAGAGTCGGACACGACTGAAGTGACTTAGCAGCAGCAGCAGCTCTTTAATGGAGGCAGTCCTTCCAAATGCTTAAGTGAAGAATCTTCGTGTCTTCCTTAACTAACCCCTCTCTTTCACTCCATATCCAATTTGTCAGCAGATCCTATTGGCTTTGCCTTCAGAACACATCCAGATCCTGCTTGCTTCTTATATGTCTTTCTGCTGCCACTCTCATCCAAGCCACGTCATCTTTCCCCTTGTTAATTGCAGTATTCTACTAGGTGGGCTTCCTGTTTCTACCCTTAAGCCTTGTGAAATCAGTTCTCCACTCAGCATCTAGGGTCATCCAGTGAAAGCTGGATGTAGGGGTCAGCTTGTAGTAGTCCTGTTCAAAATGACTTCTCATCTAACTCAGAGGAAAAGCCAGATCCTTATTCTGACCTGCATGGCTTTATCCATTTGCCCCAGCTCATCACCTTTACTTCCCTAACCTCTCGTCCTGGTACTTCCCTCCCCTTTGCTCACTCAGCTTTAGCTACCTTAGCCTCCTTGCCCTGCTTCAAACATGCCAGCCTTTGTTTGCTTCAGGGAGTCTCTTCTAGTTCTTACTTTCAATAGCTGCTTGGCTCATGCCTTCTTTTCCTTTGGATTTTTGTTTAAGCATTACCTTCTCAACAAGGCCTTCCTTGGTAATCTTTATTATTAAAAAATTTTTTTTAGTTATTTATTTTTGGCTGTGCTGGGTCTTTGTTGCTGCGTGGACTTTCTCTAATTGCAGCGAGTGGAGGCTACTCCCTAGTTGCAGTGCACAGGCTTCTCATTGCAGTGGCTTTTCTTGTTGAGAAGCCCGGGCTCTAGGCGCATAGGCTCAGTAGTTGAGGTGCACTGGCTTAGCTGCTCAGTGGCATGTAGAATCTTGCTGGATCAGGAATCAAACCCATGTGCACTGCATTGGCAGGTGGATTCTTAACCACTGTACCACCAGGGAAGTCCCTTGACAAGCTTTAGAAAATGAATTTCTTTCCCCTGTTCCCTCCTCTCTCCCTCTTCTGCAATCCATTTTTCTCTATAGTGTTTATTGCCACCATTTAAGATTTACATTAGATTTTTTTTTTCATGTCTTCACATTAGAATAGGAGCCCCACAAGGCAATGATTTCTTACTTACTGTCTTGTTGACTACAAAATTTCAAGCTCCAAGATGAATGTCTGACACATGGTAGGCCTTCAATAAATATTTGTTGAATGGATAGATGAATGAACAAGCGAAAACTGCCAGACTACATGGATTTATCTCATAACAAGTAGGAAGTAGATGAGTTTTTGAGCAGTGGTCACGTTGATGCAAATGTATTATGAGGTTTCCTATGATATAAAGGTCCAGGTTGTATTGGAAGAATGAGAAAACAGTGGTTTGGAGATTAGTTAGGAAAAGGCAAAGGTCTAAATTGAAATGGTAATAATGGGGGTGAGGAGTTGTTGGTTGTGTGAGAAACTCGGAGGAAGAGTCTAATGTCTGGGGTAACAACAGTGGAGGGCATTGGAGAGGACATGGAGTTGTAAGAGACGTAGCAGAATTTTAAAAAAAAGCACTTTGAGAGAGAAAAAGGGAGATACTTTTAGTTTTTAATTTTTTCAGCAACTTTTGAGAAAACGTGTGTAACATAAAATTTATCATTTTATCCATTTTACTGTTCACTGGAATTATATACATTTATATTGTTGTGCAGCCATCATCCCTGTCCATCTCTAGAACATTTTTGTCTTCCCATAATGAAACCCTGAACCCATTAAACAATAACTCCTCATTCTCCTCATTCCTCCCCCACCCTGGTCCTTGGCAACCACCATTCTACTTTCTGTCTCTCTAAATTTGTCAGTTCTAGGTACTGCATGTAAATGGAATTATATGGTATCTATTCTTTTGTGTCTGTTTTATTTTATATAGGATAATGTCTTTAAGGTTCATCCATGTTGTACCATGTGTAAGGATTGCATTCTTTTTACGGCTAAATATTCCATTGTATGTCTTTACTACGCTTTGTTTATCCCCTTCGTTTGTTGATGGGCGTGAGGATGTTTTTACTTCCTGGCTACTGTGAATGATGTTACAGTGAACACTGATGTACAAGTACCAGTTTCAGTCCTTGTTTTCACTTCTTTTGGTTATGTACTCAGAAGTGGAACTGCTGGAATTGTGTAATATTTTGAGGAACCACCCTTCGGAACTTTGGTTTTAGACAGACTATGTTTGCAGTGGTGGAAAGTCTAGCAGTTAGGATTGAAGTGCCAGTGAAAGCAACTGCAGCTGGAGATTTCAATTCAAGGAACTTGACAGACAGCCTTAATAGCTGAAGAGGAGGGAGAGTGAATTAGTTGAGAGAAGGGAAAGAAAAGAGTCAAGCCAAGGACTGCATCTTAGGAGAGCAGGAGCTACCAGAGCTAGTCAATGAGACAGAAAAAGAACGATCGGAGTTAGGAACAGAATCCAGAGTACTGATACACACTTAGTTCCAACTCATCCATATTCACTGAGAGCTCTTACAAGAACTTCCTTTCAGATGCATAAGCTTCTGTTTAAGTATGACATTACTTTCAAGGGTTTGGGTGTTGTAGGTCATAGATTATTACTGAGTATTGAATTTCTGAGACAGATTCTTTTCAAAAAGGTTCATGAAGCACCTAAAAAAAGCAGAGGATTTCTGTATTTCTTATCTGACTCTTCTCCATTTTGCATTAATAATTTCATAGTCACTTTTATTTACCCTTTTATTGAAGTGTGATATACCTTACCCTAAAAGAACAAATGTAGACAACTTGATGGATTCTCAGATGTTGTGTTATATGTACCTGAGTATCTAACACCCAGATTAAGAAACAGAATATCTCCTTTACCCGGTGGTTCCCTCACACCCCTGCACACTCACCCACTGTACCCATTATCTTGATTTCTAACACCGTAGATCTGTTGTATTTGTTTTAAACTTATAAAAATAGAATGTTATTCTTTGTGTCTGACTTCTTTCATTACTATAATGTTTGTGGAATTCATCCATGCAATTGTGTGTTGTGTAGTATATATTCCACTGTGTCCTTTACACAATTTACTTATTCATTCTCACATTGATAGGCATTTAGATAGCTTCCAGTTTGGGGCTATTATGAATAGTACCACTGTGAACATCACAGGTTCTTTTTAAAACAGGAGTTTTGCATGTTATGTTCACCCTTTAAAGATGCTATTGCTTTTTTCATTTAAGTTCCTTTTCTCCTAAGTGCCTTCCCACCCTGCCTAATTATCTTCTTTGTTAATACAAAGTGCCTGAACATTAGTTTTGAAAATAAAAAGTACCACACGAAATTAAGTTTCTTAAAAAGTGTATGTCCTTGCATTAAAAGTTTCTTTTTTAAAGCATTTATTTTAATTTTTCTCAACTATCCAGATTATGAGTCTTAAATGCATACTGTACCTGTCAAAATTTTTCATCTCTTAATGGGATGAATTGTTCAACCTTGAGGCAAATATTTTAATTTTTGGCACCATGATGAGTTAGAGAAAAATAATAGCTCTCATATTCTTAATGCAGGTTTGTTACAAACTTATAATTTACGTAGCTGTAAAAGGAGATTGAGAATTAGTGAAAAGTGCATTGTGATATTTTATGTCATTTTTCTCTTTGGGTTACAAACTGCTTTGGTGTAAAATCGACATTGCAAATTCAAAGTTGATGAAAATTTTATCATTCTGGCTATTTCAGAATTGAGTTTAAATTGGCTATGTTTAATAAAGATACATACATAATATATTTTATATATTTGTATGGATATATATGTCCATATATATATTTGTTTACCTACCTGTCCATCTTCCTGTCTATTCATCCATCCATCCACCCATCTATCTGTTGACATGCTCACTGGAACATTCTTTACAGAAAGAACAATAGAAGACCACGAGCTGGTGATTGAAGTGCTATCTAACTGGGGAATGGAAGAAGAAAATAAGCTATACTTTAGAAAAAATTATGCCAAATATGAATTCTTTAAAAACCCAATGGTAAGTGAAATCCCAATTAATAGTTATGGAAAATAAATGAGTTTAGTTAAATTTTATTTTATTTTATGTGAGGAAAAAGTACACTATAGATAAAGTACAATTCTGTACTTGTTAAATTGTAGGTAAGAATTCTAGTCCTTTAAACTTATAGTCGACATGCTCACAGAAGTTCATATACATAGTTTTGGGGAACTGTTGCTTTCTTTTATTGCCTTTTAAGAAAAAAAAAAAACTACATTTGATTTGGGAAATGAATTATTAGATATCTCCCAAGCAGGTTCCAAGATACAATGGTTTAAGTCTTTTGCAGAACTTAGGAAATTAAGAAAAATTCTAAAGGAAAAACAGATTTATGTTTGTTAGGAGTGTTGAAACTTAACCAGAAGTTTAGATTGACAAGCATCTTGCTGTTCCAAATTATTTTGTTTTCAGTGCAATAATTACTGAGCTAAGAAGAAATGAGATAAATACCAGTCCATTATCTAGTAAATACTACTTTCATTATAGTTCTTTTTAAAAGAAAATAAATGTATGTCACATACTAATGAAGACTAGTGATCTAGAGAAGTCAGAATAGCCTCTGGGCTCATTATTTTAAATTGTTTTTGTCTCTGCAGCTGTAGCATATTTTTACACTAAGTTTTGGATAATTGGATTGAAATGATATACTTAATGAAAAATATATGATACACACCATAATAGAATATTTTCAAACCCAGAAAGGCCTCTTACGTTCTCTTTATTTGAACCTATTAATAGAAACATAATGGGATGATCTTTGACGAATAAAATTAGAGTCCTAATAAAAACTAAATATAATTTAAAAGGAAACTGTTTTCTTGTTGTGAATCTTTATTAAAAGCAAGAAATTTAAAAGTCATCATTAAAGACATGATTTAGTGCTTACTTTTGGTTTATCTAATTTTTTTTAATTTAAATAAGGCTATAGATTTATTTTGTAGACTTAGAGTAGTGGTTCTCAACTGAGAGTGATTGATAATGATGTCTGAAGACCTTTTTGGTTGTCATACTGAGGGGAAGGGGGGCTGCTAGTGGGAGGCCAGGGATGCTCTAAGCATTCTGCAATGCACAGAACAGTCCCCCCAGTACAGTGTTATTAAACAATGTTAATAGAGCTACTATTCAAAAACCCTGTCCTAGAGGAAGTATGCTGCTGCTAAGTCTCTTCAGTCGTGTCCCCGACTCTGTGCGATCCCATAGACGGCAGCCCATGAGGCTCCCCCACCCCTGAGATTCTCCAGGCAAGAACACTGGAGTGGGTTGCCATTTCCTTCTCCAGGAAATGAGAGGAAGTATAGTGGCATGTAATTTTCCAAACTTGCCTGATCATAAAAGTTTCTTGGGGGAGGGGATAGTGCTTATTAAAAATACAGGACCAGATCTACCCTGACCTACTGATCAGACACTCCAGGATTGAGGCCCGGGAATTCCTATTTTAAACAGCTTTTCTGGGTGAATTTTATGATTAAACAGGTTTGGGAAAACAGTAGGTAGAAAAAACTGTCCTTTTAGCAACCTGATCCTCTAGTCAAGTCCTGGCTCCTTTATAATGTGGCTGTGACCTTGGGTAGATACTCTACTTCTGTGAGCCTTGAGTTTATAAAAGAGTCCTTCAGTACCTGCTAGAGTGGTTGCAGGACTCTGGGACAAGGCATGGGAGCTCACACACGAGCAGCCTGAGGGCAGTGTTTTGTAACTGGAGGTACACGGGTCTTCATGTGTCGGCACTCCCTGAGAGTGTCTGCCTCATGTAAGGTACCTGTGTATTGGTTAGATTCAGGGACTGGCATTTTAAAAAGTGCTTTGGGTGAATTTTCAAAACACTGGTTTAAGAGCTTTTGCTTTAGATTACTCTGTTGGTCATAGTTCCGTCTTTTCTGGCATGGCTTTTGGGAGAATGTAACATGTATCTTTTCGTTAGTATTTTTTTCCAGAGCATATGGTGTCTTTTGCAACTGAAACCAATGGTGAAATATCCCCCACACAGATTTTGCAGGTAAAATATATTTTCAATAAAGTATGTAAGTAATAAATAAAGGGAAACTGTAAGGTCCATATTTATTTATTTATCGAATTTTATAAGTAGATATAAAATTGCATTTTTATGCAATTGCATCTTGCATTTCAATGCCCCCCTTTTTTTTTACTTTATGAGACTAAAAATTCTCTGTTTTTATTGAAGTATAGTTGATTTACAGTGTTCTGTTAGTTTCATGTGTACAGCAAAGTGATTCAGTTATACATACGTATATATCTATTTTTTCAGATTCTTTTATAGGCTATTACAAAATATTGAGTATAGGTCCTTGTAGGTCTTTATTAGTTACCTATTTTATATATAGTAGTATGTATATGTTGTTTCCAAACTCTTAATTTATCCTCTGCTTTCCCCTTTGGTAACCATAAGTTTGTTTTCTATGTCTGTGGATCTGTTTCTGTTTTGTATATAAGTTCATTTATATAATTTTTTTTAGGATTATACATATAAGCAATATTATATGTTATTCATCTTTCTCTGGCTTACTTCACTTTTTAGTATGAAAATCTCTAGGTCCATTCATGTTGCTTAAAATGGCATTATTTCATTCTTTTTATGGCTGAATAATATTCCATATTCATTATGTAAATATATCACATCTTTATTCATTCATCTGTCAATGGACATTTAGGTTGCTTCCATGTCTTGGCTATTGTAAATAGCGCATCCATGAACATTGGGAGGCATGTATCTTTGCCAATTATGCTTTTCTCTGGATATATGCCTAAGAATGGGCTTACAAGATCATATTTTTAGATCTATTTTTAGTTTTTTTAAGGAATCTTCATACTGTTCTCCATAATGGCTGTACCAATTTGCATTCCTACTAACAGTGTAGGAGGGTCCCCTTTTCTCCACACACTCTCCAGCATTTATTATTTGTATACTTTTTAATGATGGCCATTCTGACCAGTGTGAGGTGATACCTCATTGTAGATTTGATTTACATTTCTCTAATAATAAGCAATGCTGAGTACCTTTTCATGTGCCATCTGTATATCTTCTTTGGAGAAATGGCTATTCAGTCAGATCCATATTTATACATGTCCAGATTTTGGATGTTATGTCTTAAATTACTAATTTTTGATGGAGATAAAGTTGGAAAAGATTAGGAAAAAACAAAATCTAGATAAAGAGTTCCCTAAGTCAATAAAGACCCCATCACTATATTATTCTTTCCAGTTTTGGACAATTGTCAAAGGATTTTAAGTGTATCACAAAAGGAAATTTGCAGAGTTTTGCTCTGTGACATATTTAAAGAATATGTTAGTGTTTGAAAAAGTCAAAATTTCCAGTAAATTGTAGACCCTTTACAAACAGATATTTGTTATTAACTTTATAATAAATGCCTTTAATCCTGTTTGTGATAAAATATTTAGCAATTCAATGAAATACTATCTATGATGGAAATACCTGATTGAAATATGAAATGGCTGAGTTAAGAATACTAAGTATTTAACATTTCCTTAGTTTTGCATCTGTTGGGCATTTCTTCCAAACTGGCTATGGCTTTAGGTGACCATTTTCCCAAGACATTTGCATTACAATAAAAGGTTTCAGATATTTTATGTTTGATGCTATACTTGTTAACAGGTTAATGGTAAGCAGTGTCTTTATAATGGTCGCTGTTTGATTTAAACAGCAGGCATCCTCGAATCCACTCAATATTCTCTCATCTTTAATGAGGAAAACTTTTAATAGTTCCAGCATAGATATTACTTAGAATATATTGGTAAATACACTGAGGATCACAGATTTCTTTTCTGTGGGCTTTTTATTTTTAATAGGTTGTATTTCATTTTTTGCTTCAAAATATTTTGGACATATGATTGGTCTCAAGATTTCTCCAAAAGCTAGTGGGTTTTCACAGACACCCCATGGAATTAGGGTGAATTGCAGCGGAGGTAGTGCCCCAGGACCCCCACTCTCATGCCTCTTAATACTTTGCATTTGGATTATGAGAGAGTGGTGGGTTGGAGTTCTTCCGCCTCCTTTCCCAAATTCTCCTATAATTTAGTTTTACTGCTTTAATGTTAGATTAAAAAACAAGAAAAATCAGAACTTTGGAATCAGATAGTCCTGTATGTGCCCCTGACCTCTTCTCTCCACTGAGGCAATATTTCCACTTTTTAAAACGTTCCTTCTTTTTCTAGTGTGACCTCTGTGACTCCCTTTTTAAAATTTAATTGGTTTGGTTTAATAACTTGGAAAGCACTCAAACTAAAAAACCTACTTCCCTGTTTTGCATGTCAATTAATTAATATCTGTGGCTCATTAAATTAAAACTTTTTTTTTAATTTACTTAAAAAACATTATCTACTCTCGGTATTTCCCTGAATAGCCTTTTAAAAATATGTCACGTTGTTTTAGATAATGCTTTCTTTTAGTTTTAGTTTTTCTATTTTGCATTAGTTTATTCATAGAGGTTTCTATTTTCTTCTTTTAATGAGACACTAATGCATTTCCACTGTCTTAACTAAGGATGCTGAGCACAGCTACTCAGAGCTAGTCCTTTTCATTCTCCATTTCCTGACTGACACATGCCCTCTGTCTCAGCTACTTTTCACTGGGTAGTAAACTAGGCCAAACTGTAATGGCTTAAGTATCCACTCACATTTTGTCAAAAGTTTTGTAGGTCAGGATTTGGAAAGGGCTTAGCTGGATGGTTTTCTGAGGCAGATTGACTCCCAAAGGGGTTATGGATCCACTTCTAAAGTGGCTTTTCACTGTATGTGCCTGGTATTGCTTGGCACCTCTCCCTCTCTCTTTCTCACCTCTCCCCAGCCCTACATGATGTCTCATCCTCTAGAGCTTTTCCAGTTGCGTTGTGCTTCTCACTATACAGCCATCTCAGGGTAGTCCAGTTTCTTACATGACAGCTAGCTTCCAAGAGTTAATGAGTGAAAGCCATCAGGCTAGTTAAGGGACAGAGAGTTAGAATCAGCAGTGTGCCTCTCCCACCACATCCTTTTGATCAGAGCAGCCAC
The DNA here is from genome assembly GCF_000754665.1 of Bison bison bison. NCBI lineage: Eukaryota > Metazoa > Chordata > Mammalia > Artiodactyla > Bovidae > Bison > Bison bison. The sequence continues at coordinate 4,656,071 of NW_011495014.1, forward strand.
AAGCGTTGCCCAGATTCAAGGGGGTGGAGAAACTTCATTTCTTGGTTCAGTAGCAGGGTAACACTTGCAGAAGAGCTGCTGTTGCAGTTCTCTTTGGAAAACACAACCTGCCATACCCACCCACAACTGAGAACCATAGAGGACGAAGAAGAGATTATTTGCTTTACCTTCATTGAGGAGATGAATTTGGCTCAATTTCTTTATTCACTGAATAATGGAAGTCTGGATCGTACTTAGACTGTAATGAAGTTGAAGTTGATAGGTCAATCTATAATCTCGAGGGAAATCACCGAAAGGGATGAAAAGATACTCTGGTTTCTCTCCAGATCTTATAAATCTTTCACCTTTTATTAAAGAATGAGATGAAAAGTATCAAGACGAAGTTGAACTTTTCAAATGGACATTGAAATAGCTTATAATTTTGGTGTTTGACTAAGTACTGATCACTCAGAATATATATTTTGTGAGCATATTTCCATTTGGAACTTGCCTGAGGGTTTCAGAAGACTGATTTATTTTCTGTGTATATATATCCCCATTTCCATAGCGGTGTATAAGTGGTGTAAGTCCTGTTTGAAGGTGCACATTTCTATTTGAAGTATAAAGCTACAGTATCATTGATTCAGAAACTATATCAGAGTGTCTAATTTTTCTTCCAGATGTTTCTAAGTTCAAGCACATATCCTGAAATCCATGGCTTCTTACATGCAAAAGAACAGGGAAAGAAGTCCTGGAAAAAGATTTATTTCCTTTTAAGAAGATCCGGTTTATATTTTTCTACTAAAGGGACATCAAAGGTAAATTGTAATATCAATGATATATTATGAATTATATGGAAGTTGTAAGTTAAAATGGACTTTGCTTTGTTTTATTTATTATTTTATTACATGGTATTGATATTTGGTATTTTTTTTTTAAGATTCCAAACATTTGCCATAACCTGTTTAAAAACTAATTATTCAGCTTTATTTTCCACTAGTTTCAATATACATCCTTTGATGGAATTTGGATGCTCTTGTTTCAGTATCACATTCCTTGCTCATTTTTCCCCCACTCTGAATCCACCCTCGTTTTTCTTATCAAGGCTGGGGTTTTGAAGCCCATCAGAGTTCACATCTTTTCTTTTTACCCAGGTTCATATTACTGACCTGTTGATGTTGAGCAGTTAATAACACTTAGCTGAGTCTGTAACTGCTTATTAATTGCTTTGTGTGTGTCAGTTTTGCCTCCTCACCTAGACTGTAAATTCCTAGAGGAAGTTGTGTTATGATCAGGTGGATGTATGTGTTTGTGTGTTTGTGTATGCATACCTATCTATGTATACAGTTACACAGACATGGCTGTGCTGATGTTCCTACACACACACAGAATCACATATGCGTATAATTGCCTTAGTGCTAGCACTAGGTAGACTGTTTCTATGGAGCCTAGTAGTTGCCGACTACACCATATGCCTGCATTCTGTGTCTTGATATTTTATGCAATGCATAGATTCCTTTTAAGTAAAACTACTTTTGAGAGTTTTCATGAGAGTTTAATTCTATGTTCATGCCTCTGTTTTGTCACTGACAACATTGTTGCTTTTTGATGGGTAATCTGTCATTTTTCTCTGGCTCGTTTTCAAATTTTATTATCATCTTCGGTATTTAGTCATTTCCTGGCATATTTCTTGGTATGTTCAAATATATTCTGCTAAACCTGGCTTGATTCTCAACATACACATTCAGTCTGCAAATTCTTGTTTTTCTTATATGCTGAAGATGTTCATTATTTATTTCTCATTTTCAATATTTGATCCTTTACATTGTAGTACTGTTTTCTGTCTTGGCTAGTCCTGGCTCTAGGTTTCCCTTTGTTTGTGGCTGCCTCCAGTCTCTGCCTCTCTCTTCACACCATCTTCTCCTTTCTCTGTGTGTCTCTGATAAGGACACTTGTCATGGATTTAGAGCCCACCCAGATAATCTAGGAAGATCTCATCTTTAGATCCTTAACTTAATTACATCTGCAAAGACCCCTTTGCAGAAAAAAAGGAGGTCACATTCACAGTTTCTTCAGGTTAGGACATGGACAGATCTTTTAATTTTGGGTGAAGACTGAAATGATCAGGTTGTAAGAAGATTAGTATGGCCATAGGAAGCTTAAAAAATCAACTAGAGAGACAGAAAAATGAAGAGGGGAAGGGAGCAGGGGAGATGAGGGGGTAGTTAGCAGGGAAAGGAGAAAGAATGATTGATTGAGTTGAGGTACAGATGCTGATTAGTGCTAATTAGATGATCATTTCATTAATCAAGGATGGAGGTGATGAGATCTAACCTAGGATGAGCAGTGGAGAGAGAAGAAAGGGGTGGATGTAAGATCAAATGGCAAATGGCCAAGCTTTGTTGACAGTTGATATGAAAGAAGAGGAAGCACTTAATGTTCTTAGAGAAGGACACGAAAGGAAAATAAATAGAAAATGATGAAATAAACAGGAATAGGAGATTTGTTTCAAGGTCACCATCTTAGAAGAAAGACAATGATCTTAGTTCAAGATATATTGCATTGATGATGAAGCATCAAATGGAAATGCCCAGAACACAGCTAATGATGGAGACTAGATATTTGGGCAGTGGTCCTAACAGGAGTTACAGAGTTGCAAAGAAGTAATGATACCATATTTTCCCCCATTTTTCTTGCATGGTTTCCTGGCTTCCCTGAAACAGTTTTCCTTTGTTGCTATTCACACGCTTGTGCATGAAGATTTGCAGGTGTTTGTGTGTGTGTGTGTGTTTCTTTAAGATTTAAGTGGTAGAATATTTCATGGAATAGAGCTCTACTTAGTAACCCATTCCTTCACAGAAATCTTTTATGTTTATTTATAAGTATATATAGTTTGACTACTAGTATTCTGAGCCACCAGGGAAGCCCCATTCTATCTTATAGATGCATTTAACTTTTCTTGAGGATTTAAACCGAGTTCTCAAATTTTTATATTGTAGATAATGTTAGGATGAATAATTACCCATTTTTGTAATTAAGATTTTAGATTTTTCCTTAACCTTTGTAACGAACGTTCCCTTTTCCCAGTGTTCCTAATGTATGAAGTAATATATGAAGTTAGTTTTAAACAAATGTGTGTTGGGTCACCTTTTTACTTTTAACATGCGAGAAAAATAGATTCTAAATCCAGGGACCGTGTTTCTTTCACTGTCTTTCCAGTGATTCTTCACTGGAAGATATGATAGTATCTCCTCAGTTCCTGAATTCTTTAATTGGTTTCTCATGAACATCCACTGCCCATTATCTTTTTCTTTCACCTGGCTCCTTTCTTTTCCTACTGATTACATAATAAGACAGCTCTTATTCCATCTGTTGGAGCCATGCTCTTATCCTTGCCATGGTTCCCCCTTGGCTGGGTGGCATTACAAGTATCAAACCTCTATCCTCAGGTCATGCTTTAGCTCTCCTCAGCATGGTGTCTGACTTTGCTGGGCCTCATACATAACAGCCTTCTTTCTGTTGTTTATTAGCTAAGTCGTGTCCAACTCTTAAACAAGGAAATGGCAACCCACTCCAGTATTCTTGCCTGGAGAATGGACAGAGGGGCCTGGGGGTTGTGGGGGGCTGTAGTCCATGGGGTCGCAAAGAGTTGGACACAACTGAAGTAACTTAGCACGCAGCACGCACGTCCAACTCTTTGAGACCCCATGGACTGTAGCCCGCCAGGCTCCTCTGACTATGGGATTTCCCAGGCAAGAATACTGAAGTGGGTTGCCATTTCCTCCTCCAGGGGATCTTCCCAACCCAGGGATTGAACCTGCATGTCCTGCATTGCAGTAGATTGTTTACCTCTGAACCACCAGGGAAGCCCGGTCTTCTCTCTAGCCTGTGCTTAATAAGCATGTGTTCTGTAGTTTATACATGAAAATGATTTTACCTTCTCCCTCAGAAAAGGAATTCCATATATTAGATAACCCCAAGGATTATGACTTTGATACAAATCATGTAGGTTGTCTAAAGTCTAATATGGCATACCTGCCTGGCAAAGTGACCATTTCCTTCCCTTTTTCTATGAGAAGGGTCTTGTTTATTTTACTTTGTGAAGATGTAGGCTGCACAGGAGTTGCATAAACACTTTTGCAAGCCTTGGAGGAATGGCTGTGACTTACATTTACAGAGAAATATCCAAGTACCCTGCTGTCCACCTCCCCCCTTATGTACACGTGTGCATGCATAGCTTTGCTAACCATGCCAGCTCAGCCTGCAGTCTAATAGTGTTGTAAACCTTGATATGTCTGCACTTCAGTTCAGTTCAGTCGCTCAGTCATGTCCAACTCTTTGCTACCCCATGGACTGCAGCACGTCAGGCCTCCCTGTCCATCACCAACTCCTGAAGTTTACTCATACTCATGTCCATTGAGTCAGTGATACCATCCAAACTT
>NW_011495014.1:4660591-4698997 GCF_000754665.1 Bison bison bison
AGCTGATCATGCCTCTTATGGCCTTCCAGTATTTCTTGAGTTGCCTTTTTCTTGCATCCAAAGGACTCAGCTACATTGACTTCTACAGTATCAGTGGGCAGGAATGGTTTTATTCCATCTTGATAGAAATCAGACATTTTTATGAGCAAAGTTTCTATCAAGGAATAAAGTTTTAAAGGCCATGCCAGTGAGAGTACCTTTCTCCCTCCTCCTCCTCCCTTCTCCCAGGACCCTAGATTGGGTCTCTAACAATTTTCTTTTCTGCTGCATTCTTCCATGGAGTTGGGAACTATATTCATTCATTGGGTTAAAGTGCCTAAAGAACAGTGACACATAGAGAAACAGTTGCATACAACAGAAACTCTTGATGGGATAGCCAGCCTACTGTCCAATGACTGAATTTTTTTGGATTTGGATTTGAATGGGTTGCTCAAATTGCTGAATGTTCTGCTTTGTCTTTCAGTGCATACAATCACTTGAGTTCTTGTTAAACTATAGATTTTGGTTTTGAATCAGCAGATCTGGGGTGGGCCCTGAGATTTTCCATTTTTAATAAACTCCCAGGTGCTGATGATACTGCTGGTCTGAGACTGCTAGTAGCAAGATTTTAAAGAACAAATGCATTTTGCTCAGTTTTGATTATACATTCAACCCCAGAATTAAGCATTTCTCCAAGTTATTAACCTATCACAGAAGAGTATGACCCAGATTTCCCATGACCAACTCTAAATCTCATGGCTTTCCCAGAGAAAAAATAGCCCTTCATGATTCCATTTTGCCTTGAAAATCATACAATTCCATCGCCAGGTAATTTCCCTGCATTTATCTGTACAGGCTCCCTTGCTTTTATAAAAGAAGGGGGTCGTGCTGCCTCCCTCATTGCTTGCTGTGGTGTGTGAGGCAGTACACAAACATGAGGAGTGATTGTTTCTCAATGCAGCAGGGATCTTCATCTGTTTCTTTTTTCTTTCTTTTCTTTTACTGCTGCAGAAGCTTAAACCACCCTTCTTCCCTCTGAGGAACTACCATTATTTGAAACCCAGATAAAGAAAACATTTTCAAAAGCTGTTCTTTGCTCTCTTTCTTCTTTCCCTCAGATTCCTTGAAGTGATGGTTAAAGCGAGTCATTTTGCCTGTGGCGGATTCATTTCGATATTTGGCAAAACCAATACAATAGTGTAAAGTTTAAAAATAAAATAAAATTAAAAAAAAATAAATATGGAGATATATTTTTTGGTATATTGGAAGTTAAATTGTAAACAGGTCACCTCTTCTTAAATAATCTCATATTCAGCTCCTGGTTATCTAAGGATATGGTGACTTAGTTTTCCTCTCCTTTTGTTTCTATGGTATTATTTGAGATAATGTTTACCAAGGTATAAATTACATAATATAATAGAAATACAAAAGGTAGTGTAAAATATATGTACCCATTTCAACACACACATGTATATTTTTTTAAGGAACCACGGCATTTGCAGTTTTTCAGCGAATTTGGCAATAGTGATATTTATGTGTCACTGGCAGGCAAAAAAAAACACGGAGCACCGACTAACTATGGATTCTGCTTTAAGGTACAGGCTTAATATTTTGCTAGATGAATAAAGCAAGCCTCAGCCTTTTAGGTAAGCTTGAGTTTCTTTTAATTTCTTTTAAAAAGAGACAGCTTTCTCTTATATATAGGAGAATTTTAGTGGCTTTTATTTCAACAGGTGTTACCTTCAAGATATGCATTAACGATAAACAATGTGCTGTGGCCTTCTAGCCTAACAAAGCGGGAGGGCCCCGAGACCTGAAAATGCTCTGTGCAGAAGAAGAGCAGAGTAGGACGTGCTGGGTGACCGCGATTAGATTGCTTAAGGTAATCTCGATGCAGGTGTGAATTTCTATTAAAAATTTCTGGGAGTACCATCAAAGTTTGAAAATGGCTGTATATCAAAACTCAGAAGACTCACTCTGAATTCGTGTGGTTTTGTGAGGAAAAAGAAAAATAACCACTACCATATTTATGTATTTTATTTTTTATCTAAAAGATAAACATTTCCAGAGTAGAGTGGAATAACCTAATGCATTTATTTTGTGTGTGTGGAGTCTTCCATTTTTAGAAATGTTCTGATTTTTGTTTTTTGGTAAGACTGTTACATATATAGTCAGTAAAACTGACTGAAATTTCCCGTCCCTTACTTAGTCTGCATTTTAGAAACATTGTCATCAATTCTAAGTAAAGTGTATTTTAAAATGTGCTCACCTGGATATGTTTAATGTGTTGTTTTATGTTTTATTTAAGTATTGTGTGAATTGCTTTTTAGTTTAATGCAAATTATTTTAAAAATTTTACTATAGCTGTATTATTCAAATATTCACCTTTGTGCTAAGTAAGAATTCTAGCTTCCATAAGCAAAATTTATTGGCAAACATTTTGACAAGGAGAAGAATGTTCTAAAATTAGGTAGGGAAGAGAGACACAGATGATACCTTCCTGGATATATAGAAAGCACATGTATTTTCAAAACTTGTATGCTAGTAAATTTAGCACAATTTTAAATTTATAATTATAAAACATCACCCATTTCATTTTAGGAAGGGCAGAATAATCAGGATGAGAATTAGTAGTTGTCATACCAGGCTTGGAGCAAAATCTTATGTGTCCTTTTCCTTTTTTTTTTTTTTTAATTGAGGTAAAATACTTGTAACATAAAATTAACCAAATTAACTCTTTAATATGAACAAATTAGGGGCCTTGAGTACATTCAAAATATGGTGCAACTGCCACCTCTGTCTAGTTCCTAAACATTTTCTTCACTCAAAATGCAACTCTGTGCCCAGTAAGCAGTTACTCTCAGCCTCTGGCAACCATGTTTTGCCTCTATGGATTTACTAATTTGGATATTTCACAGAAATAGAAGTGCCCGGCTATCTCAGTCAGTAGAGCATGCGACTCTTAATCTCAGGTCATGGGTTCAGGCCCCACATCGGGTGGCACATGTTCTGTGCATCCCCAGTAACTCAGTCAGCATAAAATCTGCCTGCAGTGCAGGAGACCTGGGTTTGATCCCTGGGTCGGGAAGATCCCTGGAGAAGGAAATGGCAGCCCACTCCAATATTCTTGCCTGAAGAATCCCAGGTACAGAGGAGCCTGGGGGGCTACAGTCCATGGAATCACAAAGAACTGGACATGACTTAGCAACTAAACCGCCATACAAACAAAATCATACAATATGTGACATTTTGGATCTGGCTTCTTCACTTAGCATAATTTGTGTTTCATCCATGTTGTAGCAGCTTATATCTGTACTTTGTTCTTTTTATGGCTGAGTAATATTCCATTGTATGTGTATTGTTTAACACATACATATATGTTAAGTAAACAATTTGTTTATTTATCCATTCATGGGTATTTGGATTGTTTCTACCTTTTACTGTTGTGAATAGTGCTGTTTGGAACATGTCTATACACATATTTATTTGAGTAACAGTTTTTATTTTTATATATATACCTAAAAGTGGATTTGCTGGGCACATGGTAATTCTATGTTTAACTTTTTGATTAATTGCCAAAATGTTTTCCTCAGAGGCTAAACCACATTATATTCCCACCAGGAATGTATAAGAATTCCAACTTCTCCATACCTCATGAACACATATTATTTTCCATTATTTTTTTAAAAATAATCATCCTAGTGGGTGTGAAGTGGTAGGAAGCAAGTGTTTAAAAGTAATGTAAAGCTTTTGGATTAACTGTGAAATTTTCTTCCTTTTGTATTATGGCAGAAAGGTAACTATGGTTACCTTTTTATTAGAAATTTGTTTGTTTCTCAAATAGTCTATTGTCAACATGGCTGTCATGATTTTTATTTCAGCAAATCTTATAATTATTAATTCTTTGAAACCCTCATGATAAGTAGTCACTAATCACTTCTATGTTGCTCTCATTGTCATAAAATGTAAAACAAACAAACAAAATGAAAAAGAGAGAAGTACTTTAGAGTGTCTTGGAAACCAACCAGTCAAGGCAGTAGTAACTTGGTAACCAGAGACATGCATTGGAATCACAGGAGGTGCTTTCTGAGGCTCCATGTGCCCAGCTGCATCCTCGGGGCTCCTGAGTTAGTGATTGAGTTCCAAGTGTCTGCCTGATTAAGAACCACTGACTTCATCCAGTCCCCTCCTTTCATAGATAAAGAAGCTGGCACTATTTGGAAGACTTTATTCCATCACAGTTATGGTAGAGAAAATATCTTAAGGTGTCTGGTTTTCTCTCCCCTTCCATCAGAACTCTGGAAGTCTAACTAGGCTGATTGAGGAGATACCTGCCAACATTGTATAGCAAGACTTTCTCCCTTCTCATGGGCTCAAATTCAAATACCCAACACAGAAGCAGGCGGTAAACCCACTTCCTTTAAAAGTCCTTCAGTGACTCTAACAGGCCATTGATTTTATTAGGATGCTCCATTATTTTTATATAACTAGAAAGATAAGAATTATGGCAATAAAATTATGATGTGAGGTTTCACATCACTTATAATTTTTATTTTCATTTGAGTATTTAGATTTATTTAGGCCTGTAGTCTTGCTTCTCATCATTTTTGTTGAAGTTACCAATTTTGTGTATGTACACACACACATATATATATGAAATTAGTTAAAGTATTCATGAAACTTCTTCATATTCTAAATCTGACTTTTCTGAATCATTTTCATCTCAGAGTCATGGATACTTATATTTTTCACAGATTATCCAGCTCTGTGCCTTCAAGAGCTTTGGGGAGGCAGATGAGTGCTCTGCCATGGTCTGTGAGGTTCTTTCTAGCCGCTGGCAATCCCTTTGCAAGGTTTGATGCTAATGACTTTTTAATCCCATCAATTTCAGGCAATGGCAAGTTGCTTGGTCCACAGTGAATATAAGATGCCATAGGTTATAATACAGATTGTTAGTCTAAAAACAGATGTCTGTCTGAGAAATGGTGAAATATACTGAAAGCTTTGTTCTTTTTATATCCAGAATGCTCAGTTTCTGGAAGATTGTGCCTTCTTACTGTTTGACTCTTCTCAGTCTCTTTCAAGTCCCAGATGCCTAGTTTAAAGAGGCTGTGTTGTATCAGTTTTCTATAGCTGCTGTAACACATTACTACCATCATAGTGGCTTAAAACACAAAATTATTATCCTTCACCTCTGTCATTCAGACATCTGAAATGGGTCTATTGGCCTAAAAAGGTGTCAACAGGCCTCCATTCTCTTTTGGAGGCTTTAAGGGAGGATCTGTTTTTTTGCCCTTTCCAGCCTTTAGAGACTGCTCATGACACCTTCCTCCATCCTTAAAGGCAGCAATATCCTGCTGAGTTCTTTCCATGCTCCCTTTTTTCTGATTCTCTCTTCTGGCTCTGGATAAGGATCCTTGTGATTACACTGGATCTACCAGGATCATCTAAGGCAATCATGTCATTCCAAAGTCAGCTGATCAACACCCTTAATCATATCTGCAACCTTATTTCCCCTTTGCCAGCTAGCCTAGCAACCCACTCAAGTATCCTTGCTTGGAGAATTCCATGGACAGAAGAGCCTGGTGGGGTACAGTCCATGGGGTCGCAAAGAGTCAGACGCGACTGAGCGACTTAACACCCACACAGTTAGCCTGATGTATTATATTCACAGGTTCCAGGATGTGGACATATATGGCCCATTATTCTGCTACCACATCCATGTTCCCTGTTTGTTTCAATTATGGCAAGGCTTTTCCAGATGAGGCTGGAAATACAGGGCAGCATCAGTGAAATCCTTTAGCATGGAACCAATGAGAAACCACCATGGAATCAAATGGGCAAGTGATAATGATCTGTTTTACATTGAAAAATAATCAGTTACAGGAAGCCTGGGCCTGCCAGTACAGACACATTTGAGACTGTCTAATAGGGGACTGGCAGCTTGTTGTCAGTGAGGTGCTGATTTGATCCCCATGGCTGGTGCAGCTGGGCTCACCTAGGGTTAGAGGTAGCTTTTGATCATCTCCTTTGGTTGTCTATTGTGTTATTTCCACAGTTAACAGCAAGGAGGAGGGGAAGACTAGTCTATGTTATGTTGGCTCAACCAGAAGTACCCTTCTTGTTTCCATTATATGCTGTTTATTAGATATAGTCTCCCCCAAGAATTTTGGCCTCTTGCTTTATTTTCCTTTCTTTTTCATATATACATGTAAACTCTTCATGTAGCAACAAACAGAAATATTTCCATTCTCTTTGAAGAAATTCCATTTCCATATAGAATCAGAAAAAAATCAGAGACTTAGAAAAGGGGAGATTTGTTCATGTAGACTGTCCCAAGTACATGGTGTCTTTTTCCCCTTTCCTTCAGTTAGAACTCTTTAACATATTTTGGTGCCTTAACCTCCATAGGACAGGGAAATATTAAGGTGATCCATGCCCTACCCCTTGATCAGAGTTAACTGCCTACTAAAGACTTTCAGCAGCACAGAAGCAACTTCCTAAAGCCAGGGGTACTGGGGACAGAACATCTTTGAAGGAAACAGTTTTATTAGTAGATGACAGACTTTTCACTTCAGGTAAATAAAAGGTGTCCAGGCAGCACGTACTTGTGAAAGTGTTGGTTGGAGTCTATTATATATTCTTCAAAATGAACTTGACTAGAAATTAAGCTCCTCTTTCTTCTTAAAGTCATTGTATGCTTAGAGTTGATTTAAAATAAATTTCATTAGATCCTATTAATGTCAATCAAACCTTAAATTAAAAAATAACTTTTAGAAGTTGGGAAATAATTGGATAAAGAAGTCAACACAGAGAATTTTAAATGACTCTGGGTTTGTAGTCATATTAAAAGCAAAATCTTGAAAACAGTGACTTCCCTCGCCCCTCCTCTGACTTTCTGCCTAATTACCAAATATATCCACATTGCTGGAATTGCTTTCAAGAAAATAGTTTTTAGTAGAGAAATAGCTCTGTTGGAATGTTTAAATGGAATTCATCTTAAGGCTAATATTGTTTTCCATGGTCTTTTCAAAGTCTTTTATATAGGACCTACTTTTAAGTTCATAATGGCTCCATGAAATGGAGAGAATTATAGAGGGTAGCAGAAAAAAAGACAAGCCTATCTGTTCCATTGGTTTCTTCCTTCTTTTTTTTTTTTTTAAGGGAGTAACTTAAATCTAAGGGGGTTATCTTCCAGTTTCAGATGGGGGCTCCTGCAAGATGTTTGTTTGGCCATGGCAGTTGACATTCTTAGTGTTTCTCAAACTAATAATCCAATTATAATCCAGACCCACTTTCTTATCGTAGCCTGGCAGTCTGGTTCTTATGATGCTACCTCATGAAAGTAAAGACTGTGTAGTTATCTACTGCTCTTTACATTGTATGCCATGACCCTTTGTCTGAAATCAGCCTGATGCCCCACCATTTTGATCCCCAGAATTTAAAGTCAAAAATTAAACAATGGCCTAAGAGTGTTGTTACCAGAGGATGGTACAGTGCCAGGAATCTTCAAAATAGGATCAAGTTTATGGATTACAAAAGACAGTGTAATTCATCAATCAGTCATTGAAGAGTTATGGTAAATTTGTCATTGAAGAGTTATGGTAAGTTTTACCCAGTTCTGCTTAGGATGTGTGTCAGATTCTCAGAGTCTTGGTACCATAAACTCAGGAAGACTTCCCAAGTGAGCTATCTTATCACTAGGTGATATACCACTCCACATAGTTTTGGTGCTATTGACACAAGAATAATGAGTAGGAATGTCAATTCCAGATCTTTGTATTGTAAGCTAGAACTTAAGTGTGGGTCCCAATAAAAACCACTCTTTTAAACTGTCCTATTTAGAACGTAAAATTTTATCTTTCAAAATTTTGGTTGCTTTACTTATTTATTTTAATGAAAGCTTGTAATTTTCGTTTTTTATATTGATGTATAGTGAATGAGAGTATTTATTTTCATAAGTTACATATGTGGTAAAAGTGGTGGGACTGTGTTTTTATTTATTTATTCTGCAGTATGGCATGCAGCTGTACCAGAATTACATGCATCCGTATCAAGGCAGAAGTGGCTACAGTTCTCAGAGTATATCTCCCATGGTAAGGACCAAGTTTTTGAACCTACATTTTACTTTATATTTACATTACATTAATTTGCAATCACGTTACATTATAAATGTACATTATAATACATTTCCTTTTTTTTTGGTCAAGTAAAGTAACTTTTGGACAGCTTCTTACCATGTTATATTAAACTATTTACTTTTGGATCTTATATGAGTGCAACCTATGTGATAAAATCAAATAGTGGGGCATACATTAAGTAGTCATAATAAAACATAAAATAATGTTTTATGTTAAAGAAAAATTTTAAATATTTGAAAGAATTATGAGAGTCATTGTGTGTCATTACATTGAAGTTTAGATTTTAAAAAGATATTTTATAGAACACTGTCCTTGAGAGTGTAGATATTTCTTAATTATTGATTTGATTGTAGGTTTATTTATTTAAATATTAATTCTGGGATTATCATAGCCTGTGACTTATTTTGCATTCTGACTTTCTAACAATAATATTTTTAAAGTTTCAGGTCCTTGAAAAACATACCGCTCTCCAGGAAACCCAAAAGATGCAAGCCAAAATATTGGTTGTGCATTACATTAAGACTAGCACCGCTTCACAAGTTTATCCTAAATGGCACTTGGATATTTATACACAGATACATCTTTCCCCGTCTTTGGGACCTAATTTTAATTTCCTGTGCATTAACAAGAAATTTATTTTTGAACTTAAAGTTTATGTTCTGCTGTTTTTGCTTGTGCTCTTTACTGGTGAATATATTGGAAATTTGGACGTATGAGCTTGTGTGACCAATCGGCTAACATGCTGCATTTACACTTAGGTTAAAACATGCTTTTCATGGCTGTGACCAAGGGAGGTGCATTTTCGCACATGGTAACATAGCAGATAAAACACTCAGTTCTAGGAATGAGGCATGAAATAATGTCGATTATGTATCCTGATAGACTAATATGGAAAAAGAATTCCAATTCTGTAGTTATGGTGCTTTAAGTTAAGGAAGAGTAACTTTTCATTTTTATATCTATTACTTTTTAGCTTTAAAATAAGGAAGTAAGGAATGTAATGAATTTTTATAAAAGCAGTAGCTTTAAGGTGAGAATTTTTATAATTTGTCAGCTTACCCTAATCTTTTAATTCATGTATATATGAATAATGAATTTTATTATCTTAATCCTTTTCTAAATCCTTCTAAATTTCTTTCAGAGTCTAAAGTTATTAGGATGAGCATGTTAATAGCAGCCATGATTTGGAGGCAATTATTATTTAGTATCCTCTTAATCATAGGGGAAAAAAGCTATAAAATAAGTCCTTTCCAGTCTCATCATTGTCATTAATATACAAGTATAGTATTATTCTTGCTTCTTTCCATTGAAACTGATCCTACTGTTGATCAGTAAATCTATGACGGTTCAGTTAATGTAGCTGTATTTGTTCAACACCTTGTATAAGAAAAGACACTCCTTGAGACTTGAATTTGGCTGTAAACAGGAGTTCAAGGACAAGAGGTTTGAATCTCTGTGATGCGGACAAGGACCTAGTCCTGTATGGCAGTTGACATCAGACAAAATGGCACCTCTACTCTTCTTAATTTTCAGGAAGGAAACTTAAAAGATTGGGGAGGCATTTGTGTTTACTTTGATATGTATACAGAATCCCAGGATAGTTTCTAGATGAGAGAGTCAGTGACCTCACCTGCCTCTGGGTTTTCATCAAGGCAGCACGTTCAAGGAACAGCAGGAAAAACTTTGCCTACTTTAGTTATAGTTTTAAGGGACAATGTTGTCCTCTTCTCCAGGGATTCATTTTGAGAAGGGAAATGAGAAAAAATTATCATACCATAATGAATATCTTAACTATATACAGCACACAGTAGCTACCCCATCAGGCTTTGGAAGGAGAATCATCAGCAGATATTTCAAGAAGCAGATATTTGGCCTATTTTTAGGACAAAAAACAGAATTCATTTAAAGGAACATCTATTAGTTAGACCCTGGCCAGAATGAGGGGATGGGAGAAGCAAATCAACTGAAGTTCTTATGTATTGTTTCTCATATTTGACCTTGAGCTAGACATTCCAAATTGCATTTTCTTTCCTGTACCTCCCATCCCGTGGTACAGAAAAGAACCTTAAATAGGGCCTGTCACTGTTTTTACCAAGAGTGTGACTTTGGTTGAGTCACTGCTGTCCTGCAGTATAAAATAAGGGAGGGTGGTTGTGTGATCTGTAGAAATGATTATACCTCTGATGTCCTGTGGCTCTGTATGACACTGATGAGAGGTGAGTGTCAGACACTATCTGAGGAAATTCTGTGCCCTCTTACTATGGCCTGCACTGCATGTTTATGTGAAAGTCACTTGCTCAGTCGTGTCTGACTCTTTGCAATCCCACGGACTGTAACGCGCCAGGCTTGTCTGTCCATTGAATTCTCCAGGCAAGAATACCGGAGTAGGTTGCCATTCCCTTCTCCAGGGGATCTTTCTGACCCAGGGATTGAACCTGGGTCTCCTACATTGCAGGCAGATTATTTACCATCTGAGCCACCAGGAAAGCCCTGGAGTGGCAGAGACTGAGTAGTTAACTAGTTGCTGCTTAGCTAAGCTGCCTGAAAAACATTTCATGCCCCAGCCTCACTCAAAAGTGTTTGGATCTGATCTCAAGGTTGATCTGGATAATGGAGGGTGTACTCAGGCTCCTTCTTTCTTAAAGAGAGGCATGCTATTAAAATCATGGACTTTTATTTTTGGGGCTTGCCCTGTTTATCCACCCCATGGAAGAGCTAGGAAAAGGGACAAATAGTTGAGAAATACACTGATTCTGAATGTTAACAATGTCACTTTCCTATGTGAAAGAAATTGAGCTGAAAATGACCTTTTGGTTCAAGTCAGGTTTTGCTTCACTTCCATTTCTTTGTCCACCAAAGGTAAACTATTAATTTTTCATCTACCACCTGCCATTCAGTAGAAAACATTTGCTCTATTTCTGTGTGTTCCCCTAGCATAGTTAACGTAGCAAATGAAAATACTTATTTGTATTGTAGACTCCCTACTTAAGGTCAGGTAATTATGGAACATGGGATCTTGTTTTACATTTCAGCCTGTCATACTATAGGGGAAAAAATGAGAAGCGAATTAAGAACAACTGCTTATGTTTATTTTTCTTTCCTAACAGTATTTTTATGTTATCAGAGTCTTGTGATTACAGAGGCCATCTTGGCATGTGAAGGCAGAGATATTATAAGGATAAAGCTATCATTATGATTGAGATTAGTTACTCTGTGGCTTGGGCAGGTGGAAGCTTTTCATTAATGTTGGCAAAGCAAAAGTATATCTGACTGGTCCATGACCCAGCAGAGAAGATCATGGGGTGAGAAGGGCAAAGTAAGGTGTGACAGCAAATAGAGATTACAGAGACAGCATCTGTCTGGAAAGAGCAGCTGTCAGTTGCAAGAACTCCTGTAACAAATGAAAGATTGCACGCCAGATCTCCACAAATAAAGAGGAACCATAATAAGATCGTGGACCACTATAGCAAGGTTTCGAGAGGAAACAATAAATGCTAACAAAGTGGGATGTGTAACGCAGAGATAAATGATCCCCCCATCCCATTTTTGTATGAACCAGGTTTTGTTTCAAGCAGACATTTGACTAGAGTCTGTTAGACGAAGCAGGATATGGAAGAAACCATGTGGAGAGAGAGGCAAAATGGCCTTAAGCCAGGAGTCTCCAGGTGTATATTGGCTCATCCTTTACCATGAAAACTTTTTTTGTGTTGTGTGTGTGTGTGTGTGTGTGTGCACACACTCAAGTTGTGTTTAGTTCTTTGCAACCCCATGGACTGTTAGCCCGTCAGGCTTCTCTGTCCATGGAATTTTCCAGGCAGGAATACCAACGCGGTTTGCCATTTCCTTTGGGGGATCTTCCTGACCCAAGAATTGAACTGCATCTCTTTTGTCTCCTGGATTGGCAGGCGGATTCTTTAGGGCTGGCTCCATCTGGAAGCCCATTTTTTGTGTGTTGCTCTTCTATTAATGACCAGTGGGGAAAGCCTATTAAACATTGCCCATGCTGGTTTATCGGAGAAGGCAATGGCACCCCACTCCAGTACTCTTGCCTGGAAAATCCCATGGACAGAGGAGCCTGGTGGACTGCAGTCCATGGGGTTGCTAGGAGTCGGACACGACTGAGAGACTTCACTTTCACTTTTCACTTTCATGCATTGGAGAAGGAAATGGCAATCCACTCGAGTATTCTTGCCTGGAGAATCCCAGGGACGGGGCAGCCTGGTGGGCTGCCATCTATGGGGTCGCACAGAGTCGGACACGACTGAAGCGACTCAGCAGCAGCAGCAGCATGCTGTTTTATGGGCTTCCTAGTTGGCATTATGGTAAAGAACTCACCTGCCGATGCAGGAGATTTAAGAGACATAGATTTGATCCCTGGGTAGGGAAGATCCTCTGGGGGAGGAAATGGCAACCCACTCCAATATACTTGCCAGGAGAATCCCATGGACAGAGGAGTCTGGCGGACCATGATGTCACTTCAGTTCAGTTCAGTCACTCAATCGTGTCCGACTCTTTGCGACCCATGGACATCACCAACTCCCGGAGCTTATTCAAACTCATGTCAGTGGAGTCGGTGATGCCATCCAACCATCTCATCCTCTGTTGTCCCCTTCTCCTCCCGCCTTCAGTCTTTCCCAGCATCAGGGTCTTTTCCAAAGAGTCAGTTCTTCGCATCAGGTAGCCAAAGTACTGGAGTTTCAGCTTTAGCATCAGTCCTTCCAATGAATATTCAGACTGATTTCCTTTAGGCGAGACTGGTTGGATCTCCTTGCAGTCCAAGGGACTCTCAAGAGTCTCCTCCAACACCACAGTTCAAAAGCATCAATTCTTTGCTGCTCAGCTTTCTTGATAGTCCAACTCTCACATCCATACGTGGCTACTGGAAAAACCAAAGCTTTTACTAGACAGACCTTTGTTGGAAAAGTAATGTCTCTGCTTTTTAATATGCTGTCTAGGTTCATCATAACTTTTCTTCCAAGGAGCAAGCATCTTTTAATTTCATGTCTACAGTCACATCTGCAGTGATTTTGGAGCCCCCCCAAATAAAGTCTGTCACTGTTTCCATTGTTTCCCTGTCTGTTTGCCATGAAGTGATGGGACCAGATGCCATGATCTTAGTTTTCTGAATGTTGAGTTTTAAGCCAACTTTTTCACTCTCTTCTTTCACTTTCATCATGAGGTTCTTTAGTTCATCTTTGCTTTCTGCCATAAGGGTGGTGTCATCTGCCTATCTGAGGTTATTGATATTTCCCTCAGCAATCTTGATTCCAGCTTGTGCTTCATCCAGCCCAGCGTTTCTCATGATGTCCTCTGCATATACGTTAAATAAGCAGGGTGACAATATACAGCCTTGATGTACTCCTTTTCTAATTATATACCAGTCTGTTGTTCCATGTCCAGTTCTGTTTCTTCTTGACTGGCATAAAGATTTCTCAGGAGGCAGGTCAGGTGGTCTGGTATTCCTTTCTCTTTCAGAATTTTCCACAGTTTGTTGTAATCCACACAGTCAAAGGCTTTGGCATAGTCAATAAAGCAGAAATAGATGTTTTTCTGGAACTCACTCACTTTTTCGATAATCCAACAGACTGTAACCTATAGGGTCACAAACTGAAGTGACTTAGCATGCATACACATGCTGGTTTTGGATATTTTGTCTTTTGGAGAGGTTTTATTCCTGTAAACCAAGTGACACTTGTAATCGGAGAGTTTGACAAGTTTTGTTTTTTTTTTTAGCGTACATTATTTAAGATGACATATTTTAAAGAAAGATGGTTGTGAATTAGAGTCCTAAACAAAGAAAAAACAAAATAAGATCCATGTTTTGGGTGTTTTATTTTCACAATCAGAGACTATGAATGAAAAAAGTAATTGGCAAAGATGACTTTCTTACTTGTTTAAAATTATGTTTTAAGATGTCTTCCTTTTCTATTGGTTCTTTCATCATTCAGACTAAGTTTTGCAACTCTTATTTTGCCATGTTTATGCCCATAAGATGAAAAAGCATTCACATACTAAATCATAGAAATTTTAATATTATGGAGTTATCTGAATTATTTCATTAAACTTCATTTTCTAAGTTAGAGGAAAGTTGATGTGATAAACTTTTAAAATACATGTTGTTGGTTTATTATAAAATATGAGTACTGTTTCTTTCTAAAGAAGTAATGTAAGTGAATCTGTTATAGCTTTAGTGTATCTTGAATCTTAATAAAAGCTGTTTTATAAGTAGGTAGATTTAACATTTAAATAACCATTGATGAATTTCAAAGCATAATAGAGAGATGAATTTGGAAGTGATGGATATTTTTAGCCATATGAAGGATTATTTTTTTGTGAATTGGTATTTTTCTGCTTAAATGAATAAAAAGATACAGGGTTGCTTTAGGAGAAAGACATACTTACCTTGAAAGCTAATAATCTCTCTTAATTCAGTGACCTTAACAAATAACTGTGTAACTTACTTAAATTATTTTATAGCATCATTTCCTATCAATATGTATTGTTAACTTTTTAATTTCCTGCTAGTTACCTTTGGAACCATATCCTAAAATGGAGATATATTGTCAGCAAAGGACTGAAAGGTAACTTCAAAGGTATTTTCAAGGTAAAAAAAAATGTGCTTTTTTCCAGAGAAGTATATCAGAGAATTCCCTGGTAGCAATGGATTTCTCAGGCCAGAAAACCAGAGTTATAGAAAATCCCACTGAAGCCCTTTCCGTTGCAGTTGAAGAAGGACTAGCTTGGAGGGTACAGATTAGCTTCATGTTCTTCAAAATATTTATGATTTGAATTTGTTTCACCCCGAAAGTTGAAATTTGTCTCCCACTTCCTTATGCAGAAAAAAGGATGTTTACGCCTGGGCAGTCACGGTAGCCCCACTGCATCCTCACAGAGCTCTGCCGCAAGCATGGGTATGTCTGCGCACAGTCGCTGTGGCCAGCTGGGTGGGAAGGTTGCATTTATATGTAGTCACTGAGGGGCCAGGGTCCAAGTACATGTCATTAGACTATGATCATTTCAAACAAATCTTGTATTACCCCACGTTATTTCTTCAGCTATCCACCGGTCCCAACCATGGTTTCACCACAAAATTTCTAGAGAGGAAGCTCAGCGATTGATTATTCAGCAAGGTCTAGTGGATGGGTAAGTTAGATTTTGAATAGCACTGATTTTTGATTTCTCTTATAATCAGTAATTACTTATTCAACAGAGAGAGTTTTGATTTCGGCTCAATAAAACAGAAGTGACTTTGTGTTGTAAGGATGGTTGCCACTGAATCCTAGCAATACCTAGACAATACCTGTTATATTGTGGTTGCATGGTCTTTGTCCATAAAGAAGATAGCTGAATAGGATTCTCTGGTCTTAAACAGTGATAGTTAATATTTTCCCATTCTGTGCATCTCAGATATTAATTGATGGGGGAAAACTGAACACGTTTTGGTGTGTCAACATTTTGATTTGAATTGATTAGTACAATGGCAAAGTACTGTTTGTGTCATGACAAAACCGCATCTTACAAAACCATGAACCACATTTTACATGTTGCACATTTTTTTAAGTTTGATGGAGGGTGTGTTAAAGTAAAACATAAAAGTAAAGCAAAAAGCTGTTTCTTATGTACTTAGACTATTTCATGTTTTTCTGTTTACATCCCATTTCTTTCCTCTAAATTTTAACAGTTTCAAGTAATATAAACCTATGAAAATAGTACTTTTTGACTCTTCTCATGTTATCTTTTAGTTTGGGATACCATAGAAGACACAGGAGAAGCAGAAAATTTACTATGCAAGATTTATGTTCTAAAGAATTTTATTCTTCTCAAATTACTCAATATTATAGATACTTCCTATAATATAATATTAGCTGAATTTTATTCCTAAATGCAGTACAAATTAAGGAGGTTGTATTGAGGTTTGGATGGGAAATAAAACCAGCATCAATTTAAACAAGTGGTAATGGGATCTTATATCTTCAAGGGTTGGATTAAAATGATGGCAAGATTTCAAGGTGATTTAATACAGACATTTAGACAAAAATGCGTTTTCATGTAGAAGATTATTAATAGCAAGTCAGCATTTCAGTAGGCTCTAAATAAGAAAAGATTTCAATATATTCTACATGGAACTAGATCTTTTTAGATTAAATCTGAACAATCAGCAGAATTACTGTTTGATAAGACCAATAAAAGAAATAAATCACAAAGGATTGTCAAAATATTTTGGAGGATTATAATTTTCCTTATTTTTGAGCCCAGTTTTTTTAATTGAATGACATAACTGCCAAAAGAATGACATATCCTTATGTTTTACGTTTTTTAATGTAAAAACTTGTTTTTGGTCTTCCTTTTGGAAAGATGTGATGCTGTCGGGCAGTCCGCTAGGTGGTAGTGTTGATCCACTCAGGAATCAGGAATCAGGCGAGGCTTAGAGCTTGACTGACCAGGGAAACTCCCTTTTGTCCCATCTCCCAGAGATGGAATGTCAGAATCACACAGCACAGATGAAATGGATAATCTTGTCAGACGTCTGTGATGGCTCACTTTTGGCTGTCTCTTGCCTCAGGTACAGTGAGATTAGTTATCGGAGTCACCAGTGGGAACTGTTCTCCCAGTCTGTTTGCCAGCAATTAATACAAAGATGGTGATGCACTGAGTTGCCAGTTAATAAGAATCCACGCCTGGCCACATTTTTCTTAGGCCATTAGGACACGTCTTGTTTTTCTAGCCTGTTATAGAGACTTTATGCTACCTTTTTCAAGGTTGAAGTAAATGTTGTTTGGATGTTTCTCTTACTAAAAGTATTTTGTTCAAACATTTAATAAATGATTTCAGGATTGATTTTTAGAATATATTCACTTCTCAGTTTTAGTTGTATGTAGTAGTAGGAATCAGAATCCAAAAAAAAAAAAAAAAAAGGATCCAGTATAGAAGAGTGGGTTTAAAATTTTTTAATTCTAAAAAGTTTCTTTCTGCAGGACTTTACATGATCCAGAAGTAACAATATGCTAATGATTCATTCTCTGTACCAAAAAGTTGCATATGATTACCCAACTTCCCAATGGAAAAAGGACTTGGCAATAATTGTTGATGCCAGCATAGCTTTATATTGGTTACTGTGAGCAAAAAAATCTGACAAATGACTGTCATTTATACTATTAAAATTAAATTAATTCCAATGATAGTTTTATAGTATTAGAGTATATCATACCATATTGTTTACCATGTTGGATAATCCCATCACTGAATACGCAGTAAAAGGAAAACTCCAGCTACATTTAGGAATATACTTCCTGGATTTGGTGTAGGCTATATTTCTATGAAATCCATGAATAAATATAGAAAAACATTGAAATTCCTTCTCTCTCTTTAGAGTTTTCTTGGTACGGGATAGTCAGAGTAACCCCAAAACTTTTGTACTGTCAATGAGTCATGGACAAAAAATAAAGCACTTTCAAATTATACCAGTAAGTATTTGTGATTTCTTATTCGTGTATTAGAGATGATCTTAATGCACAAGCTTTGGAGACTTTAGTTTTCTTTGGTTCTTTTATTAAATATAATATGGGAGCTTGTGCTTTGACTAGAGTTAAGTATGGCAGAAATGGTTTTATGAGTCTGAATTAATATAAGAAATACAGGAATTGTAAAAATTAAATTTCCCTTTTCTCATGAAATATGATTTGGTAATATTGTATAGACCCCATGCCACTTATTATTAAAAGGCCACTGAAAATTCTTTCTCCTGAAATCTACTAGTGGTTCTTTAAAAACCATTATTTTAAAGCCCGTTCTCCTCTCTTGTCCCAAAAATGTTTTTTTGTAGTTTTGTTTATAATCATCATTATGGATATGTAAGCAGGTGTTGTAGCACTGGAGATCATTATTTAAACTATTCTGAACACCTTTTAAAAATGTAATTCTGCTTCCAGGTGGCACAGCTTGCTTTGAGATTTGGTTGTTGTTGTTCTTGCTCCTGCTGCATATGTGTGTGTGTATGTGCAAGCGTGCATGTATGTATGCATGTGGTCTGTGTATTAGAACCAGATAGTGTGGAACAGAGATCCAGTCTACTTTCAAAAAGTATTAACATGAAATTGCTAAGTTGCTAGTGTTTTCTTTTTTCAAATGAACTCTTCCTGAAATTATCCAATCCAAATGAAGTTTCTTCCTGACTGCATTTTATTATGTAAGTGACATCCCTGGCAAGTTATGAATTGCTTAATGCCCGAAGATCTCAATGCAAAGGGAAAAGAAAAAACCAAATCAACCTGTCATTCCATTAACATAATGTTTGACTGACTGCTCCAGAATCAATTTACTGATACAAATTCTGGTGGATGTTCATTTTTAAATATACAAAGTGAGGCTTTAGGTAGACAGCAATTAGAAGTGGAAATTATTTTCTGAGGGTAGGCATACTAAAATCTTTTGTTGACTCTTACACTAAATAGTGCAGATTTCTCACTGTGTACTGTATTGATTCAGACTGGTCCTACTATTCTAACTATAGACCGTTAAGAGAATTGAAGATACAGGAAGTAGAGCCACACTGCTTACCTTGGGATCAGATGATATTTCCTTTAAATTCAAGTACAGTTACAAAAAAGAAGTGGATGTGCCAGAATCTTCTCTTCACTGTCCTTTAGTATTATAAATGTGTCAGTTTTGGCATTTAAAGATGCAGTGTGCAATAGAACATGATTGACTTTCTGAGTAGTTATTTCCCTTCTTACTGGTTTGTTGTTTTTCCTGTTTCAGGTGGAAGATGATGGTGAGATGTTCCACACCCTAGATGATGGACATACAAGATTTACGGATCTAATCCAGTTGGTGGAGTTCTATCAACTCAATAAGGGTGTTCTTCCTTGCAAGCTGAAACATTATTGTGCTAGGATTGCACTTTAGCCAAACCAGAAGTGACTTGTTAAACTGTTGAGGAAAAAGAACTCAAGAAAAAGACCATAAATAAGGGTGAAGGCATTGCCATGGTGAAAATAATCTATTTCACCTACAATTACAAAAAATAGTTTGTACGTTACAAATAATTCAAGATTTGGATTGACATTACCTTCATCATTTAAAAATTCATTAGTTAAAATTAAACCTCAGAAAAAAATGATTTGGTGTGTTCTTGTGTGATTTTACATTATTATAATATTTTCTTCAAATATACATAATTTAGACATCTTTCTGTCCTTATTTACTATAGCAGCATTAGAATTCTCAACCACAAAATGTGAAAAAAATATGAGGCTCAGAATGAATTATTTGTGGACTGAATTTCAATTATACTACTGTTTTTATAACTTAAGAAGTATGATAAAAATTTGAGTTATCAATTAAAAGAAGCTACCTGCAACCTGTTAATAAAACTAAAAAGTATTTTGAATTGTATATTTTCTGAGTTTATTATAACCTTAAGATCAAATCATATTTTGAAATAACAGCTTAAAATTATTTTGAAATATATTGATTTTTCAGAATGACTTTTATTACATATTAAGTGATTAATTATACCATAATATTTACACTGGTATTGTACCTATCAGTGACATGATTTATTGCATTTTTTTCATTTATTTAAGGATTGACTGTGACTACCTGTTTTTAAGAAAATGATCAAAATGTAAAAAAAAAATCATCAAAATGTAGAGGGGATTTAGATAATTTGCACATGCTTTCTCATGGCATGTAAATTTATGACAGTGTAACATTTTCACCTTAATGTTTCTCATTTGCCCCATGCTGTAACTTTCAGAAGGTTCTTTAGATCCTTATACAGCTAGATCATTAACCTGATCAAAATATTAAAATCTAAGATGTAAAAATCTATTAAGATTCAAAAAGGTAAATCCATGCTATTCTCTTTTCATACCCACTTTTCAGTTTCTTACCTTGGCAACATCACTATGGAAGACAAAGGTTTCGGAAAGCTGTGATACCAGCCTCCCTTATCACCTCCCTGAGACCATCTAGAAAGCTTTTGTTCGGATTCTATCTCTATTCTTCCTACTTTTTGTGAGAAGGGTATTCAGTGTTCTAAAAAACGATGAGAAGTTAAACAGCAAAAAAACATTAACATAATACACAATGTTGCCCATCTGCTCTGATCCTTGTAAAACTTTGTGGGAAAGTTAAGATTTTTTTAAGAATAATATTTCAAAAATGCATACTGTAGTTTTAAATGAAAGCTATACCTTTTTGGTAATAGAGCATCTGAAAATATTCACAAAATGCTAATAAAATCAGCTGTTACTAGAAAAGAATTATTGACAGAATTTAAGTGTACTCAATTTATTTTTAGCCAGTTCAAACCTAATTCTTAAAACACCAAAACTTAGAACACAAATCTGATGTTATCAAAGATTGATCTGTCCACATATATATACCTATGGCTGATTCATGTTGATATTTGGCAGAAACCAATAAAATTCTGTAAAGCAATTATTCTTCAATTAAAAATAAATAAATAAATACAAATCTTAAAAACACCAAAAAAAGAGATAGATCTGGTGTCTTACAAAGGCTTGGATGACACACAGGATCTCTAAATAGAAGAGCAAGAGGTAAACACACTTGACACTTTCAACCTTGTAGGATATCTTGGATTATTTCTGATTTATAAAAATGCTTTGTTTTGAATTGATATGCATTTTCTTGTTTTGCAGCAGAGTCAAATTGACCAGTATCAGAATGTCCTGTTTTAAATGCTAGACTCTCATAAATTGACCAACATGTGCTTGTCTTCGCTATTGTGTCTCTAACTTCATTCATTATCTAAATTTATTATTGTGGAGCCCAGATTTTGTACAGAATTGTTCACTTTGATCTTAAAGCATGAGCCAAGAAAAATTATTGAGGAAAGGTTGACATTATCCTTTCTGGTTCTTTCTGATAAAGAATTTTGAACAGGTGTTAATTAGTATATATACCTTATAGGAAATTAAATCTGAGAGTGTCAGATACATCCAGAATTCGTACAGTATTTAAATGAATTTCCAAGAAAAATACAAATTACATTTGAATTATTTTTCATTTTGGTTTAGCCAAATTCTGCTTGTTCAGTTGATAAATCATGTCTGACTCTTTGTGACCCCATGGACTTTAGCACACCAGGCTTCCCTGTCCTTTACCATCTCCTGGAGCTGGCTCAAACTCATGTCCAGTAAGTCAGGGATGTCATCCAACCATCTCATCCTCTGTTGTCCCCTTCTCCTCCTGCCTTCAGTCTTTCCCAGCATCAGGGTCTTTCCCAGAGAGTCAGTTCTTAACATCAAGTGGCCAAAGTATGGGAGTTTCAGCTTTAGCATCAGTCCTCCCAATGACTATTGAGGGTTGATTTCTTAGGACTGACTGATTTGATCTCCTTGCTGCTATCACGCCACTTTTGGATTAGGATTAGGACAGATTAGCTGTGTTTTCTTCTTTTTTTGCTTTTCATATGTTAGAGTTAGTGTACAGTCCTAGACAGAAAGAAAAAAAAAAGCAGATCTGGTACATCCACATTGTTCTGTTTCATTTTTCTTGTATGGGAGAATTATTTATTTTGAAACATTCAGGAGACCTAGTCAGACAAGATAAAAATTACTAGGAGTGTTTAGTAATCCAGAATAATTACTTATTTCACATATATAATGGTATACGATCTGACTGATATATCAGTTGGAGATTTTTGTCTTAGCTCTATTTTAGGGTGGTCAACATCAGTTAAGCAAGAGAATTCCAGAAAAACATCTGCTTCATTGACTATGCTAAAGCATTTGACTGTGTGGATCACAACAAACTGTGGAAAATTCTTAAAGAGACGGGAATACCAGTCAACCTTACCTGCCTCCTGAGAAAATTGTATGGAGGTCAAGAAGCAATAGAACTGGACATGGGACAGCAGACTGATTCAAAATCAGGAAAGGAGTATGTCAAGGCTGTATATTGTCACCCTGCTTATTTAACTTATACAGAGTACATCATGTGAAATACAAGGCTGAATGAAGCACAAGCTGGAATCAAGATTGCTGGGAGAAATATCAATAACCTCAGATATGCAGATGACACCACCCTTATGGCAGAAAGCAAAGAGGAACTAAAGAGTCTCTTGGTAAAGGTGAAAGAGGAGAGTGGAAAAGTTGGCTTAAAACTCAACATTCAGAAAACTAAGATCATGGCATCGAGTCCCATCAGTTCAGTTCAGTTGCTCAGTTGTGTCTAACTCTCTGTGACCTCAGGTACTGCAGAACATCAGGCCTCCCTGTCCATCAGCATCTCCCGGAGCTTAAACTCATGTCCACTGAGTTGATGATGCCATACAACCATCTCATCATCTGTCGTCCCCTTCTCTTCCCGCCTTCAATCTTTCCCAGCATCAGGTCTTTTCAAATGAATCAGCTCTTCGCATCAGGTGGCCAAAGTATTGGAGTATCAACTTTGCCATCAGTCCTTCCAACAAATATTCAGGACTGATTCCCTTTAGGATGGACGGTTGGATCTCCTTGCAGTCCAATGGACTCTCAAGGGTCTGTTCCAACACCACAGTTCCAAAGCATTGATTCTTCGGCTCTCAGCTTTCTTTATAGTACAACTCTCACATCCGTACATGACCAC
The DNA here is from genome assembly GCF_000754665.1 of Bison bison bison. NCBI lineage: Eukaryota > Metazoa > Chordata > Mammalia > Artiodactyla > Bovidae > Bison > Bison bison. The sequence continues at coordinate 4,683,310 of NW_011495014.1, forward strand.
TGGAAAAACCATAGCCTTGATTAGACAGACCTTTGTTGGCAAAGTAATGTCTCTGCTTTTTAATGTGCTGTCTAGGTTGGTCATAACTGTCCTTCCAAGGAGTAAGTGTCTTTTAATTTCATGGCTGCAGTCACCATCTGCAGTGACTTTGAGCCCAGAAAAATAAAGTCTGACACTGTTTCCCCATGAATTTGCCATGAAGCAATGAGACCGGATGCCATGATCTTAGTTTTCTGAATGTTGAGTTTTAAGCCAAGTTTTTCATGCTCCTCTTTCATTTTCATCAAGAGGCTCTTTAGTTCTTCTTCACTTTCTGCCATAAGGGTGGTGTCATCTGCATATCTGAGATTATTGATATTTCTCCCAGCAATCTTGATTCCAGCTTGTGCTTCATCCAGACCAGCATTTTCCATGATGTACTCTGCATGTAAGTTAAATAGGCAGGGTGACAATATACGGCCTTGACGTACTCCTTTTCCTATTTGGAACCAGTCTGTTCCATGTCCAGTTCTAACTGTTGCTTCCTGACCTGCATACAGATTTCAGGTGGTCTGGTATTCCCATCTCTTTCAGAATTTTCCCCGGTTTATTGTGATCCACACAGTCAAAGGCTTTGGCATAGTCAATAAAGCAGAAATAGATGTTTTTCTGGAACTCTCTTGCTTCGATGATCCAGCAGATGTTGGCAATTTGATCTCTGGTTCCTCTGCCTTTTCTAAAACCAGCTTGAACATCTGGAAGTTCACAGTTCACATATTGATGAAGCCTGGCTTGGAGAATTTTGAGCATTACTTTCCTAGCATGTGAGATGAGTGCAGTTGTTCAGTAGCTTGAGCATTCTTTGGCATTGCCTTTCTTTGGGATTGGAATGAAAACTGACCTTTTCCAGTCCTGTGCCCACTGCTGAGTTTTCCAAATTTGCTGGCATATTGAGTTGCAGCACATTCACTGCATCATCTTTCAGGGTTTGAAATAACTCAACTGGAATTCCATCACCTCCATGAGTTTTGTTCATAGTGATGCTTCCTAAGGCCCACTTAACTTCACATTCCAGGATGTCTGGCTCTAGGTGAGTGATCACATCAACATGGTTGTCTGGGTCATGAAGATCTTTTTTGTACAGGTCTGTGTATTCTTGCCGCCTCTTAATATTTTCTGCTTCTGTTAGGTCCATACCATTTCTCTCCTTTATTGAGCCCATCTTTGCAGAAAATATTCCCTTGGTACCTCTAATTTTCTTGAAGAGATCTCTAGTCTTTTCCATTCTATTGTTTTCCTCTATTTCTTTGCACTGATCACTGAGGAAGGCTTTCTTATCTCTCCTTGCTATTCTTTGGAACTCTGCATTCAAGAGGATGTATCTTTCCTTTTCTCCTTTGCTTTTTGCTTCTCTTCTTTTCACAGCTATTTGTAAGGCCTCCTCAGACAACCATTTTGCTTTTTTGCATTTCTCTTTCTTGGAACTGGTCTTGATCCCTGTCTCCTGTACAATGTTACAAACCTCTGTCCATAGTTCATCAGGCACTCTGTCTATCAGATCTAGTCCCTTAAATCTATTTCTCACTTCCACTGTATAATCATAAGGGATTTGATTGAGGTCATACCTAAATCAAATCTAGTGGTCTAGTGGTTTTCCCCACTTTCTTCCATTTAAGTCTGAATTTGGCAATAAGGAGTTCATAATCTGAGCCACAGTCAGCTTCTGATCTTGTTTTTGCTGACTGTATAGAGCTTCTCTATCTTTGGCTGCAAAGAATATAATCAGTCTGATTTTGGTGTTGACCATCTGGTGATGTCCATGTGTAGAGTCTTCTCTTGTGTTGTTGGAAGAGGGTGTTTGCTATGACCAGTGTGTTCTCTTGGCAAAACTCTATTAGTATTTGCCCGGCTTCATTCTGTACTCCCAGGCCAAATTTGCCTGTTACTCCAAGTGTTTCTTGACTTCCTACTTTTGCATTCCAGTCCCCTATAATTAAAGGACATCGTTTCACTTCATGGCAAATAGGTGGGGAAACAATGGAAACAGTGAAAGACTATATTTTCTTGGGCTCCAAAATCACTGCAGATGGTGACTGCAGCCATGAAGTTAAAAGACACTTGCTCCTTGGAAGAAAAGCTATATGACCAACCTACACAGCATATTAAAAAGCAGAGACATTACTTTGCCAACAAAGATCCATCTACTCAAAGCTATGGTTTTTCCAGTAGTCATGTATGGATGTGAGAATTGGACTATAAAGAAAGCTGAGCACCAAAGAATCAATGCTTTTGCATTGTGGTGCTGGAGAAGACTCTTTAGAGTCCCTTGGACAGCAAGGAGATCCAAGTAGTCCATCCTAAAGGAAATCAGTCTTGATTCTTCACTGGAAGGACTGATGCTGAAGCTGAAACCCCAGTATTTGGCCACCTTATATGAAGAACTGACTCTTTGGAAAAGACCTGATGCTGAGAAAGATTGAAGTCGGGAGAATGGACCGACAGAGTATGAGAAAGTTGGATGGCATCACCGACTTGCTGGACCTGAATTTGAACAAGTTCCAGGAGTTGGGTGAAGGACAGGGAAACCCTGCATACTGCAGTCCATGGGGGTAGCAAAGAGTCAGATACGACTGAGCTATTGAACTGAGCATCAATTAGTTAGAGCCCCATGTGGTCTCTGGCTTCTGATCTCCAACAGTGCTAACTCTACATGTGGTAGCTATGTTACATTACTGCTATCAGACTGCCACCTGAATTATGATTTCTCTGAAAGATTACCATTGGTAATGGTTACAAATCGGTGTTTCAAGCTGGCTCCACTATTTTAAGAGCTCTTTTCCCTATTTCCAGGCATTCTTAAACTTTCCTGTGCCTTGGATCCATCTCTCAGTTCTGGTGAAATTTATGAACTCCCTTCACAGAATATCTTTAAATGCATAAAATAAAATAGAATTTCAAAAGAAAGTAATAACAGAACTGTAACTGTGTGATTATATATGTAGGTGGACCCCAGTGGGACACATGAGGTAGTGTGACCTTCTGTGCCTCCTGGCTGCGCTGACTGTTGCTCATATAAAGCCTCCAGTTTTCTGTGTCACATCCTCTAGGGAATACAAGGGTAATGCTCAGTCAGTGTTACCACACCAGTGGGGCACAGAGTAGTTTGCCTGAGATGCAGGTTTCTAGTAACATTTATTGAACCTTCAACCAAACCATACCTGCCTCTTGTGGGATATGTCATTCCCTGCCAGCCCTGACTCCCACACTTTTACCACTTAACACTTAGGAATGCTCATAACCAGGGCACTGCTTATAATGGCTCTAGTTGCATATATCTCGGGCCACAAATTATAGATGTGAACAAGAGAAAGCCTAGCCTTTGGACTGAGCACATAACTATATTAACCCAAAACATCATTGCAGAGATTTTCCCAACTTGAGAAAGGAATCCAAGTGAATTTTTAACCAGCATAAATATTTGTTTCTACAGTTAGAGTATCAGGTGACTAGTCCTTTACCACCCTAGTTTGCTTTGTAATTATAAAAAATTTACTGCTTCCTAATTCAACTCCACATGACACCCCAGGCATTGGGAACTCGAGTTAAGATTGTAGCTCTGAAGTCATACTTTGCAGATTTGGATGCCAGCCTTTGCATAGTAGCTATGAAGCCTTGGCCAAGTCATAGTTTCTTCTTTCCTATGAAGGGGGTTACCATCATCAATATCAGCATCATCACTACTTCTTCAGTTGGGTGGTGAAATGAAATTCACGTAAAGTGCTTAGCACACTATCTGGACTCTTAACTGATGTATTTTTAGATAACCATGTTAGTGATTGTACATTCAGGTACTCTGCCCCCCGGAACATTGCCCTTTCCACCACTGGGTATCTGCCATGCCATCACTTGTGTGCCCTTCCTGCCAAGAATGGCGCAATATACATCAATAATTGTGCCTCAGCCCTGGTTTCAGTCCTTCTGTAAGACTGCTTTTATGGAAGAAGCCACAGTTGCAGTATAGCTTGGGGTGCTCTCCCCCTGCTACCCGAAGAGACGATGTGGACAGCTGTCCCTACCTGCACCAGATCCTACAGACTCCCATGCTTCCTTCCACTTGATTAATACAAAGTGATAATTGAGATGCTCATGCTTTCCATCTCCATTCCCCCAAATAACACTGATAAAGTGGGAAATGTAGAAGACTGAAAACCTGATCCAGAGACACCGTTCCCTCCACCTAGACAACACAGGAATTGAGCTAATACATGACTGAGTGGAAGAAGACAGAAGGACCTGCTAAATTCAATATTACAGTATTGGATATACAAAGGTGTCCCAGAAGCCAAGATGAATAAGATTATAAATACAATGGGAGAGAGACATTGGTTACACTTGCTGAATGATGGAAAGATTGAGATGGGTCCTAGAAGGTCTGTGGGGATTACATTTATAAAGCCAAACCTTGGAGAGAGAGCCGAGAGTGTCATCAAACGGAGAGTGGCAGTGCCAGCCAGTGTGGAAAGGGCACAGGTTAAATTTAAGAGTCTTCCAGCAAATGATAGCTTCATTGTAACTGAAGTGTACAGGACATGTGACAGAGGGAAAGGTCATGGCTAACAGAACTGGAAAGCCAAGCTTATGGTTTACATTTTAGTTCAGGACAGTCATAGCCAGGTACCTCAGTGTGCCACCCCATTTCATCTTTACCTTGTTGAAATCAGAAATGAGCTTTGCCTTTTTATCTATGCTCTGCATAATAGAAATTCTCAGACATATCTATTGAGTCAATGAGTATAATAATTAGAGGATAAAAGTATTCTGATGATATCTGGATTAGAAGGGTAACTCTGTATTAGATGACTAAGGAGGAGAGGGGAACCAAAGGAGGATAGCCCATCATGAAGCTATTGCAGTAATCTGGGCAATAATCAGGAGAGCCTGCTGTCCAGTCATGGGCATGAAAAATGATTTTATGGGAGGAAGAAATCATCAGTATTATCACCAGACATTGGATGAGAGACATGAAGGGGTAAAGGGAGGAGCTGGAAATTATTAGTAGGTTTAGGGCCAAAGAAACTAGTGTTAGTCACTCAGTCGTGTCTGACTCTTTGTGAACCCCTGGACTGTACCCTGCCAGGCTCCTCTGTCCATCGAATTCTCTAGGCAAGATACTGTAGTGGATTACCATGTCCTTCTCCAAGTAATCTTCCTGATCCAGGAATCGAATCCAGGTCTCCTGCACCACAGGTAGATTCTTCACCATTTGAGCTACCCGTGAAGTCCCCAAACTAGGAAGATTGTAATAATTATGATGGTGACAAAGTTACAATTTTAACAGATGCCATTGGAATTCTTAGAAAAATAATTATCTTTTTTTAGCACCTCTTTATGTAGGAAGATGAGTCTGAAACTTGATGCTGAAAAAATTAAGTACAGAGAACTTCATTTTTCATGGGAAGATAAGAACTTGGGCATGGAAGTAGACAGGGGAGGCAGCAAGAGAATGAATCAAGTGGTCTAATGAGAGAGTGGGCGGCTGGAAGCCGAGGTGAAAGATGGCTATTGGCAAATTCTGGAGACCAGGCTGTAAAAGATTCTTAAGAATAAGGACATTGAGGACGTATTTCCTAGGATGTTTGCCGTGTGCTTCTACAGTTCAACAGCGCTTCATCTTCCCAAACCTGACATGAAATCCCCACGTAGACTAGTGACTTAGAAGAGTGTTGTGGTAGAAAGTCAAGGGATCAGACTGTACTCCATGTCAAGGTTTAGGTGGAACACAAGCAACTAAAACTTCAGCAGAGGTAAGAAACAGAACATTCAAGTGTCAGCCTAATGTCAGGAATTCTGAGTTGGTCATTGCCCTTCCAAGTAGATGCAGCTTGTTTTGCAAAAAACAAAAAGGTTATCTGCCCTCAGCTAAGATGTAATTTTCACTTTTTGTAGTCATTAAAAAACATCACCCTTTGGTTGCCTTAGTAACAACTCTAACTCTCTCCCTGGCCTCCTTCTTTATAAAGTACCTTCTTGCACATCACCTTTTCTTCACTTGCTGTGACTCACAATCACTGACATTCCCCCACCTCCTTGAAACTGTGAGACCACACATGAAAGGAAACATTTCAGATCTTTCACACGTGCTCTTTCAACAACTTCGGTGCTTCTAACCAGTCTCTCTTTCTTGAATCATTCCTTTCTTTTGGTTTCCATGTCAACAAAAGTTTATTCTTCCAGTCCTGGATACCTCTTCTTGGTCTTTGTTTTTTACAAATCCATTTCCCTTTTTGCTCATTCCCTAAATCTTGCTCTGCTTAGCTAGGTCATAAGATAAATTTCCCTCCCTCCTTATTTTACTCCATCCCTTTATTCTCATGGCTTCACATACAGTCTGCTGCTGCTAAGTCGCTTCAGTTGTGTCTGACTCTGTGTGACCCCATGGACAGCAGCCCACCAGGCTCCCCTGTCCCTGGGATTCTCCAGGCAAGAACACTGGAGTGGGTTGCCATTTCCTTCTCCAATGCATGAAAGTGAAAAGTGATAGTGAAGTCACTCAGTTGTGTCCAACTCTCAGCGACCCCGTGGACTGCAGCCTACCAGGCTCCTCCATCCACGGGATTTTCCAGGCAAGACTACTGGAGTGGGTTACCATTGCCTTCTCGGTCACATACAGTCTAAGTGGCTTTCAAGCTTGCGCCTCCTTTCTGAACTTCAGATCTGATTATTTGGCCACTTGTTCAACGTCTCCATTTGTATATCTTATAGTTACATCAAACTACATTTTCATGGATCTCTTTATCTTCCCTCCAGACCTGATCTCCTCCAGAGCTTCACAGCTTAGTAAACGTGCTACCACCAACTTCCCAAACAACAGTCTAGAAATACCAAATGCTGTAAAATGTTGATTATATCTGCGTATTTCTCCCCACTTCCATTGCCATTACACAGATCTGGGCCACTTGCTTTCCTAGACTACTACAGCAGACTCTTGGCTGGCCTTTCTTTTTCTGATCTTTCTCTATACTTACCCTCCCTTCTCAAGTTTATTCCATACTCTATACTCAGAGTGGTCTCACAAAAATACTTGATCATACCACTCCTCTACTTAAAAACTTCAATGGCTTCCTACTGGCTTTGGATAAAGCTTTTTTAACAGGGCTATGAGGCTTTCATGATTTGACCTTTGTGTTTCCAGCATTATCTTTAGTCACTTTCCCTTGTGTTCTATTTTCCAGCTAGCTAATGCCCTGGAATAGACTCTTTTCTGACATGTTCTCTTTAGCTTTGGCCCTTGCACGTACTGTTCCCTTTATCTTGAACACATTACTGTTTTCTCCAACCCAGGTAACACTTTTCCCCCTTTAGGGCTTATGTAATATATTATTTCTTCAGGAAAATGTTCTTGATTACAGATTAGGTAGGTTAGCCAATAATATGTTCCTGCTATTTTTCTATTATAATGCTTGTCGCACTCTATTGAATTACTCATTAATTTTTGTTTTCTCTATAAGTCTAAAGTGAAAGTGAAAGTGTTAGTCGCTCAATCATGTTCAACTCTTTGCAACCCCATGGACTGTAACCTGCCAGGTTCCTCTGTCCATGGGATTCTCCAGGCAAGAATAACAGAGTGGGTTGCCATTCCCTTCTCTAAGGGATCTTCCCAACCCAGGGACTGAACCTGGGTCTCCCACATTGTAGGCAAGTTCTTTACCATCTGAGCCCCCGGGGAAGCTTATAAGTGTAAGTTCCTGGCAAGAAAGAACTTTGTTCATGGCTGTAACCTCAGAACTTAGCAAAATATCTAAGGCAGATATTGAGTGCTCAGTAGAGATTTGTTGTGGAGAAGGCAATGGCACCCCACTCCAGTACTCCTGCCTGGAAAATCCCATGGATGGAGGAGCCAGGTGGGCTACAGTCCATGGGGTCGCTAAGAGTCGGACACGACTGAGCAACTTCACTTTCACTTTTCACTCTCACACATTGGGGAAGGAAATGGCCACCCACTCCAGTGTTCTTGCCTGGAGAGTCCCAGGGACGGGGGAGCCTGGTGGGCTGCCGTCTGTGGGGTCGCACAGAGTCGGACACGACTGAAGAGACTTAGCAGCAGCAGCTCTCCCTATGATATAAAATTAATGGTATTCTTGGCTGACTTTCTATTTGGCTTTGTAATTTTTCTTTATTGCTTTTGATGAATGGGTAGTTTTTATATTCAGAAAAATAAATCTCTCTTCATTTTCAAGAAAAAGAGACTAATCAACACAGGGAAATTTTTATATAAGTGATTTTATACTCTCTACTTTTCTAATACAATTGTTATTTCTTAATGTGAACTAGCATTCTTGTAAAATATGCATCTGGATTATTGGGTGTTTGTCCATCCAAGCTACTGTTTCAATGTGAGCATGTTACTCTATCTCCGAAACAGGTGGATTAGTTATTTCCCATTAATTCTCAATGGACAATGAACACACATCTTGGCAGCTCTTTGACAGTTCCTTAAGGAAAGAAGAAAAGTCTAAATTTAGGCTCTCTCCCCAGGCTGTGGTTTTGTAACTCAAAGGAACTAGAGAATTTTCATTAGAAGAGACCTGTTTTTATCTTCTGAGGCTGGGGAGCTTTTGGCTTTCATCCTGAGAGACTAGTAAAGATTACAAAGTGGCTACAGCATCAAACTCCCCAGTTCTCTTCCAGCAACATTATCCCAGACACACAAGAATCCTACACAGGTCCTTGGGAGCCTGAAGGTGGTTTGAGCATGTTCTCTGAAGGGACGTTGCTTTTTTGTTACTGGACTTTGTAACACTGTGACATTTTATTGCAGCTAAAAGAAATAACCTATTTGGACTTGCAATCTACGTTGTTCATTTTTAATCTTTAATCTCTCCAAAAAATTGAAGATAGTTTCACCCCCTCTAAATCCTAGTTGCTGTCCCTCCTGCCTTTACTGTTGTATAACCCCATCTCTGTAGCACCTTATACTTGGTTCCTCATAGAAAATAGCTTAGGCCTTGTGCTCTCTTTCCTTTATGTCCTCTACCTTGTCAGGTCTTCTCAACTTTGTTCTTCACTCCAAGTCTCAATTATTAATTTAAATTATGAAATCGTAGTTTCTGAGTAAATACCCAAGCTCTTTATGCAGTGATTCAATTCTTAAAGGCATCCATGAAGCTTCTGGTTGATTGATCCCTGAACAACTGTGGTTTCCCCAGAGCCTGTAGGGTGGGTATGTTTAGCTAAACTTACAAAATAAATAAACACATTCTAATTGCAAAAAGCTCAGGTATATGTAGCAAAAAAAATTTACTTGTGATTTTACCACCTACAAATAACACAATACTGCTAACACATTGATAAGTATAGTGAGAATAAATGACATATTGCCTTTGAGTGTTTTACACTCATTACTCTTCACCTATTTAATTTCACTCCTTTCTCGGAATCTGATTTCCATTTATAAACAATCATAAATTATTTCTGTCTTATACATACTGCCTGGAAGATTTGAAAAAAAATTTTTTTAAATACTTCTGAATGAGCTGACGATCAAATTACTGGAAGTGTGGGCGTGCTCAGTCTCAGTTGTGCCCAACTCTTTACGACCCCGTGGACTGTAGCCCACCAGGCTCCTCTGTCCATGAACATTTTCAGGAAGAATACTGGAGTGGGTTGCCATTTCCTCCTCCAGGGGATGATCAAATCACTGGAAGTGATATAATGCAAAAGAAGTCATTTAAATAAGTTGTTCCAGTGGTAAAGTTGGACTTCTCTCCCACGTTGCCCCCAGTTGGGCATCCAAAACCGTATGTTCTGCATTCTGTATCTAATTCCATGTGTGGAGCACAGAGGATAAGGAATTTTATTCCTCAAAGTGTGGTTTGTGAGCCAATTACATTAGAAACTTTCCTCAGAGATTCTGATAGAGCTTTGCAATAAAGCCCCAAAATCTGTAGCTGTAATAAGCAATCCACATAGTTCTGCTGTTTACTAAATTTTGAGAGCTACTAATCTTAGTGCACTTGACCATTGCTACCCAGTGCCAGTCTTTCCCAAATGCTTCACTGTTTTCAAAATGACAGCAGCAAGGCATTTCACCACATCCCCGTTAGCGTAACACTACAGTATTGATTTTCACCAATTGTATAAAAACTGAAGATGTTTCTCTTCTCACTGTGTCTTCGTTTGTCTTCTCTCAAACTCACAATGGCCAGGAGCATCACTGGGATCTAACTCAGAATACACAGAATAATTCACATATATTATTGAATTTCAAGCTCTTCATTGGACACATGTCCCACTCAGTGTAATGGGTGTACAGGTTAATCCAACTAACCTTAACATTAAAGAAAGGCATAAGTATGTAAGATCTGCTGATTTTTTTTTAAACAACTCTTACACTAAAAAGGCAAAGAATCTGAACAATGCCAAAGAACTGCCAGTGGGTGTCACCAGTACACCACGTATTTGGAGAAGCAAGTGCTATTTTTGCTGGTACCTCTCAGAAATAACTGTGACTGACGGTCTTTTACCTTTGTAACATCCAATATTTTTTTTTTCTTACCTTATAAATTATTGACTAATTCTGTACCAATTAGTTGTACCAGTTGGTAGGTTTGTTATCACGTTAAGCTTCAAGACAAGAACCTGGACTCAAATGATTAAAAATTTAGAGGCAGTTGATTAAATATGCAGATAGTCTGTGAAGCCACTTCTTGAAACAATTATATCGCCTTTTAATACTAATGATTTGTATAATTAATAGAAAAACAAGCTTAGAAGCATTAAAAAAGAAGTGAGACATTAAAGGGAATTGGGTTAAATGCCAAGAAGTAAGAATATAATTTGATCAGGACATGTTTACCCTTTAAGTCAGATCTAGCTGTTTTAATAATATGGTTTCCTTTTTAGCAAAGATGATGTATTAAATTGTACAACTGTTTTGGAAATTATGTGTTGGATCAGTGAGTGGTCTGAGGGCTAATTAAATACATTTTGCAAATTGTATACTTTTTCTTCCAATTAAAAATCTTAATTACTCCAGTGAATTTTCTAATTTGAAGGTTTGTTGTGAAGTATAAGCAGTGAAGCGTAGATGTCCAGATCAAATGGGAACTGCTGTTGAGATCGCTGGGCTTAAAATAAAGCTATTTTTAGTTAATTATAAAATTATGAAATTTCCCTAGCAACTCTGACCGCCAAATAAGTTTTTAAGATGCTTTTTTCCTCCAGGTCATGGATTCTTCTCTGCTATGAACACAAATTTTGTGTCAGTTCAGGTCTTTCCATTGTGTGATAGCAGAAAAGAAACTTAAACTCTTTATGTATCTGTTTTGTTAGCAGTATTATAGGGCCAATCAAACAATATCAGGAGTAGTTATTATTTTGAAGGGCTAAGTTTCAGGCACTATCCAGGCTCTTTGCATGGTTTACCTCATTTAATCATTGATAAAAGCCCCGACAGGAAGTTGTGCTATTCTGATATCAGAGAAGGGAAAACAGAAAAGTAAGCATTGTAGCTTGCTTTCAAATCATGAGTGTCTAACTCAAAGGCCTAAGATCTTTTTCCAAAGGACTCTCTCCTTTCATTAGATAAGCTTCCTAAGGCTCAAGTATTGCCCAGGTATTGAACCGAATATGTTCCATGGCTTGATGAAGGGGCTGGCAGTGTGAGTGCCAATGATGTCAAAGAACAGTGCTCCTTCCTGAACAGAAAAGATCTGCCAACCTCTCCAGGGCTCCTTGAACGGGGCTCTGTCTATGCCTTTCCATAGGATTGAATCTAGTTATTTACTCTTTGGAGCCTATGTAATCAGAGTCACTGTAGAATAGTAACGTTTACTGTTTAAGGTTAGTCCCTTATTGTCAAAGGCAGGAAAATGAAGAAGAGATTTTCAGTCTTAATTTACAAATGGAAAAATCATGGTGAATACAAACAGTAGCCTCAAGGCCATCTCATGAATCTGGATTTAACTCTGGGATTGGCCAGTTCTTCTCATGTTGGACCCTGGACACTACTTGTTTAGGTTTATTATAGAGATATTTTTCTGAAGATTACTTTTGTAACTCTGGTTTTCACTGGGTTATCATTAACTATGTAGTCTAATTTTATCCCAATCTCAGCACGATACAATTATATCTGTGGATAAACATTATGGGTGAATAAAAACAGCAATTGTAAAATGATTTAAAATAGGTTAAATGATTAAGAAACCGAGGTTCTGGACTCGTAGGGGTAGGTATGGGCATTTAAAGATGTTGATGGTATAATTTGTTTTCTATTTCTTCATATGTCAGGGTTTTTGTTTGTCCAAGATTTTGATAACACTAATCTATTTTGCAATTGCTTATGTGTGCCGCTTTTCAACCGCTATTTAATGGTCAAATCTCTGTCTCTATCTAGCTGTACAACTATGTATATATGTCTTTCGTTATTTAAAACCAGAGTACAAGACCTTTGTGTAAAAGATCCATCGCTGTGTGTTTTGGTTAGAAGGCACATTCTGGAGGCAGTATGTACGTGGCAGACAGGGGATGGGAGGGAAAAGTGCTTTTGTTACAGAAATACAGTGGGTTCAAGTCTACTTAATAGCTCTGTGATTTTAGCACAAATAACTTCTCTGCACTTCACATTCCTTATACAAAAGGAATGACCATACAGACTGAGACATAACATATGTCAAACATGAGGACTAGGGCCCGGAACAAAATAACAATAAATGCTAACTTACAAATCATTTCCTTTCTCCTTTTTCTATGTGAACATAATTATTTAATACATTTTGGTTGAGAGGATAAATAACTGCTACTGTATGAATAACTTTTAAGCCTACTTATAATAATGTCCATCCTTATCCCAATCTTTCCATGCCTACCTTCCAAATGGTTGTAGATGTGAGCCTGTTGTCTCCCAAATCTCTCTGGGTTCTACTTTTGCTGACTACTTCATTTGTTTTTGGTAGGTTCCCGTGCCATCAAATATGTACTCCCCTAAAAGTAGACTTTTTTTTTTCATCACCCAAGGCTTCTTCACTTATTCACCATCTTATTGTACTTCAAAGCACAACTTGACATGTACCTTTTTGATGAACTCTTCCAAGAGAAAAACATTAGATTCACACAGCATGCAGTTCTCTCAAAATTTTACATTTCTGAGAACATGTTGAAGGGGCTTTGTAAAATCAGCATGTGTTTGAAACAGACTACACGGTCCTCATGAGCAGGGAAAGCATTGCATATATTACTGTCTATTTTCTTGATGCTCCTGAAGCATTCAAAGGAAGCACTCAAATATTTGCTGATTTGAATAACAGACACATTTCCAACCAAACCATATCAGAAAGAAAGGGTATAAAATAATCCTTCAGAATTTTAGAAAAAAACTGGTCATTTTCTTCTGCCTTCACCTTCACCAGTACCTCTCCTTTGGAGAAATAGGAAAATAATTTTAAGCCCATCTGCACTTAAGAAAAATATCCAAGTTGTTTTTTGATTATGATTATTTTATGTATTCTCAATTAATCTATTTAGCACTTTTAATCATCTCCTATATCTTAGATACTGTTCTCGGTGCCAAAGAAATGTAACATAAAAAGAAAACAGGTTCCTGTCCTCAAAGAACTCATGAAAAATTACCAGGACAAACCCAGTACAAAAATATGGTTATATAATAGATAACTGAAAAACACACATGTACCCCAATGTTCACTGCAGCATTATTTACAATAGCCAGGACATGGAAGCAACCTAGATGTCTACCGATAGATGAATGAATGAAAGAAATAGTGGTATATATTTCAAATCTTAAAAGATGATGCTGTGAATGTGCTACACTAAATATGCCAGCAAATTTGGAAAACTCAGCAGTGGCCACAGGCCTGGAAAAGGTCAGTTTTCATTCCAATCCCAAAGAAAGGCAATGCCAAAGAATATTCAAATGACCGCACAATTGCACTCATCTCCCATGCTAGCAAAGTAATGCTCAAAATTCTCCAAGCCAGGCTTCAACAGTACGTGAACCATGAAATTTCAGATGTTCAAGCTGGATTTAGAAAAGGCAGAGGAACTAGAGATCAAATTGCCAACATGCTCTGGATCATTGAAAAAGCAAGAGAGTTCTAGAAAAACATCTACTTCTGCTTTATTGACTATGCCAAAGCCTTTGACTGTGTGAATCACAATAAACTGTGGAAAATTCTTAAAGAGATCAGAATATCAGACCACCTGACCTGCCTCCTGAGAAATCTGTATGCAGGTCAAGAAGCAACAGTTAGAACTGGACGTGGAACAAGAGACTGGTTCCAAATCAGGAAAGGAGTACGTAAAGACTATATATTGTCACACTGCTTATTTAGCTTATGTGCAGAGTACATCATGCGAAATGCTGGACTGGATGAAGTACAAACTGGAATCAAGACTGCTGGGAGAAAAATTAATAACCTCAGATATGCAGATGACACCACGCTGATGGCAGAAAGTGAAGGGGAACTAAAGAGTTTCTTGATGAAATTTGAAAGAGGAGAGTGAAAAAGTTGCCTTAAAACTCAACATTCAGAAAACTAAGATCATGGCATCCATTGCCATCACTTCATGGCAAATAGATGGGGAAACAGTGGAGACAGTGACAGTGACAGACTATTTTTTTGAGCTTCAAAATCAATGCAGATGGTGACTGCAGCCATGAAATTAAAAGACACTTGCTCCTTGGAAAAAAAGCTATGACCAACTAGAAATAGCATGTTAAAAAGCAGACATTACTTTCCCAACAAAGGTCCATCTAGTCAGAGCAATGTTTTTTCCAGTAGTCATGTATGGATGTGAGAGTTGGACTATAAAGAAAGCTGAGCACTGAAGAATTGATGCTTTTAAATTGTGGTGTTGGAAAAGACTCTTGAGAGTCCGTTGGACTGCAAGGAGATCCAACCAGTCCATCCTGAAGGAGATCAGTCCTGAATATTCATTGGAATGACTGATGTTGAAGCTGAAACTCCAGTATTTTGGCCACCTGATGCAAAGAACTGACTCATTTGAAAAGACTCTGATGCTGGGAAAGACTGAAGGGGATAGGAGAAAGCAGCAACAGGATGAGATGGCTAGATGGTATTACCGACTTGATGGACATGAGTGTGAGTAAGCTCTGGGACTTGGTGATGGACAGGGAAGCCTGGCGTGCTACAGTCCATGGGGTGGCAAAGAGTTGGACATGTCTGAGTGATTGAACTGAACTGATATATACTGGAATATTACTCAGCCAAAAAAAGGAATGAGTTTGAGTCAGTTCTAGTTAAGTGGATGAAACTAGAGCCTGTTATATACAGTGAAGTCAGAAAGAGAAAAATGAATATTGTATATTAACATATAAATATACAATCTAGAAAACGGTACTTATTAACTATTTGCAGGGCAGGAATAGAGACTCAGACGTAAAGAACGGACTTATGGACACAGTGGGGGAAGGAAAGGGCAGAGTGAATTGAGTGAATAGCATTGAAATATATACATTACTATGTGTAAGATATTAATAGATAGCTAATGGGAAGTTGCTATATAGTGCAGGGAGCTCAGCCTGGTGCTCTGTGACAACCTAGAGGGTTGGGATGGGGTGGGAGGTGGAAGGGAAGTTCAGAAAGGCAGGAATGTGTATATACCTATGGCTGATTCATGTTGATGTGTGGCAGAAACCAACACAACATTGTAAAGCAATGATCCTCCGATTAAA
>NW_011495014.1:4699097-4715880 GCF_000754665.1 Bison bison bison
AAATAATTACTTTTAAAATATGGTTATATTATTCGTTGGGCACAAAAAAGAATGAAATTGCATCATTTTCAGTGATGTGGATGAACCTAGAGTCTGTCATACAGAGAGAAGTAAGTCAGAAAGAGAAAAACAAATATATATTAACACATACATATGGAATCTAGAAAAATAGTACTGATGAACCTATTTGCAGGGCAGGAATAGAAATGCAGATATAGAGAACAAACTTGTGGACATGGTGGGGAAGGAGAGAGTGGGACAGACTGAGAGAGTAGCATTGACATATTCAGGATTATATGCAAAATAGACAGCTAGTGGGAAGATGCTAGTGGGAGATCATCTTGGTGCTCTGTAATGAGCTAGGAGAGTGGGGTGGGAAGGAGGTCCAAGAAGGAGGGGTTATATGTATACACATAATTGATTCACTTGGTTGTATAGCAGAAACTAACACAACATTTGCACTCATCTCACACGCTAGTAAAGTAATGCTCAAAATTCTCCAAGCCAGGCCTCAGCAATACGTGAACTGTGAACTTCCAGATGT
Source organism: Bison bison bison (assembly GCF_000754665.1). Lineage (NCBI taxonomy): Eukaryota > Metazoa > Chordata > Mammalia > Artiodactyla > Bovidae > Bison > Bison bison. The sequence continues at coordinate 4,699,642 of NW_011495014.1, forward strand.
TCAAGCTGGTTTTAGAAAAGGCAGAGGAACCAGAGATCAAATTGCCAACATCCGCTGGATCATGGAAAAAGCAAGAGAGTTCTAGAAAAACATCTATTTCTGCTTTATTGACTATGCCAAAGCCTTTGACTGTGTGAATCACAATAAACTGTGGAAAATTCTGAAAGAGATGGGAATACCAGACCATCTGATCTGCCTATTGAGAAACCTATATGCAGGTCAGGAAGCAACAGTTAGAACTGGACATGGACAAGAGACTAGTTCCAAATAGGGAGAGGAGTATCTCAAGGCTGTATATTGTCACCCGGCTTATTTAATTTATATGCAGAGTACATCATGAGAAACGCTGGGCTGGAAGAAGCACAAGCTGGAATCAAGATTGCTGGGAGAAATATCAATAACCTCAGATACACAGATGACACCACCCTTATGACAGAAAGTGAAGAGGAATTGAAGAGCCTCTTGTTGAAAGTGAAAGAAGAGAGAGAGTTGGCTTAAACCTCAACATTCAGAAAACTAAGATCATGGCATCTGGTCCCACCACTTCATAGGAAATATATGGGAAACAGTGGAAACAGTGTCAGACTTTATTTTTTGGGCTCCAAAATCACTGCAGATGGTGACTGCAGCCATGAAATTAAAAGACGCTTACTCCTTGGAAGGAAAGTTATGACGCATCTAGATAGCATATTCCAAAGCAGAGACATTACTTTGCCAACAAAGGTCTGTCTAGTCAAGGCTATGGTTTTTCCTGTGGTCATGTATGGATGTGAGAGTTGGACTGTGAAGAAAGCTGAGCGCTGAAGAATTGATGCTTTTAAACTGTGGTGTTGGAGAAGACTCTTGAGAGTCCCTTGAACTGCAAGGAGATCCAACCAGTCCATTCTAAAGGAGATTGGTCCTGGGTGTTCTTTGGAAGGAATGATACTAAAGCTGAAATTCCAGTACTTTGGCTACCTCGTGCAAAGAGTTGACCCATTGGAAAAGACTCTGATGCTGGGAGGGATTGGGGGCAGGAGGAGAAGGGACTGACAGAGGATGAGATGGCTGGATGGCATCACCGACTTGATGGACGTGAGTTTGAGTGAACTCCGGGAGTTGGTGATGGACAGGGAAGCCTGGCGTGCTGTGATTCATGGGGTCACAAAGAGTCGGACACGACTGAGTGACTGAACTGAACTGAACTGTACACAACATTATAAAGCAATCATATTTCAATAATTTTTTTACAGAGAGTCAGAATTTAAAAAATAATTTGTGTTTATTCAATAAAAAGCATTTGTGTGGCATAAAAAATATGGTTGGTGCAGTGCTAGAACTCAGAAGTATAATGAGAACACCCCAAATGGACAAGTTAAACCTAATTTCGGCTGCCAAAGGCGTGTTCTGAGATATTCTTATTCCACAGCTTGCCTGTGATAATTTTGATTCAGTGGGCCCATAGCCTTTCTCTTACCATGAGTTCTTTTTCCTACCGAATTGACTCCATAAAACCAGGACACCTGTATATTCCATTTGGAAATAGATTGTCTATTTATCTATTCTATTCATAAGCCTTCTCTATGCTATACATGAAATTACTCTCATGGCAATAGTGATAATATGGATTTTCTCTTATGGCAATAGTGATAATATATAATATATTTCTATTCTTTTATTCCACTATAAAATCATCAAGAATTTAGACAAGGTCTATTCTGACTGTCAACATCTGAAAGGATAAGAGCATGTTGCATTTCTATATCATTTGGTACTTCTCCAGGCATTTCTGTGGAGGCCTGTGCCTTGAGAGTAACACTACTCAGGAAAGATGTGCCGTGTTTACAACAGAATATACAAATGCCATATGTAGCAATTCTTCCCACACAAAAGCAGTCCAAAATGTGTAAGTAATTCTTGTCATGTCAGAAAGTGCAAATGTTCTTCAGGTATGGTTGGTTGATTTTATAAATGAGTTTTTCCACTTTCCATAGTTACGTCAACAGACATTTCATTAAATTATATTTAAAGATTTGACAAGACAGGTCCTGTGGAAAGCATGTTAGCTTGAATTTCACCATCTCATCACATCACACTGTGACTGGTTTAAGTGTGGTAGAGCCTGAAAGGGTGGGCTTAATCAGCATGAACATTTGCAGAAAGTAATGAAATTTAATAATAAATAATTCCAAGAGGCCTCGTTAAGCTGGAACATTATTATCAAACTGAATATACATGTTGACAGCTATGCCAATAAATTTGAGAGCTGTGAACATTTACCACATAAAATAATGAAAGTCCTTTAAAAGGCTCTGCTGTTCTTGTTCTAGGAAAAGGATTACTCCCAGACTTTGTTTTCTTTCTTTGTCAAAAAGAGAAAAATGAAGGGGAAAAAAAATCTTCTGGGCTTGCTGTCAGAGACATGCCTGCAAGGAAATGCAGTAGGTTTAAAAGAACTGTAAGAAAAAAAAATTTCTAAAGAAATTATTATATTATCTCTGTTATCAAAATTAAGACTGCAGATCTAGCTGACCACAGCAATTTCCTTGAGGTTTTACATCTTATCAAATTGATATAATGCTTTTGGATTTTTGTTATGAATAGGAATATAAGAAGATTACTTAATCCCTAGATCTTGATTCTGAATGCAGAATTGAACACAAACTCATTATAGTTGCTGCATTGAATTTAATAAAATTATGAGCCAATAATTAAATACTATGCTTCGAACAGATTATGTTATTTTGCAATTACCAATAGTTTTTACAAAAGATAAAGGAAGCTGACAAGCTCTGTTAGATTTGTTTAGAATCCCTTGTTACAGAACATGGATACATTTTGACATTAAATTGTCTTGGATATAAAAATACCTAGTATGAAACTTCACATAGAGACCTGCCAGCATAGGTGATTACAAGTTAGCTACAACTGGAAGAGAATCAAATATATTGCAGAGGATATTGTATAGTAAATGAATTGGTCCAAATGATATTAATTTTAGGCATAATTGCACAAACATTAACATCATTGAAGATATATAATCCTCTTAAAAGATTTTTTTTTTTTTAAATATCTGCACAAAGTGTTTCTGGGACTTTAACAGATTTTCATTTTACTCTACTAGATCTCATAAATAGAAGTGAAAGAATGAGAATGAATGACCTTTCTTTGATTTTTGTGTTTTCCCATAAACACATTAGATTATGGAAGACCTCAGCACCTATTTTCCAATTGTAGTCCTCAGCAAAATGAAAGAAACCTGGCTTGAATTCTCTGAATAACAATTATTTAAAATGCCTGTACTGTGTTTCTGATTCAGAAGATCTTGTAACCACTGCAGGGAAGTTCTATGCTAAAAGCCATAGACTAAAACTATTTTCTCCTAGTTTCTGTACGACAATCAAATATCTGAATCTGAGGGCTGCTGCTGCTGCTGCTGCTAAGTCGCTTCAGTTGTGTCTGACTCTGTGCGACCCCATAGATGGCAGCCCACCAGGCTCCGCCGTCCCTGGGATTCTCCAGGCAAGAACACTGGAGTGGGTTGCCGTTTCCTTCCCCAGTGCATGTAAGTGAAAAGTGAAAGTGAAGTGGCTCAGTCGTGTGTGACTCTAAGCGACCCCATGGACTGCAGCCTACCAGGCTCATCCGTCCATGAAGAGTACTGGAGTGGGTTGCCATTGCCTTCTCCATAAGACTGAGTAGTAAGGGAGAATTCAAAGGGAGGGAGGGCTTTTCCTTATTTCTGTGCATGCTCAGTTGTGACGATGTGTCCAACTCTCTAGCGACCCTGAGGACTGTTGCCTGCCAGGCTCCTCTGTCCATAGGATTCTCCAGGCAAGAATATTGGAGTGGGTTGCCATGCCTTCCTCCAGGAGATCTTTGCAACCCAGGGAATCAAACCCACATCTTCTGCATCTCCTGCATTGGCAGGCAGATTCTTTACCACTGTGCCACCTGGGAAGCCCCCTATTTCTGCCCAGGTTCTGATAAAAATGCTAGTGCTTCCTGGATACCTGAATCTTCCATACCAGTTTATGTCTGTGTAAGCTCAGGGGTCAGCTGCTTCTGAAATGGTAGATATTTTAAGTTGTTTAAAGTGAAATTTATTCAAGTATTAACGTGAAAAATAACCATAACTTAAGTTCAGGAAGGTAAAGCTTGTGGGAAATGAGATCTGACAATAATTCCTTGAGTGTGTAAGAAGTAGAAATATTTCATACCCCTTCCCTGCAGCTATAATTTCCATGGCAGACAACAACTCCCCCAACCCCTGGAATTATAAATAACATTTGATCATATTTTCTTCATGCTATTTTTTTAAGAAATAAAACATTTTAGCCTCCCCTTTGTTCTCCCCTAAGGTAATCACATTCACAAATTTTATGTGTATTTTTTATACTTTCACTACTATGTAACTATCCATTAACAAGATACATTTTATTTTCTTGTGTTTGAAAAATTACATAATGCTATCATCCTATACATATTGTTCTATAACTTGCTTTTGAAAAGTAAATAAACATTAAATTTTGAGATCTATTTGTGTTGATTTACTTATTGTTCTATTATTCTGTCTAGCTGAGTATGCATTTAACTTTTGCTGCTTTTTACAGTTATACCAAAATCTATCAATTTCTGTACATGTTATTTTGGGGGATTCTTTTCAAAGTTTTCATCATTACAAATAAAACTACAAAAAATTCTAAATTATGTGTTCTTATAAAAGTTTTGTTTGTGTTGTTAATGTTCTTGTTAGAGTATATACCTAGGGATTGAATTGGTAGATTTCAGATTTTGTACCTTTCCTACATTAAAAGATACTTTGAAAATGCTTTCATAATTGGTCCTAATGCTTTATACCCCTATTGTAATGAGCCAAAGCTACCTAATCCTCATCAACACTAGGTGTTATAACTTTTTTGCCAGTCTGGTATGAAATAGTATTTTGAAAATATTAATGTGTGTGGATATCTTCCCACAGGATTGTGTTAACTGACAATGGAAATTTACTTTTCTGGTATTCGTTCAAATCCTTTCCACATTTTACAATATTATATTATTGTGTTTTTATCATATATGAGCTCTATAATTTTTTTGATTCTGTTTCCTGGGATACGTGTTTCAGATGTCTTCTTCCAGTGTGTGTCTTGTCCTTATATTCTGTTGTTGATATCCCTTATGAACAGAGATTTAAATTTTGATCCAAATTACTCCATCTATTCCTTTATAACTTATTTTTTTGCCATCCTAAGTCCACAAATATTTCCTATTTTTATTCTTTATTTGTAAGTTTTAATATCCTTGGAATTATGTCTCTGTATATTGTTTGGCTAACAGTCTGATTTTATTTTTATTATTATTATTTAATATATGAAGCTAATGTCCAAATTCTCATTTTGGAATAGTTTGTCCTTTGATGATGTGTTTTAATACCCTGTTTACAACTTCCAAGTTCATCTATATTTATATTTCTGTTTCTGGGATTCCTATTCATTTCTATTGATTAAAATGTCTTTTTCTACTCTATAAACACATTGTATTCATTACCGTGGCTTTATATAAGAACATTTATTTCTGGTGGAGAAAGACCTCTCTGTTCTGTGATTTTTTTTCCCCCAAATATATTTGGCTAGCCTCAGAGCTTTATTTCTCTATATGGATTTAAGAATCAGTTTGTTAAGGCATAGGAAAAATCCTATTATGCTTTTGATTGGAATTGCATTGAATTTATAATGCCCAAGAAGTTTTTTATTTTGTCTACATAATACTAACATGTTCAAATGAAGAGTTGATGCTGTACTCCAGACTTTAATGCCAAGACACAAATAGTATGTATACATCACTTCCAAATCTAACTCAAGAGATGTGAACCTGTGTTGGAAGTACTTTAGAAAGAAGAGCAGGTGGTTTTTAAAATAGGAAAGAATTTGGAGAGGATCCAATTTTAAAAACAGAAATAGAAAATGAGCAAAAAAATATAACCATGGCAGGGAATGAAATGACATCTTATCAGGTATGAGGATGGGGCCAAGAAGATACACGGAGGGAGTTGCACAAGAATGCTAGTTGCAGTGTTTGATTCTTCAATGTCCTGAAATTGGAAGCTTGTCGAATGTATTTCAATGTGGTAACCATTTCCCGCAAATAACAAATAAATTAGTTTCAAAAACCACTGCCAAGTTCAAGCTCTAGAATCTGCCAGTTTAAATGGTCTGTGCCAATGCATTCTTGTATACCCCACTTCCCTCTGCCAGCTTCATTGCTGATTGGATACTGATGGATGGCACTTCTCTGTTCCAAAGCAGTACTTTATAAATAACAATGCTGTGATCTACAGCACAATAGCAATGCCTATTTTTGCAGCGATTGGACTGGCTGGAAACAAATGATTTCCCTAACAGTGGGACTTTGAATGGATTCTGGTCTCTGGATCCATCTTTACTAAATGTGTTGACAAGGTATTAAAACAAGATGTATATGTTTTTATGAATGTTAACATTTTTAGGCCCAGAGAAAATTTACTATTTAAATGCACTTGTGCTAATGTAAGTAAAAAAAAAAAAAAAAAACTAAACTAAATAAAACAAATTGGTATTGGTACCAGGGGAAAAGTCAGGCACACAGCACATATTTGTTAGATAAACATTACCATGTGATGTTAACTACTGTCAGTACCTTATGTCCCTAGTGTTTTTCTTTATTATTATATCTGAAGAATATATTTTTTCATAGACTTGTTTAAAAAAGATGCCTTGATTAGACTGACAATATTTGGGTGAGAAAAACTTAACTGTCAAAAATACGACCAAAATATAAAAGTTACCATAATTTTAAGATTGTCTATTTACAGGGATATGGTCATTACTAAACATGATGACATTAAATGTAAGTCAAGAATTTACATCAGCTAATTAAGGATTCTGTAATAAGAAAGCCAGGTGGCTAGCTAGATTAAAAAGACTCAAGAAATAAATTCCACAAGAATTTTATAATGAAGATTGTTAAGAATTGTAGACTAAGGTAATTACTAGAACTGCAAGGGGTTACATTATCATTTTGTCAAATTCTTCCAGTTTACCCATGAGAACCCCAAGTACCAGTTATTCTTTAATTCAAAAATTACAGGCAAGATCATTTTAGTGCCATGGCGCACAATTCCCTCTCCTGTCATGAGTGAGACCTCCTTTCTGTACACATGGAAGCCCTAAACTCCACCCTACCGAATTATATAGCTTATATGTGGAATCTGTAAAGAGGATACAAATGAACTTATTTGTATTTACCAAACAGAAGTAGAGTCACAGATGTAGAAAACAAATTTATGGGTACCAGGGAGTAAGAGGGATAAATTGGGAGATTGGGATTGACATAAATATACTACTATATATAAAATAGATAACTAACAAGGACCTACTGTATAGCCTAGGGTGCTCTACTCAATATCCTGTAATGAACCAAATGGAAAAAGAATCTAAAAAAAAGAGTGGATATATGTATAACTGATTCACTTTGCTGTATACCTAAAACCAACAAAACATTGTAAATAAACTATATTCCCATAAAAATTTAAAAAAATAAAATGAAAAAAAAATGGTTTGACTGTGTCATACTCTCTCTCTGCAGGCTTTTGCAAATATTCTTTTACTTTAGAATGCCATTTCCTCTACCATCTAATACATGTTGATAACCTCCCACTTTTACTTTGATAAAAATAGGAATTAGTAACATTTATGACATGCTTGAAAGTGAAGTGAAAGTGAAGTTGCTCAGTCATGTCCGACTCTTTGCGACCTCGTGGACTGTAGCCCACCAGGCTCCTCCGTCCATGGGATTCTCCAGGCAAGAATACTGGAGTGAGTTGCCATTTCCTTCTCCATATGACATGCTTACTATAGCCAAATTTCCAAGCATATGACATCACTTGACTCATTAAATCCCCATATTGACCTATTGAAACATATAAATTATCATCCCCATTTGATAGATGGGGAAACCGAGAAACTGAAAACTTAAATATTAATAACTTGAGCAAGAACACAAAGTCAGTTTACCAGATTAAAGCTCAGGCAATATACCTCCAAGACAGTAAATTATAATCTATGTTACACCAGCACCACAGATTCAGCTCATACTTTACCTTCTCTTCAGACTCTTCTGTCCAGGAAATATCTCTTCCGAGCTCCCACAGGGACCACCATACATAGCAACTTCCAAGGTACATACAAGTAAATTTTACTTTTGCTCTCCCACTGTGGGGGCTTCCCTGGTGGCTCAGAAGGTAAAGAATCTGTCTGCAATGCAGGAAACCCGGGTTCAATCCTTGGGTCAGGATGATCCCCAGGAGAAGAGAATGGCAATCCACTCCAGTATCCTTGCCTGGAGAATTCCATGGACAGAGAAGCCTGGCAGGCTACAGTCCATGAGATCACAAAGAGTTGGACACGATGGAGCCACTAACTCTGTGTGATCTTCTTGAAGACAATGAACAGCATTTTATAGTACTAAGAGTTTAGACCTGGGATTAGACAGACCTGGATTTGATCCCATGTCTGTCACTTAAAATGTAAACTTGGCAAATTCCTTAATCTACTGGAGCTAGGTTTTATCATCTATAAATTGGGGACAATAATAATTGCTTCATCATAACATTATACTAGAAAGATTAAGTGTATTCAGCACATCATTGCTTAACATAGATTGTTAATAATTATTTCCTGTATCCTCTAAGTTTATTATCATAATCGTTGATGCAGATTTGTTGCATAAATTGGGCTATGAGGGACACAGATGAACCAGACTGTATTCTGAATTTACTGACTAGTGACACCCTTGTTTCTTGAACTGTGGACCTTAACCTTCAATATAGAGAGAATATCCCTCCCTTAGCTATGTTATCTTCAGCTTAGGGTCCTCCTGGCAATGCATTTGTCACCTTAGTTGATATATCAACTCAGGCTACCTGGGATATTATTTAGGTCACAGGAAATAGATATGTTTTTTTAATGCACTGATGTTTTCTGAACTGAAGGAAGGCTGGACATGGAGAGAATTGAGTCCTTTAAATAGCTCCTTGAAGCAGGGGGAAGGAGCTATTGTAGAGGGGCGATCTGAGCCACTGAGATGTTACATGACCTTCAAGGTATTATTCTACTTTTGCCCTAGAAAAAAGGAAAACAAAACTACAAAACTTTTGGTTCCCTTCATCCATCGCCCCTAGTGTGACTGTGTGTGTGTCTGTATGTGTTGAGATGTGCCCACACATCACCTTTGTCAAATAAGGTTTGGGGGAGCCAGCTTAGTCCTGCGGTGGGAGGTAAGAGTCAGTTCTGAAGTTTTGCCTTTAAAAATATGGCTTTTAGTGATAAAATTGGAACTTATATAAACAAACTTGTGAGAAAGCAAGCCAAAAAGGAAGGCTTGTGTGTGCGCTCAATCGTGTCCGACTCTCTTCTTAAAAGAATGAAGCTGTTAATGAGAAAACCCATTATGGATCCAGTGTCAAAGCGCAAGGTACTCACCAGCATTCTCGGCATCAGGGTCCCAGTGTACTTCTGAAGTTGTGATGAATTCCATGGTGTGATTAGGCACCTAGAAAACTGAGGCACCTCCAGTGGGGTTTTCTGAGTGTATCGAGTGAGGTTCCATTAGTTAGGAAAAGATTCTGTCAGATTAAAGTATGATGTTAGCTTGTCGAAGGAGTGGCACTTATAAATCTCCACGACTGATGTACAGTAGTCCCCTGTTATCCGTGGTTTTGCTGTCTGTGTTTTTCAGTTACCCAGGATCAACCCTGATCCAAAAATATTAAATGGGAAATTCTAGAAATTAGCAATTGGCAAATTTTAAAGGGAGCCACATTCTGAGTAGCTCCTGTGCCAAAATCTGGTGATGATCCCTCTAGGTCCCGCCCCAAACGTGAATCATCGCTTTGGAAAAAATAACTCAGCTGGTTATCAGAGCGGCTGTGGGAGTGTCACAGTGCTTGCTGCAAATAAGTCTTATTTTACTTAATAATGGCCCCAAGACACAAGAGGAGTGACGCTGGCAATTTGGATATGCCAAAGACAAGTTGTAAAGTGCTTCCTTTAAGTGAGATGGGCAAGTTCTCGACTTAATAGGGAAAGAAAAACATTGTATGCTGAGGTTGCTGAGACTTATAGTAAGAATGAATCTTCCATCTGTGAAATTGTAAAGAAGGAAATAGAAATTTGTGCTAGTTTTCTTGTTGCACTTTAAACTGCAAAAATTATAGCCACTGTGTGTGATGAATGCTTAGTTAAGATGGAAAAAGACGTTACATTGGTACAGTAAGATATTTTGAAAGAGAGAGGGAGGTCATATTCACACAACTATCATTAGTCTCTTGTTAAAATTGTTATATGTTATTTATTAGTTATTATTGTTAATCTCTTATTGCACCTGGTTTACAAAATAAGCTTTGTCATAGGTATGTATGTACACAGAAAAAAACCAGTATACTGGTATATATAGGTTTGGTACTATCCAGGCTTTTAGGCATCCACTGGGGGGTTAGGAATATATCCCCTGCGGTTAAAGGGCACTACGGCCTTCTCCACTTATCCCCCAGAATAACCCTTTAAAATGGGAATATAGCCTATCATGCCTTTGTTTGGACCTCTGCAATGGCTTTTTGTTGTTTCATGCACTATGATGCACTCGAAAGTCATGCCATGGCCTTCAAGGTCCTCCATGATCCAGACTGTGCTTTCCTTTGCAAGGTCATTCACTCCTCCTCTGTGTATGCCTACAGACCCAGGGGCCTCTTAAATTTCCTGAGGGTACCCAGTCTTTTCCCACATTAGGGCTGTTCCCTCCCTTCTTTAAGGAATCCTTTTAAATGTCCTCTTAGAGAGGTCTTCCCTAACTACCTTTCCCTTCTACAGCCTATTCTGTATCATTTGCCCTATTCATATCTTCATAAAACAATTGATAATTTGAATTATGGGTTTTTGTTAGTTTGTCTATTCTTGTGTGGGCTTCCCTGGTTCGCTCAGTGGTAAATAATCCACCTGCAATGCAGGAGTTGCAGGAGGTGTGTGTTTGATTCCTGGGTTGGGAAGATCCTCTGGAGGAGGGCATGGCAACCCATTCCAGTATTCTTGCCTAGAGAATCCCATGGAAGGAGGCGCCTGGTGAGATATAGTCCATAGGGTCACAAAAAGTCAGACACGACTGCAGCTTAGCATGTAAGCTATACTTGTATATGGTCCCCCAAGGTCCCCCAAGAGGGACCTTTATCTGCCTGTTTATCACTGTATGGCCAACACAGCTTACTATATAGACTATAATGTGTGGGTAGGTGTTCAGTAGCATTTACTGACTGAAGAATGAGTGAATAATTAGTTCTAGTCTCATCTCGTGGAGATCTATTAGATGATCACCTTTTTCTCTTTGCTCTGGTGAGTGCCTGAAGTCAGTTTTGAGGAGGGACTCCAAGTAGCAGTATATCTGAATTCTAGCGAATTAGAGACTAGTAGAATGGCTAATCGGAGAAGGCAATGGCACCCCACTCCAGTACTCTTGCCTGGAAAATCCCATGGACGGAGGAGCCTGGTAGACTGCAGTCCATGGGGTCGCTGAGGGTCGGACACGACTGAGCGACTTCACTTTCACTTTTCACTTTCATGCATTGGAGAAGGAAATGGCAACCCACTCCAGTGTCTTGCCTGGAGAATCCCAGGGATGGGGCAGCCTGGTGGGCTGCCGTCTATGGGGTTGCACAGAGTCGGACACGACTGAAGTGACTTAGCAGCAGCAGCAGCAGAATGGCTAAAATGTATTTGTCATGTGCATGGCACTCTGAGGGATGCAAAGTTGAGCTAGGTGTGATCTGATCCTGCCACATGTTACAATTTAGGGTATGGGCATGTTCCTCTGAATATATGAGTCTAGTGTGAGTGAGGCAGACAGGTCAGCACCATGTGTTAAGTGCAATTGTGCTACTATGTTCTAAGTGCTATGGGGGAATGTAGGTAATACTTGGATTTTTAAAACAACACTTTGAAGGCAGTGAGTCTATAGTCTTTCTAATTTAAACTGTTCTGTATAAGCAATGGGCTTTCTGCATCTTTAAGTCTATATACCATTGCAAAAATTGAGTGGGACTGGTAAACTCATCTCTATGTCATTCCCTTATTAAGTCAGAAAACATTCTTTGATCTCCCACACAGGAACAGTCACTGTGCCTGGTGTGTTAGGCACCAGGGACATTGCTGTGAATAAAAGAGGCTAACCCCCTGCTCTCACAATGCCCTTTCATTTGTGTGCGAAACACAGATGCTAAATAAGAACCATAATGTCAGATTTTGAAAAATATAATGACAGAGGAGAGTGATGAGATGCAGAACCACTGGGGGAACTGGAGGTTAGTCACTTTAGGTAGGCTGATAAGAGAGGCCTCCCTAAACATGTGGTGTTTGACCCGAGGCTTGAGGGATGAGCAGGAGCTGCTCCTAGGAGAGCTTAGCGGAAGAGCCTTCCATTCAGAGGGGGGCAGAAGTAAGACCCCTGAGGTGGGACAGGGCTATGTGTGAAGAACAGGGAAGCCAGCATAGCTGAGCCTAGTGGGGAGGAGAATGAGAAGGGTCAAAAAGATAGAACATGTAAGATCGTATGGGCTGTGCACAAGAGTTAGAATTTGATTCTAAGAAAGAACAAGGGGAAGTCATTGAGGTTCTGTAAGTACAAGATTGACAGAATCTGATTTATATTTTCAAAGGATCATTGCTGTAAAAAGAAGGGGTTTTAAAGGGAGCATGAGTAAAATAAATGACTTAATGATCTTTGAGATTACTACAACACATGTGTTTCCATTTATGATAATACAGTTCAGCAGACGTGTGTTGAGTACCCTCTATGTGCCAAGCACTGTGCAGGAGTAACCAGTTGGTGCTGTTGGACTGCATCAACAGTATTACTGAAATTTTCTGCAGGGACACGATGGCCATATTTTTCAAAATTGATTTTTTCATTCATTTTCAATTTCCTTTTCATGATTAGCTAAATCCAAAGCAAATGTTTGGGGTCCTTTTAACCTACTCACCTCAAACCCTCTTTCTCTTTCTGAGCAGACCTGTAATTTCCCAAAGTAGTGCGTGGCTCTGGCATATAGTACTTATCCTGAAGAAGCAGGTTCTGCTGGGGGTTCATGCTTGAGTCCATTTTTCTTATCTTCCTCAAATGGCCGAAGTTAACTGATTTGAAAGGGCCTCATTTTAAATTACATTCATTCAGTGAAAACAGAAATTAACACTTAGAGACATCTATATGCTAATGATTGTAGCTCAGGGAATTCACTTCTAACCTTTTCAAAAGGCACTGGTAAAGAGCCATTTCACTTGAAAGCAACTTAGTAAAACTGGTACATTAATTAAATACCGTAAAATTTCTTTAAAAATCTTTATTTCATTTATCATTTATGCTATTTTTTTTCTTTTTTATGTGAGTTACCTTGGCTCAGATTGTGCCTTCTAGAACATATTATTTAGCAGATTATTTGACATGAATAATGCAAAATCCAGAGCAATAATGTAATGCCATGAGTTTGGAAGATAGTAAAAGAACAAAAGACAAACAAAGGAAATCTGTTCATCAAGACCACTGTTAGCTTTGAGCAAAATTTTTCTTTTAAAGTGCCATTTGTTTAGTCGGTGAAGCCCTGAGTGAGGGCACAAGCCCAGTCTTGGTGGATGAAGCTGGGGTGCAAAGCTTCACTTGCCCCTTCAGTGCCAAGCACCTGCACAGCGAATAAATTACACAGATGTATATTGCATCCTTTAGGGCTCTATGTCTCATCTCTGCATCTTACTTATTTGTGTTTACTTAGCTTTATCTGTGATTTCAGGTCTTTGTATTATCAGGGACACACAGGGCTTTTCCCTAGTCTACCTGTATCCTGAAGAGTAAAATCTGCTCAGGATTATGGAGTAGGATGAATTTTGTTGAACTGCATGAAGGGAGATCTTATACCTGAGCAGGGAAACCCTTTCAAGGGGATAGATTAAGTCAAAGGGACTCTGGGTTGTTTTCACACCCAGCATTTTTTTTTTTTCTATCTTCTGAATAAGTAAGCAATAGTTTAGAACATGGGGTTGTAAAGTCAGATTTGCTTGTAAATCTGAGTTCCACCTGTCATTTACGGGTTGTATAATGTTGAGCATGCTATTAAACTCCTGGAGATTTGGTTTTCTCATCTGTAAAGTGGGAACAATAATATCTACTGGGAGAATTAAATGAGGAAATACAAGTCAAGTGCTTGGTAAGATGCTAGGCACAGAGGAAGTGCTCAGTAGAGAGTACTGTTTGAAGTGCTGAGGATGAATTTAAAAAATAAACAAGTGGAAATATTGCTGCTTTTAGAAAATTGCTGCTCTAGAAAATGATCCCCAAATTAAGCTGAAATAAGGGCACTCAGATATCTAAGTTGGCAATGTCGTATGAAAGTGTTAGTCGCTCAGCTGTGTTTGACTCTTTGCGACCCCATGGACTGTGGCCCGCCAACTGTCCAGGCAAGAATACTGTAGTGGGTTGCCATTTCCTTCTCCAGGGGATCTTCTTGAACAAGGGATTGAACCCAGGTCTCCTGCACTGCAGGCAGATTTTTTACCGTCTGAGCCACCCGGGAAGCCCCTATGTTGTATGATTCTTTGGTTAAATATTCTTTTGTCATGTTTATCTCATACTTTATTTTTCCTTGACCCATGTCCTCAAAAGTAGCATTCTATAATTATCAAAAGGAATCATATCAATAAATTAGTCCATGGTATATTTATTACTCCTCATTTTAAACTGTGAAGTTGAGTATACTTTGACCTATATTTACACCCATGAAACCTTCAGCACAATCAAAATAATAAATATATCCATCACTCTTCAAAGTTTAATTGTGCATTTCTGCAATCTCTCTTTTTATCCTCCCATCCTCACCAGCACGAAGCCCCTTCCCATCCCCAGACAGCCAGTGATATGTTATCTTTCACTATAGATTAGTTTGCATTTTCTAGAATTTTATATAAATGGAATCATACAGCATGTGCTCTTTCTTTTTTGGTGTTTTGATCTGGCTTCTTTCATTTAGCATAGTTATTTTGAATTTTATT
The DNA here is from genome assembly GCF_000754665.1 of Bison bison bison. Classification (NCBI taxonomy): domain Eukaryota; kingdom Metazoa; phylum Chordata; class Mammalia; order Artiodactyla; family Bovidae; genus Bison; species Bison bison. The sequence goes on from NW_011495014.1 coordinate 4,714,740, forward strand.
TTCAAGGTAAGCAAAGGCATGTTTCTATCCAAACGACATTCATGTTGTTGTGTCTATTAATAATTTGTTCCTTCTTTTTGCCAAGTAGTATTTTATTCTATATTTATACCACAATTTACGTATTCATTCCATAATAAATGTTGATAAGCATTTGGATCATTTCCAGGTTTCAATTGTTACAACTAAATTTGCTATGAAATCAAATATAAGTCTCTGTATGGACATATGCTTTCCTTTGTCTGGCAGAAATATGTAGGAGTGAAATGACTAAATCATAGAGTAAGTGTACGTTAAATTTTTGTCATGCTGTTTTCCAAAGTGGTTTAGCATTTCATACTCTATCAGCGTAAGAGTTGTAGCTGCTCCATTCCTTTACCAACAGTAAGTCAGCTTGGCCTTTTTAATTTTAGTCACTTAAAGAGTGATACAGTGACGTCTCATTGTGATTTTAATTTACTTAATGACTATCAGGTGCCTTTTTGACACTATCCTCTTTGGTGAAGTGACTATTTAAATATTTTGCTCCACTCATAAATTGAGTTATTAATGATTTTGACAATTATTTATATATTTTAGATACAAATCCTGTAACAGAAATGTGATTTGCAAATATTTTTTCCTGTTGTGGCTGCCTTTTCATTCTATTTGTGATGTCTTTGAAGGGACAATCAATTTTGATAAAGTTTATCATTTATCAATTTATCACACATGAGTCATGGATCTTTGCTTAAGTCAAGGCTACACAATTTTTCAGTTCTTCCTTCTAGAAGTTTTATGGATTTCAGTTCAGTTCAGTCACTCAGTCATGTCCAACTCTTTGTGACCCCATGAACCACAGCATGCCAGGCCTCCCAGTCTATCACCAACTCCTGGAGTTTACTCAAACTTATGTCCATCGAGTTGGTGATGCCATCCAGCCATCTCATTCTCTGTCATCCCCTTCTCATTCTGCCTTCAATCTCTCCCAACATCAGAGTCTTTTCAAATGAGTCAGCTCTTCGGATCAGGTGGCAAAAATATTAGAGTTTCAGCTTCAACATCAGTCTTTCCAATGAACACCCAGGACTGATCTCCTTTAGGATGAACTGTTTGGATCTCCTTGCAGTCCAAGGGACTCTCAAGAGTCTTCTCCAACAAGATG
>NW_011495014.1:4716433-4721917 GCF_000754665.1 Bison bison bison
ATTCACGTATTGCTGAAGCCTGATTTGGATAATTTTGAGCATTACTTTACTAGCATGTGAGATGAGTGCAGTTGTGCGGTAGTTTGAGCTTCTTTGGCATTGCCTTTCTTTGAGATTGGAATGAAAACTGACCTTTCCCAGTCCTGTGGCCACTGCTGAGTTTTCTAAATTTGCTGGCATATTAAGTGCAGCACTTTCACAGCATCATCTTTCAGGATTTGGAATAGCTCAACTGGAATTCCATCACCTCCACTAGCTTTGTTTGTAGTGATGCTTCCTAAGGCCCACTTGACTTCACATTCCAGGATGTCTGGCTCTAGGTGAGTGATCACACCATCCTGATTATCTGGGTCATGAAGATCTTTTTTTGTACAGTTCTTCTGTGTATTCTTGCCACCTCTTCTTAATATTTTCTGCTTCTATTAGGTCCATACCATTTCTGTTCTTTATTGAGCCCATCTTTGCATGAAATGTTCCCTTGGTATCTCTAATATTCTTGAAGAGATCTCTAGTCTTTCCTATATTATTGTCTTCCTCTATTTCTTTGCATTGATCGCTGAGGAAGTCTTTCTTATCTCTCTTTGCTCTTCTTTGAAACTCTGCATTCAAGAGGGTATATCTTTCCTTTTCTCCTTTGCTTTTTGCTTTTCTTCTTTTCACAGCTATTTGTAAGGCCTCCTCAGCAGCCATTTTGCTTTTTTGCATTTCTTTCTCTTGAGGATGGTCTTTATCCTTCTCTCCTGTACAGTGTCAGGAACCTCCGTCCATAGCTCATCAGGCACTCTGTCTATCAGATCTAGTCCCTTAAATCTATTTCTCACTTCCATTTAGGTTTTACATTTAGGTGTATGATACATTTTGAATAAAAATGTTCATTTGCTGAGACATCAATACTCATCTTTTTGGATATGAATATTCAATTGTCACTGTACCTTTTGTTGAGAAAATTATTTTGTTTGTACCTGATTGCCTTTGTACCTTTGTCAAAAATCAATTGATCATATATGTATGGATCTACTTCTGGACTCTCCATCTTGCTCTATTTGTCTATTTTTAAGGCTGTGTTATTTTGTGTAACCTTTTAAGTCTCAAAGCAGTTTGCTGAGCTCCATTCCATCAGTCTCCTCCTCCATCTCTGTAGCTCAACTAGAAAATTCAGTTTAACTTTCTCTTTTAGTGAAATTTATTCAAGGTGAATTTAGCCAGTGATTTAAAATGGATCTAAGTCCTCTCTCTATCCTTTGACAGTTTTGTTTCATTTTAATTTTTATGTTGTTTGTGCTTTTGGTGGTGGTGGGGGAAGGTTGTGTGATAAAAATACCTTGACAAATTGTTTTATATTACATACAAACCTATAGAAATTAGCATGAATCATCAAATCGCTCAAGATGGGGTGGGAAGTGGCAGTGGAAGAATCAAATGAAGAACCTAAAGTAAACACCAAACCCTTTCTAAAGGATTCCTGCTAATGAATGTGTCCATTCCTAGATTATAGCTCATTTTTACCCATTCTCTGCAATACACAGAGAAGGAAAATGTTCACTTTTGCTTTAGACATTCTCAAAAGCAGGGGCAGACCAGAAATCCCAGGACAAGATCCAACTGAGCCTGCTTGAGAACAGGGCTTTCTCAGGTAGGATTCCCCTTGTAAATCCCAGCTGTCAAGCTGTGACAGATAGTCTCAAAAGAGGAAAGAGCCAGTCTAAGGGAGGAATCAGGAGAGTGTGTGTTGCTAAGTGTAAGGCCACCGAAGGTGGTTATCAGCCCTTTAATAGGTCCAAGCTGATTGGCGAGCTTCCTGTTGATGCTAATGAGGCTATTTTTATACTGATAGCTATATTATTCCCAGCAATTGTCATGGTTACATGTACAAAAGAAGAAGGCGAATGATAAACTTTCTGACTAAAGGAGATGGCATGAAATTGGAATCATTTAATCATTTATTCTAACAACAAAAACAGATCCTTTCTAAGGTGAGTTAATGAACTCTGTGTTACCCTGGAGGCTATAATCCTCCACTGACACCAGTCTCCTCATCTGTTAAAATGAGAGGGTTGGACTAGATGGTCTCTAAGGTCCCTTCCAGCACTGAAAATTCTATGAATCTGTGATTACTTAATGTTTTTCTCCATGGCTGGAGGTTTTGCATTCTTTGTAAGAACAAAGGGGACTTTTAACTTGGAAAATTTGAATTTTGTTTGCATCACAAATTGTATTTCAAAAGAAAGAAAAAACGGAGATGTTTGAGTTAAAGAAATTGGTCTCTAATATACTTTAGACCATGTATAATAACCCATTACTGTACCATAACCTGTAGTAAGCCTATTCAGTGATAGGTTGTGGGGATAGGGCATGGAAGCCTTAAAAGCCTTCTGTGTGTGTGCTAAGTCGCTTCAGTCGTGTCCGACTCTCTGCGACCCTACAGACCATAGCTCACCAGGCTCCTCTGTCCTTGGGATTCTCCAGGCAAGAATACTGGAGTGGGTTGCCATGCTCTTCTCCAGGTGATCTTCCCAACCCAGGGATCAATCCTGCATCTCTCATGTCTCCTGCATTCACAGGCTGGTTCTTTACCACTAGCACCACCAGGGAAGCCTCTCAAATCCTGCTAGTTCTGGTTAAAGGTGCAATTTCAAATTTATGATAACTGAGTTCTTCTCTCAAGAATAGTATGATATCTGTGCTAATTCTACTCCTTTTTCAAAATGGTTCTTAAGCACAATTTGGCAGCATGCCTGAAACTAATAGGTAGATGTGTTCTTTTCTTACCATTTGTCAGAGTTGTGCCAGACCAAATCAGGGAGCTCATCCCCCAACCTGAGCAGACCCTGTGCAGATATTAAAATAAAGCATCAGAATACTCTCAGACAGGAATCTGCAAGAATATTACTGAGGTTGTTATATATCTGGGCCAAAAATGGGTAGGATTTTATTTTATCATGTTTGCATATCATAGAATCAATAGAGAATGATCATAATGCTAAAAATCAACTACCTGAAACTGTTAGTAGATATTCTCCTATTTCTATTTATAGACTTACCTACATTTCTTCCAGTCTACCTACTAGTTTAGGGGAAAGGGCCCAAAGTTTAGAGTCTATGCATATAGTCTATGCATACAGTTTTAGCCTTAGCATAGTTCCTGTCCTCCAGGAACTTAGAGTCTACTTGGAGACAGAAGACCTGATTAGTGGTGCATGATACTAAGTGTCTTGGGGGGTGGAGATTGGGACTGGAGGAGAGGACATGTTCATACTTTAGGCTCTTGGTGCACCTTATGCCAAGTACTGGGCATAACATGGGGTTCCCAGGTGGTGCTGGTGGTAACACACCCTGCAGTGAAGGAAACATAAGAGATGCAGGTTTGATCTCTGGTCAGGAAGATCCTCTGGAGGAGGGCATGGCAACCCACTCCAGTATTCTTGCCTGGAGAATCCCATGAACAGAGCAGCCTGGCAGGCTACAGTCCATGGGGTCACAAAGATTTGAACATGACCGTAGTAACTTAGCTCGCATGCATAGGCATAACGCACACTGTGAAAAAAGATCATATCATTTCTGTTCTTTGGATTAAAACACCGAGTCTCAGGATTAAGAAAAGAAACACAAAAGCCGTGGTTGCATATCTACTAAACATTTTTATCTGGGGTTTGAATCCTGGTTCGTCTGATGCCAAGGCTTGTCCTAATTCCTCAGCACATAGCCAACAGGTTTCACCTGCCAGTACTAAGTGATGGAACCACCGGGAGGATTGATTGAGAAAGTGTTTGTGTGTGTATCTAAGATCAGAGGGAAGTGCCTTGGTCTATTGTCTACTGTGATGGAGCATGGCTTCTCGAAGTTTCCCATTCTGCCCTGGCACCTGCTGGCCAAAAGAGTAAGAAACACCTCAATTACTGAAGAATGAAAAGAAAGCTTTTTAGCAGAATTTGCATGTCCAAGGAAGTTTTCTTTAAAAAGCTGGGAGATAAGCCAGTGTTGCTAAATGGGTAGAAGAATTTGGACAAGTGGACAGAAAGCAAACCAGCATTCCAAGAGTTTGAGAAGTGGAGCAAAAGCGAGCAGACCTTTAAGGCAAAGAATGTGTAGTTTCTACGAAGCTGAGACACTTGCCTTCATGCCTGTGTTAACCGTGGGGCGATGGAATAAAGGCAGATTATTTAAACAAGTTCAAAGCCCTTTCGCATTTGCACTGCTTGAACAATTTTTCTGTGTTTCATTAGTTGCCAATAAGTTATCCCTTTGTTTCTGTGTTTGGTTTTATGGATTCTATTGTTGGAATGATGAGAGCGCAGGGAAACCATGTAATGACAGGGGGAAGCACTCGCTGGAGGAAAGAAAAAACACTTTGAAGCTGTGGCGCTCCCAGGCTCCATCTGGGCACAATGCCAGCTTTTCTCTAGCAGAGGAACTTACCACAGAAACAGCTGGCGGTGGCTACATTTAACCCGTAATAAAGACGACTCAGCACACTAATCAATGATTTAATAATTGTATCAGTGAAACAGATTATTGGATTGGTTTCGGGGGATTCAAGCCTCCCTCTGCAGTTAGATGCTGGCTTTCAGAATGGCCTCACCTTCTTCGACAGACTCACACATTTCCCTCCAGTGTTTTTATTTTAAGACTCTCCTGGTTACAACTATTTCACCAAAATATATTGGAACATCGTATAACCCTTAGATGGGTGTTTATGACACTTACAGAAGCTCTACAAAATTCCAGTGAGTGAATAGAGCCTTTCCCTACTCTGTCCATCTAGGTTTGTAGAATCTGTCCCTGGCTGGCAGGACTGTCCCCTTGGGGGTCGTAGAATATCTTTTCTTCAAAAGAGCGGAGCTGCTGTTTCCCAGGATGCGTCATAGTTTGTTCTGGCTGAGCGGGTTTTGTTAGAGTACAGATTAGGTTCCATTGCATTTTGGGTTTTCTTTACTCTCTCCTTCTTTCTCTTGTGAGGTATTCTCAAACTCAGTCAAGGTTTTTGTCAGTCACGAGTAGAGTTTCCTACAGAGGCTCTGGATGACTTTATTTCTCTCCATTTACCAGCGGTCAAATGAACAGACGCAATAAACGTAGGGACACTCATTCTTCGCTTGTCCGGATGTGCACAGCAGGCTCCAGGCACGCGGTGTAGTGTGGAGGGGCTGGTGTCAGGGATGTTCTTATGATCACACTGCTGCCAGTCCCTCAGCAAGGAGTTCTCATAGTACTTTTTTACCATATCGTCTTCATCTCACTCAAAATGATCTAATTGTCTATCATCTAGTGTCTCCCATGTAAGTTCAACCTCACAGATTTTAGAAATCTAAGCACTACTGATATTAGATCAGTTAAAATGAGGTCCTCCTTGGTGGCAAACCTATCATGACATTTGGGTTTTAGGAGGTACACAGTAAGCAGTAAACGTCACTGTGTACCCAGCTCTATTTGTAGGTAGATATGAGTCAGACAAGGACTCAGACATTAAAAAAAAAAAAATCAGGT
>NW_011495014.1:4722017-4722276 GCF_000754665.1 Bison bison bison
TTCCTCTGCCTTTTCTAAAACCAGCTTGAACATCTGGAATTTCACAGTTCACATATTGCTGAAGCCTGGCTTGGAGAATTTTGAGCATTACTTTACTAACATGTGAGTTGAATGCAGTTGTGCGGTAGTTTGAGCATTCTTTGGCATTGCCTTTCTTTGAGATTGGAATGAAAACTGACCTTTCCCAGTCCTGTGGCCACTGCTGAGTTTTCTAAATTTGCTGGCATATTAAGTGCAGCACTTTCACAGCATCATCTTT
>NW_011495014.1:4722376-4725952 GCF_000754665.1 Bison bison bison
TGCCCACCAGAGAATATTATAAAGAGGCTTAAATTTTTATTTAAGCATAAAGATATGCTCAGGGTCCCCTTTCCAAAAGCAGGTTCCAGTGGTTTGTTAAATATACCACACTCCTGCAGTCCTGGGATCAGGCTGCCTGGCCCCAGTTGCTGGTGATTCCCTTTATAATTTGAGAACTTTTTTTTTTTTGGTCTGTTATGTTCAACTGTGGATCCTAATGCCCAAATAGAAAAGTCCCACTCCACATTCTGATATGTATAATGGCCCCAGGCATATTTTCCATATCTGGAAGTATATTTGTGTTCTATTATTTTAAAAACACACTCTGCTATCATTCTCCTCATCCCTGGTTTATCCTGGGTCCCATTAATTAAGGGTCTAATCTGCAAGAAGATTGTGTCACTTTTGAGAGTATATGCATTTTAATAGGTTTGCTTAAGGCCTGAAACAGATTCAAGACACAAAGGACTGAGTCGATAATGGTGGGATTTCCAGGCAGTTTGACAGGTATTGAGGGATATACTTTTGGCCAGAGGCCCTGCCTCACTCCATTCAAATTTCACAAAATAGACAGTTGTCTACTCCATAAGCAAATGGGCAGTATCCTTTTCTTCTTTTTTTCCTTCATAATTTTGACATAAGCTGTGCAGTAGAAAGAAGGTACTGACTGGTAGTATCCATTATGTATGGGGACCAATTTTATTAAGGATCTAGAAAATCCCTCCCTTGGTGGCATATTTAGAAAGTACTATTGGCATCCTGTCCCTCTGTGTTACCAGTGAATGACATGTCAATGTCTTGATGCCCGATCTTAATTATTCACTCTCTGCCATTTCCAGAGCCCTGAGATGACTTTTGTCTGTGCTGACACATGGAATATAGCAAAAAGCATTAGTGGATTCCAAATGTGGCTAGGAAAATGAACAGAAATTATATGTGTATTTATAAAAAATATACATGTATACACACATACCCACATGTATATATGTACACAAATATATATGTATATACATATGTGTATATATGCATGTTATAGGTTGATCATAAAATCAATTTAGTGGCATCCAGCATATATGGTAAGAGCATCATACTGTTCACACATGTAAGAAACCACAGTGACTTTTCTTTCCTGACCATCTCCCAGAGAGCAAACTGGAGTATGTAAAAGTTATCTATTAAATATTCATGCAATATTTTCTATTACATAATTTGTAGAGCATTCTTTTGAGGGTAAACCAAGGTGATAGAAAATATTTCGAAGATGATAAATTGTAAACTGAAAAATATATGTCATTATAATGACAACTATGATGATTTTCATGTCATCCATTTGGTCTCAAGTTTTAGATTACAACTTCCTGGGCAGCAGGGCTAATGTAGTTCAATTTTCGCTGTGAGTACCAAAGTGGCACAATAATGAAAAAGGCTCAAACACAGTGAAGCTTAGAAAACAGTGAATGCCAAAGAGCTTGTGTGTTATTCCCAACTCTCTGCTAACAAATTATGCCTTGAGCAAATCATTTAATATGACTAAGTCTTTGTATCCTTATCCTTAAAATGAAGGAGTGGATCAACCAATATTCCATCTAGATCAAATTTTAAGGGATCATTGAAAGAACTTAAAAAAAATATATATGAAGTCGATCAGGAAAAAAATGCTACTACAAAGTCTTTCAACCTGACAAAGTTTTCAAATTGGCATATATTTTTCAGTTTACAATTTATCATCTTCAAAATATTTTCTAATCTATCACCTTACTTTTTCCTCAAGAGAATGCCCTACAAATTATGTAAAAAATTAGCCTTGGTCCAGGTCCCATAACATGATAGGTTGTAAAAATATAACAAAGCTGCAATGTTTTCTAGAAATTGTTTTAATGCCAAGAGGCTGTTATCAGTTGAATTGCTGCCAAGACATTATAATGTGTGGGAAGACCCAGTATAAAATAAGAACACAAACAAAAACAAAAGCTTGGAGGGAAATCTTTTGCTGCTCAGTGAATTTTTGTTGTCAGTCTGATTTATCTGATTATAAGACAGTAGTAAATAAATTTTGTGTTTCTTTAAATTTTTTCCTTTCTCTTCTAACCTTCCCTCCAGAGCCTGTTCCTGGTAGGAAAAATGGAGTCAGTAAAATCAATGTTCAAAGGTAATTTGGAGTGGTAGAAACCATTTCAGGTAGTTGTCAAAAGCCTTCTGAGAACTCTTTTTTAGGCATTCTCACCACTTGTGGAAGGTGAAAGGAATGCAACAACAAGAAACTCATTTTCAGCAGCCTCCTACTAGGAAGCCATAGCTGTTCCACACTGTGTGCCCATCTTATTCATCAAACCATGTCAATGTTTGGATTTTCCTTGGATGTGGTTGTATTCTGTAAGCCATGTACAACTTTTATGTTTTCTCCATTTTAAAACTGTCTTGCTAAATTAACTGGATTAAATTAGTTATAGAATAAACATATTCCTACATCTCTAAAGTTCTTAATAAAGGTCTAAAGGTGATGTTTGGAGAAGGCAACGGCACCCCACTCCAGTACTCTTTCCTGGAAAATCCCATGGATGGAGGAGCCTGGTGGGCTGCAGTCCATGGGGTCGTGAAGAGTCGGGCACGACTGAGCGACTTCACTTTCACTTTTCACTTTATTGCATTGGAGAAGGCAATGGCAACCCACTCCAGTGTTCTTGCCTGGAGAATCCCAGGGACAGAGGAGCCTGGTAGGAGGCCGTCTATGGGGTCACGCAGACTCGGACACTACTGAAGTGACTTAGCAGCAGCAGCAAAGGTGATGTTTGAACCTCTCCTCCCATCTATGTTGGTGAAAAGCAATCCAAGCTGAGGGAAGAACATGTGCCAAGGCCCAAAGGCATCTCTTGAGGCAGGTGAGTGCCTGGTTGGAAGAAGTGCAAGAAGGCCAGAATAACTGGGGACAGTAAGAGACAGGTGGGGTAGTAGAGGATGATGAGGAAGACGAGAAGGGGTAGGTGGATCTTGTAGGAAAATATAGGCCATTGTGGTGAAATTGGAGGTACTAGAGGATTTGGGCAGAGGAATGACTTCAACCAAGTGATATAGTAATGGGGTATTTCTGGCAGTAAACAGAGAGGGATCTTAGGAGCCAGTTAGAGTGATCTTAGGGAGTGGATAATGGTACCTTGGTAGTAGTGGAAGTGGTGAGAAATGGTCTGGATCTATTTTGACAGAGAGCTGACAAAAATCTGTTGGTGGATAGGATCAAGGGGTATGAGAAAAAGAGGTACGTCCAAGAAGATTCAGGTATTATGGCCTGAGATGATGAAACTATGAAATTTTCATCAACTGAGATGGGAAGAACAGGAACTTGTGGGTGTAAGTTTTTGACCCCCATACAACAAAGAAATGTTTTGTAAACACTATATCAGTACAGTTGTGTTGGATAGCAATGTTCCTTCTATTTAAATTTAAGAAAGGAGATTGAGAAAAGGGAAAAAAATGTAGGACTAGCTCATTCTATTGATTTCATCCATCCATTCATTCATTCTTTCAGTTAATATGTACTGTAGACTCTTACGCATTTAAAGCTAGACGCTAGGTGCTGAG
>NW_011495014.1:4726052-4747877 GCF_000754665.1 Bison bison bison
GTCCAACTCTTAGCGACCCCATGGATTGCAGCCTACCAGGCTCCTCCATCCATGGGATTTTCCAGGCAAGAGTACTGGAGTGGGTTGCCATTGCCTTCTCTGGAGAGAAGTAGAAAGATATTCAAATGTGAATTATGCTATCAAAATGCATATAATTTTCTATTTAACCTGATAGAGGGTGGAAATGTGTGTCACTAACACAAGTAAGGTGTCCTGGTGTTTGGGTATACAGGAATGATTATGAGAGATAACATGTGAGATAGCCTTATAAATTGGTTAGAACTTTATATTCCAGGAGGAAAGTTGTTACATCAATAGATTCAGAAAGCCCATAGAAGAGGGAAATAATTTTTTTTTTAAAAATTGTTAATGACTTTGTGAGATTGTTAAAGGTCATCTGAAAAAACAGTCCAAATCAGACTTTTTCAAGATGTTCTGCATATTAAGACCTAATGTTCATTTCTGGTAATGTATTTATTTATCTCATATGCATCTAGCATACAACTAGCCTCCTTGGGAGTATTAAGTCAATTGTTCCATGGTTGAAGAAGGCTGAGCTAGTCTGTACAGGTTCTAAATTCAAGGTTATATTTAATTAGCACAAAATATCTCAGCTTCTTGTCAAACTTTCACATCTGACTCAGAAAGCAAATAAGATGGGTGGTGGACCTGATGTCTGGCTGAGTTTGATAGCAGGTAAGAGGCTATGTAAGTAACTGAAAATAGCAAAAGAAATAAAAGACATTTCTCTTACTCTTGAGGATCCTATAATCTAATTGGGAGGATAAATACAAGGACAAGTAAATGAGAATAGCTTCACAGCTCCATCTAAATGTGGTCCAGTGATCTCATAGTCTGAGTGTAGACAAAGGGGAGGGTAGTGATTTGCATTAAAGAATAATTGAGGCTGTCTGGGTGGAAGCAGAGAAGGTATCCTTGGGGATCTGAATCTTAAGAGAATATTGGCAAGTCATTGATTAATTCATTTTTAAAAATTGATGTTTGAGTGGGGATTTTATGAGTTAAACAATTGAGACTCTGTAGGAATGCTGATATTCAGGGGGCTTTCCTTGATTTTCAGAATATACCTTCACGAACAAAAATTGGTGCTTCTCAAGTCTGCTGGATTTTCCTCTCCCAAAGGCTGACATCTGTCTAATACTTGAGTGGTGAAAAATGTCTCCTCTGGTAAGGCTCTTTTCATTGACAGTTATAAAATTTCCTTTTGAAAACCACTGAGTTCTATCTTCCCAAAAGGAATGCTCTAATATGATGAAAACATCTAAGGAAGTGCAAGCTCCCATCAAGACAAATTCCCCACCCCTAGTGTGTGGATAAATGACTGGTAACCCCTTTTCTCTCCGAATGGGGGAGTTGGCAAGGGATTTTGAGGTACTACTGTCTGGACTCAGCAGAGCGTTTGAACCTTGATGCTCTCCATGCCAGTCTGGACACATCGTAAACACATCCAGAGAGCAGGAAATCACACTGTATTTTTCCAGCACCCCTTTGTGGAATATGTTGCCAAACCCACAATTTGTACTGTAACATCTCTAGGTGAAATGTGAGAGGGCAGGAGCTGGTGCAGATTGTGATGCTTTCCGAAGGCACATGGAAGGAGGCTGGACTAATGTGACAGCGTCCGTGTTACCTGAGCACAGCACGGCGAAATATCACAGAAGTGATGCCAAGCATTTAATGAGTCGGGACTGAAAACTTTAATTAGCTTGTAGGGCTTTTTATTATTTTATTTTTTGTTCATTATATTTTCTGCTCAGTCTCTGTGGATGTCCTGCATTTTCATCATCAAATGACTGTCTGGTTATTTTTGTCAAACAAGAAGCCTGAAACCATCAAGTCTGAGTGCAGAGACAGTCTGCCTGCTCTGTCAACAGGATGAAAGTGAGTCTCGGGCTTTTTTAATTACAAGGATAACATGTTCGCTCATCTAATAATGAAGATGGTTAGCAATTTTAAATTTTAATAATCAATTACTGAAAGTAATTCTCCATTAAACCACAAGAGAGCCATTAAATCTCAAAAGATGGAACATGCTGTATGTAACAGTAGCAAATTTTCTATTTTTAAATATCATTAGGGAATATCTGATTGTTTCATTTCTCTGCATTTCTTTTACCTTTTTCCTCATGCAGACCATCTCATTTTCCACAGGAAGACAGCACATGATCTTATAAATAATAAAAGAAAACCCTTGCAAGACTTTATCCAGGGGTGTGAAATATGTGCTAAGAATGTAATTTATTTCAGTCTGGCATATTTTGACTGAATAATAAGGAAGGTGACTAATTAATATTATACTATGCTGTGGGCAAGGCAGCACAGTGGGCTAAATTCATGCTCCTTTCACCTCTGGAGACTGGCATGCCAGCCTTAGAGGAGCCATAACTGCTGAGCACAGTTTGGGGGAGGGGAAGAGATGGCATAAGATGTCTTTTCCTGGCTGTGGAGACCCCTGTCCATATTCTAAAACCACCCTGAGCATCAGCTTCTGCTCTGAAGAGATGGGGGAAAAGACAAATGATTGCTACTTGACTATGGCAATTTGGCTGACTTCTGTGTCGAGGGAAGATAACTCCCTGACAGCTCCAGCTGTCCTGCTCTAGCCAGGTTCAGCCAGCTCGCTTTCATCTGCTTAAATATTTGGAAATAAATGGAATAAAAGAAAAGGGGTGAGAGAGACAGAGAGAGAGACAGAGAATGCTTTTAGGTAGAAGATTGGATAAGGGTGGGAGCACCATAATGAGATGACCAGAAACAGTGAATTATTTAGAATCAAATTACCCTAGGTCTCCACTAGGCGCAGTTGATTCCATTTTTGCAGTATCTATAGCTCACAGAGTAGAAAGGTACTGGGCTTTACTTCTAAGGCATTTGATTAGCTTTCAGATAATGGGAAGATCACTTTGAATCTAACAAGTGGTTCTACACTGGGCACTACCCCCACCATACATACGGTGGGGGGGAGTTTGAAAGAACATGAGTACCACAAGCAACAAAGCCAGAGATGAGGTTCTTATCATCTTGATTGTTTTCCTGGTGGGAAATGTGCCTGTGTTATGAATTACACTGGCCTTTCCACGGAGCAGTCTCTTGCTTCCCTCAGAAGGATTAACGCAGAAACCCTGCCAAGCCAGGTGGGCTGGGAATGGGTAAGGTTTCAGTGTACTGATAATTAAGCTGTAGTTCCTTTGTATTTGTTCATAGAAAACTTTAAGTTTCTGAATATTGGAGGGTTTCTGTCTCTCTCTCATTCTACTACTTGGACTTGGATCATCGTTAGCACCACTGCCAGGGAGACGTTGGTCTGGTGGCGATAAGAGAATGCTGACTCTCAGTATAAATCTTACTCTCAGGTAAAATTGGAAACTGACCCCAGGACACTGAAGAAAAAGAATGACCACTCCAGACTGGTGGGTAGCAGTTTCAGTAAGCTAGGAAACTTACATCTGAGGTTTGTCTTGAGTGACTTCAAGATGAGTAGTCTCTGCATCCACCTGCTGGAATCCTAGGAATTTATAGAGAGGTCTGTATGGGCTTCAGTCTCTCCCTTGGTCCAGGTGGTCTCAGAAACACCTTAGTTTCCCAAAGCTGTGTCCTCCTCAGAGTAGCTCTGAGTACAGGAATGGTGGGCAGAGTGTACATTCCAAGGATAAGGGTGGGAGTAAGGAGCTTCAATTGCTGGGGACCAGTTTTGGGATCAACTTGTGGTCATGTCCTCTTTGTTGACCTCCACAAACAAGGAAATACAGTCCACACTGGATAATTTTGGCCTTTGTTAACACATCTAAGAGGTGACTTAGGAAGATAAGAAGAAACTATTTGTTGAAGTTCGGGTCCTCATGTAAATTCCAATATCTAGTTATGATGCCTACTCTGTGTTCTACCTGATTACTATTACTATGTGTAACTGGATATGAGGATGGCATATTTTTTAAACTTTCAAACATTTATTTACTTTCCCAGATTATTATCCAATCATGGATTATTATGAATGAACTATGCCAAAGCCTTTGACTGTGCGGATCACAACAAACTGTGGAAAATTCTGAAAGAGATGGGAACACCAGGCCACCTCACCTGCCTCTTGAGAAATCTGTATGCAAGTCAAGAAGCAATAATTAGAATTGGACATGGAACAAGACACTGGTTCCAAATTGGGAAAGAAGTACATCAAGGCTGTATCTTGTCACCCTGCTTATTTAACTTATAATCAGAGTATATCATGAGAAATGCTGGGCTGGATGAAGCACAAGCTGGAATCAAGATTGCTGGGAGAAATATCAATAACCTCAGATATGCAGATAACATTACCCTTATAGCAGAAAGTGAAGAACTAAAGAGCCTCTTGATGAAAGTGAAAGAGGAGAGTGAGAGAGTTGGCTTAAAGCTCAACATTCAGAAAACAAAGATCATGGCATCTGGTCCCATCACTTCATGGGAAATAGATGGGGAAACAGTGGAAACAGTGTCAGACTTTATTTTTTTGGGCTCCAAAATTACTGCAGATGGTGACTGCAGCCATGAAATTAAAAGACGCTTACTCCTCGGAAGAAAAGTTATGACCAACCTAGATAGCATACTGAAAAGAAGAGACATTACCTTGCCAACAAAGGTCCATCTAGTCAAGCCTATGGTTTTTCCTGTGGTCATGTATGGATGTGAGAGTTGGACTGTGAAGAAGGCTGAGCGCCAAAGAATTGATGCTTTTGAACTGTGGTGTTGGGGAAGACTCTTGAGAGTCCCTTGGACTGCAAGGAGATCCAACCAGTCCATCCTGAAGGAGATCAGCCCTGGGATTTCTTTGGAAGGAATGATGCTAAAGCTGAAACTCCAGTACTTTGGCCACCTCATGCTAAGAGTTGACTCATTGGAAAAGACTCTGATGCTGGGAGGAATTGGGGGCAAGAGGAGAAGGGGACGACAGAGGATGAGATGGCTGGATGGCATCACTGACTCGATGGACGTGAGTGTGAGTGAACTCTGGGAGTTGGTGATGGACAGGGAGGCCTGGCATGCTGTGATTCATGGGGTCGCAAAGAGTCAGACACGACTGAGCGACTGAACTGAACTGAACTGAATAGGAAATATTGTGTCTTTTATTGTAAATCTATTATTTAGAGACAAATTACAGCTCCTGGTGCTGTGCATTAGTGAAGCTGCTGTATCAGGAGCATGTATTTACTTCTGTGATGGGTGTAAAAACAAGGTGACCCAAGGGCATAAAGAATCTAGCTTCATATTGTTTGCTAGCTTTGTCTGGGATGTTTTATATTGGTCCCTGGGGTGCATGCAGGTAACTGAGCAACCTACACTGGGTCCTCAGTTATTTGGTGTGGAGGTCAGGCTGTAGATTCCTTCCCCCAGGAGTCTTGACTACTTTGAAGTGGGAGAGAATCAACTCTTTGTGGTTTCCCTGAGGAATATGTGATACTCCATAGACAGCTGGAGGGAAAGGGCAATGCCAAATCCTCCTTACCTCCCCAGTGGTATTTGGATTGTTCTCTAGAGGTGGATCATTGAAAACGTGAGAGTTCCAGAAAAACATCTGCTTCTGCTTTATTGACGATGCCAAAGCCTTTGTGTGGATCACAACAAACTGTGGAAAATTCTAAAAGAGATGGGGATACCAGACCACCTCACCTGCCTCCTGAGAAAACTGTATGTATGTCAAGAAGCAACAGGTAGAACTGGACATGAAACAACAGACTGGTTCCAAATCAGGAAAGGAGTGTGTCAAGGCTGTATATTGTCACCCTGCTTATTTAACTTATATGTAGAGTACATAATGCAAAATGCTGGGCTGGATGAAGCACAAGCTGAAATCAAGATTGCCAGGAGAAATAATAATAACCTCAGATACACAGATGACACCACCCTTATGCAGAAAGCAAAGAAGAAATAATAAAAGTGAAAGAAGAGAGTGAAAAAGTTGGCTTAACCCTCAGCATTCCGATAACTTAAGATCGTGGCATCTGGTCCCATCACTTTATGGTAAATAGGTGCGGAAACAATGGAAACAGTGACTGAATTTATTTTTTTGGGCTCCAAAATCACTGCAGATGGTGACTGTAGCTATGAAATTAAAAGACGCTTGCTCCTTGGAAGAAAAGTTATGACCAACCTAGACAACATATTAAAAAGCAGAGACATTACTTTGTCAACAAAGGTCCATCTAGTCAGTAGTCAGGTATGGATGTGAGAGTTGGACTATAAAGAAAGCTGAGCACCAAAGAATTGATGCTTTTGAACTGTGGTGTTGGAGAAGACTCTTGAGAGTCTCTTGGACTGCAAGGAGATCCAACCAGTCCATCCTAAAGGAAATCAGTTCTGAATATCCATTGGAAGCACCAATGCTGAAGGTGAAGCTCCAATACTTGGGCCACCTGATGCAAAGAGCTGACTCATTTGAAAAGACCCTGATGCTGGGAAAGATTGAAGGTGGGAGGAGAAGTGGATGACAGAGGATGAGATGGTTGGATGGTATCACTGATTAAATGGACATGAGTTTGGGCAAGCTCCAGGTGTTGGTGATGGAAAGGGAGGCCTTGTGTCCAGCAGTCCATGGGTTCCCCAAGAGTCAGATATGACTGAGCAACTGAACTGAACTGAATTAGAGGTCAAAAAGGTCATCTGTAGCATTGCTGAAGGCAGAATTGTATTCCACAGAGAAAGTGGCAGAGTCAGCAGGGGGCAACTCCAGGGAATCCTCCAATGCTGGCTGGGAAGCAGAGAACAGAATAAGGTTGAAGCCTAAGAGAGGTCCACTCTAAGACCCCATGGAGGGATGCAGAGGCAATCAGGTAACCTTGCTAGAAAGCTCGGGGCTAGAGTCATAGCCAGCTGGAGGAAACATGTAAGAAAGATCTAGCTGGAAGCCCCCAGATTACTGATATTAACTGGATGACTCCTGAAGATCAAACAGGTAGAGAGAGGCCCTACTTATACCAAATCCTAGGATCTCTGATTCAAAGCACTAGGTTTGCTGCATTATGAGATCATGTTCAGGGAGACAAATTATTTTCCAACGAGGTGCAGTGCAGCAAGAATGTGACATGGTAGAGAGACTGTGGGATCTGGAGCACACAAAATGCAGGGTTTGAGGTCTACCTCAGCCACTTATTAGCTCTCTTACCTTGAACAGTATTTGTTTAATTAGTATTTATTTAAAATACCTTGTATTTATTTAATCTCTTTCAGCCTATTTTTTTTTCTAATCTGTTAAGTGAAGATAAAAGTAGGGCAAGGCTTTTTAACCTCTGCATGATTGCCATGTTGGACTGGATAATTTTTTGTTGCAGAAGCTGCCATTTATTGAAGGATATTTAGCAGGATCCCTGGCCTCTATCCCTTATACACCAATGGTACAATCCCTCTGTTCTATGTTCTGACAACCAAAAATGATTCCAGACATTGCAAAATGTCCCATTAGGGTCACAAAGGTCCCATCTGAGAACCACTGCAATAGTGTACTAGTGAGAATAATGAGGTTCCATGCAAAACACTTGGTATAGTATCTGACATGTAATTATTGTTCAATATACTAGATATTTTTGCTATTGTTGTTTAGTTGCTAAGTTGTGTCTGCCTCTTTTGTGACCCCACAGACTATAGGCCACCAGGCTCCTCTGTCCATGGGATTTCCCAGGCAAGCATACTAGAGTGGGTTGCCATTTCTTTCTCCAAGAGATCTTCCTGACCCAGGGATTGAACCCATGTCTCCTGCATTGGCAGGTGGATTCTTTACCACTGAGCCAACGGGGAAATCCCATTAGATATTTTTATTCATTGATAAAAATGTGAGCAATATTTTTATCAATATTAAATAAAACTAGTTATAAGGAGAAAGCATTCACTCTCAGGCCATGTGTGAATACTTAGTTTAGTTGTAACTTGCCCTGTTGTCTTTTACTTTGAGCAAGGGAAAGCAGGTTAAAAACAGATATTTTTTTCTGTGTTCATATTCTTAGTTCATGTACACTATGCAGATACACTCACAGCTTACAGTTTGCAGAACAGTAACTGCATGATTATTTGATTAAAACTGCAGTGTCATAACATATTCTGGGAGAACAATTACAAATTTCCCAATGTAATATATGTCTTGAGTTGAGTAGCTGCCCTCAATATTCTTATTTAGAAAGATATTCACGATAGTTTTATGTGGGCTTCCATTAAAAATGTGTTTATGTTGCTTTCAAACTATAGAATATTCAGTTGCTCTGTTGATAAAATCTAGAGAGGAAAGAAGATACTTATTTCTGTTTATCATGCACATTAATGTCCCATCTTATTTGGTTAGTATTTGATATCATGTACAATCACATAATCATTCAAAATGCAATTCTAGCTTCCACTTGAATTCAGTGATTTCAAACAAGCCATTCAACATGATCCACTGAGTCTTGGCTCACGTCAAGCTCCTACCTCTTTGCAGCACAAGCAAACTTCAAGTTGTTAATAGGAACAGGCATGACTAACCAAAGTAATTTCTTCCTGCATTAATCTTAAACTCTTTAGGAGTCATCAAGGTTTTCTTTCTCTAGCTCAAGATGGAACTGCTGAATTTTGCAGAAAGCATTACAAAGTTACACAAATGAGATTAAATGAAAACAAAAGATACAATTGTCATTAAGACTACATTAAAGCAGGGTCAAAGAAAATCTAAAGTATATAAGTATGTATTTTTCTAAAAGAAAACTTTGGGCTAAAAATGCACCTTTCAGCTTGCATTGGCAATATTTGGATTTGGTTCTCTCATTTGATTTGTTTATATTGTAATGCATAGACTAACTTATACAACACTGATTTGATAGATACTTTAGACAGTTTGGGGCAACAGTACATTAGAATTAGAAATTTTGTCTTCTGAATTGCAAAAGCAACTTGAAGAAGCAAATCAAAATAAAGTTGTTTATTCATATAATCTGTGTTGTATGCTCTTTGAGGTTATCTGTCAATTGCCCTGTCTCAAGTTCCCAACTCTTATTTCGTCTACAACTTTATTAGCCCAAATATACATTTTGGGCTCCCCTGGTGGCTCAGGTGGTAAAGAATTTGCCTGCAATTTGGGAGACCCAGGTTTGATCCCTGGGTTGGGAAGATCCCATGCAGAATGACATGGCAATCCACTCCAGTGTTCTTGCCTGGAGAATTTCATGGACAAAGGAGCCTGGTGGGCTACAGTCCATGGGGTCACTAAGAGTCGGACACAACTGAGCGACTAACACAGCACAATACAATACATTCTCATGCTTCCCTACCTTTTCCCTTTGGATGTCTGTCTTCATCACTTCCTTGATGTTCTGGGTCAAAACCCATCTTTTCAACTCTCTTTTCTAACTATACCTATGTGCATTGATTATGCTTTTATTCAATAACTCTTCATTATTTAGGTGATTGCTTTTACTATATTATTTTCTCTGGTCTCTATGCTGCTGCTGCTGCTGCTGCTAAGTCGCTTCAGTCGTGTCCGACTCTGTGCAACCCCATAGATGGCAGCCCACTAGGCTCCCGGTCCCTGGGATTCTCCAGGCAAGAACACTGGAGTGGGCTGCCATTTCCTTCTCCAATGCATTAAAGTGAAAAGTGAAAGTGAAGTCGCTCAGTCGTGTCCAACTCTTCATGACCCCATGGACTGCAGCCTTCCAGGCTCCTCCATCCATGGGATTTTCCAGGCAAGAGTACTGGAGTGGGGTGCCATTGACTGCTTAGAAATTATGTGTTGGCTACATGCATTTCTTATTTTTCCAAGTAGATTGATATAACATGGAAAGCATAGAATGTGTCTGACATTTTTTTTTCAAAGTACCCACCAAGCTCTTTACAATGTGTAACATGTATATGTCTTATGAATAAATGAAAGCTATATTGAACTATTTTAAAGAGAGTTTTTATGAAGGGCTTGTTATTTAAATGTTTAAAATTATCTGATGAATCTGTAAAATAACCAGTTACAACATCAGAAATACCACTTAAAATGGTATACTAGGGCAATCTAATCTAATTCTCATTTTGCAGGTGGAAAAACTGCATAGATAAATGACTCACTTGGTTAAAAACTTAATGACTGGCCCAGAAGGATAACTGGATACTCCCACTCAAAGCCTCCAGTTTCCACCTCTTAGTGTCACCTCTCTCATTATTTAAATATTGCCAATGAAAAGACACGCTGATCCAAAGTAAATATAAATGTATCAGCTCACGTTTTACTTTGCTGAAGGGGCCATATATAGAGCATTCTGGGGTCAAGCTCATGCTCAAAAGACACACAGATTGGAGATAAAGGTCTGGCTTTGTCACTCCTGAGCCTGGAGAACTCAGATGAGCTGCTCCACACTTCGTTTATTCATTAGTAAACTGAAACTAATAACTGTGTTTATCTCAAAGTACCTAAAACATCTGATATGTTTTGTGTGGCATCTAAAAAGCTGTTAGTAAATGTTACCTATACTTATTAACACTCTGAGGCTTTACATTTGACAAAAAATTTTAATTTTATTAATACAGTTGTTTATAGATAGTGAATATGGATTCTAATCCATATATTTTATAGTATACTTTAAGAAATGTGTTTCTTTATACTCTGTCAGTGTTCCCAGCAAAATTTTTTTTAGAAATAGTTTTTTTTTAATAAATTAGTTAGAGAAAAAAATTCTTCTTTTGAATGTTTCATTTAGATAATTTTGATGTTATAGAGAGTTTTGTTTTAATTTTCAAGAGAACTCTCCTGATCCTCATTTTAAAAAGTAGCTGTCAACATCTTTAGAAATTACTTTATAGTTTTAGGTTATGTATCTCCTTGAATAACTACCTTTTTCTGTCAAAAAGTGAAGTGATAGAAAAATGCTGAGATTAAGTTGCTTGTTTTATTCTTATGCATCACAATACTTTACAGTTACTATTATACTTTTGAAATCATGGGTTGAATATAACATTTGCTGCTGCTGCTGCTGCTGCTAAGTCGCTTCAGTCGTGTCCGACTCTGTGCGACCCCATAGATGGCAGCCCACCAGGCTCCCCCGTCCCTGGGATTCTCCAGGCAAGAACACTTATACAAGGACAAAACTGTAGATTTCCTTGACTAATTTCATATCTTGCCTTGTTGTAATTTCAACCCACACTTCTTTTCTTAGATGAATGAAAAAAGAACTTTTGGAAAATGAGTTACATAACATTAATGTTTTAAAACGTTGGCTATTTGCTATTATCTAAGACCATACTAGCACACATGCCTTTTCTTGGTCACAAGTAGGTTTGAAGTATGGCTGTACCAGGGCAAACTCCAAGTACCTACTCTACATAAATTAATTTCCCAAAGGAAAATGCATTATGCTTATAATTGAAGTTATCATTTCTAATACCACCATTAATGCTGATTGAATCTTAAATTTGTGTTGGGATCATTTATTTGAAGACACTATATCTCTTAAAAATTCATGTCAAGTACACCCTATAAAGGTTAATCTATAGTTTGAAGCTATTTCTTAGGCTTTGGCAACCTGGAGAAGGTCAGATTATCAATCTATGCAAAAATAAGAGCCTCTTTTTTTTTAATGGGTTAATAGCAATATCTATTTTACAGAAAGATAGGGTAGACAATTTCGCTTAAGGATTTTATTTTTAAAATATAGAAAATTGATAGATCTATTCATAATATCATCCTTTCTTTAAGCTCATTTTTTATTTTGATTTAAACCATTTCCTGTACTCTTGGAATATGGAGTTCTGGGAATATGTAAAGTCCTTCAATCAGTCCATTTCTCTGTCTCTTTCTTTCTCTTTCTTTCACTTGTTTTCATGTTTAGATGGGTACCCTCACTATCTACCCAGATGCTATTTTTGGAAACTTTGAGGAGGGTCCCTCTCTGTGCCTTCTTTTCTTTCTCTTTGCTATATCCAATCAATCTTCAAATCTATGCCTGCTCAAAAATAGCTACAGATGATTTAGAAAGCATCTATATATTTCCATTCTCCCATCATGGCTTTAGTGCAGGCAGCAGCTGCCTGATCAGTAGATCGAACCCTATGAAATTGGAATCTTTTTTAGACCAAAAATATTAATATACCCACAATTCAACCAAAATACTTTTCTTTTTGCCCTAATCCATGTTTCACATTAGTAAGAGAAATATTTCAAAACTACAAATCTGATGAGATTTCACCTTTGTTAACCCCCTTTAATTGTTCTCCATTGTCCTTACGATAATGTCTGAATTCCTTTCTATGACCTACGAGGGCCTACATGAGCTGGTCTCTGTTGATGTCTTTAGCATCATTTTTTGAAACTTTATACCTTTGCGATTTTGTTCATCTTATCTCTGGTCTTTTGAATGTATTTTCTATACCGTCTGTCTCCATTACCTCTGCTTTGCTGAATCCAATTCATCTTTTAGATTTCAGTGTATCTAGCACCGTGTTTAATTCCTCAGGTCTATGTTAGAAGCTGTCTTAGGTGCTTAGTTACTGTAACACTCATCACACTGTGTTTTATTTCATATTTACTTTTTTATCTCCTTTACTAAGTATGTTCCATGGAGGTAAAGGCCATTTCCTCTGGTTGAGCCCTGGGCTTCTAATGCTAATGCATCACAGGTATCCAATACATCCTTGGTTAAATTATTTATTCTCTCAGGCTAGCCTCAATTTCCACATATCAAAGGTGGGATAACTTCATTGGGAGACGGTGAAGACTGAATAATAGGACTTCTTTGGCAGGCTATTCTTATTATAGGACTTCCCTAGGGGCTCAGACAGTAAAGCATCTGCCTGCAATGCGGGAGACTCGGGTTCAGTTCCTGGGTTGGGAAGATCCCCTGGAGAAGGAAATGGCAACTCACTCCAATACTCTTGCCTGGAAAATCCTATGGATGGAGGAGCCTGGTAGGCTACAGTCCACAGGGTCGCAGAGAGTCAGATGCTACTGAGTGACTTTACTTTATTCTTATTTTAGATCTTTGTACTTCCCATCCCCATTTACTTCCTTAGTATTTTTTGTTTGTTTGCTTCCTTTCCTTTGGGAGATTTATTTTCTCACTGGTGAAGGAGAGATTCGGTGCATTATGTAGGAAGGATAGAGGATGGGAAACAAAATGGAGTCAGTTTTCCTTCCTGCTGGCAACTCACATCCCTGGAACTGGATTTCTACAACTATAGAGAGAGGCAGCAGTGTTGAGATTCTTTAGGGCTGCACTGTACTTAGGCGATAAAGTGGGCACAGAGTTTGGAAGGAGACCTTTATGCCCTCTTGCATAGGGCCCAGTATTTTGTGACTCCCAGAGGATTGGGACCTTAAGTTTGCCAGGCTCAGGTCATAGGGATTTATTGTGAGACTATACCTGACAGTAAGGAAGGCAGCATTTATCTCATGGGAATAAAGATCAGTAAACATAGCGTGCCACCCTTTGCCGAGACTGGAACTAGATTCAAGAATCTCTGAGGGATTTTTACTTTATGTATTTTCATTTTTGTGTGCTCCTGTTAATGACCCTCGAAGCATCCCCAGGGTTGTTTTGGTTTTGTCTGTCTGCTTCTTTTTCCTCTTCCTGTTAGCTCTTTCATACATCTTCTACTCTGAATGTCCTTTGATCTATATCAAAGTGTTAATCTAGTCAAAACATCTATTCAATAGCTGAAATTATCTTCATTACACCTTGAAAGAGACGGCTAAATGGGAAGTCAGCTCATCATTTGACTTTGAACTTAATTTCTGATTCTGTGCCTCTGCAAGCATCACTGTTTTTACTTATTCATTCATTCAACAGCTATTCACTTGAGTGTCTTCCTCCTTTTTGGCACACTTCTTGATACTGGTGTGCCAAAAACCAGTATCTAGTATACCTAGATCTTATATACAAAAACAATCCTGTGTTCAAGATACTCATATTCTAGCAACATTCAAACTATCGGAAGTGGAAGAGAAGCTGAGACTTGAGTAGAATTATAGTAGTTACTAGTATGATATCATTTTGAAAGTGATCAGAAAAATAGCAGATGAGAACATTGTGTCATTTCCAAGGTTCTTTGAGACAGTTCCATGCTTTCATTGATCATTTGTAAGCATATGTAAGATACCTTATACATTTTCTCCCATCACACTTCTCCCTCCTGTATCCTACCGCCCTATATAGAACCACTCTATTTCCGTAGGTAATGGGTAACTTATCTATGAAGTTAATTTACGGGCTGAGGTGTGCCCATGGATTAATGCTTATGATGTCCGGGTATTGTTTGTATTTCAGCAGGGCGTTTCCCTCATCTTAACTCACCAACTACAAAGCACCTTTGTGGATAATTTTAGAACTTTTTTTTAAAAGGCCAATAGACAACAGAGGAACTTTTGATTGCTTCTCAAATCTCCGCATCTATCTGGCTAATTGGTAAATACTCTCTAAAAGCCCAATCAAATAAGAAATAAGCTAGAATCATTTCTGTTTTTCTGTCAACTGTTGCGTATGTCCTACACTCTTTTTATAAAAAAACAGTGTGAGTCAAAATACGGTGAGATTGTTCCCACATTATGCTCATTCATGACAAAATTTCTTGTGTTTGACATTATAAAGAAGCAGTCCTGGGTAAGATCTTTTTTTTTTTTTTTTCCTGGGTAAGATCTTTAAGTGAGTTAGAACAAGCCATCATCAGTGAATAGCTGTTTAAGTAGACTTGCAACCCAATAACAGTGCTACATTACTTTTCAGGCTGTTATGACCATTCCTTCTAGCATTCTTTTACCTTAATATTAGTGCAATGAACCCCAAGATTCACCACTCTGGGAGTTATTGGCTGCTTGGTGGGCAGAGCCAGCTTTCAAAAGCAATAGAAGCCTAGATCTTACTGTTTCCCAACTGTCATTCTCCTGCCAAGGCCCTTTTAAATAGGGTTTGGGGTCCGCCTTTGCATTACATATGCATAACTTCCATTAGTGTTAATCACATGCTCCATTTTAGAGCTGTTTTGGCCCCTCCGGTTAAATGGGCGTTTAAACAGTTTTTAATGCATTATATGTACTTATTTTTTAAACGAGTATTATATGCCCAATTGACTGGAATTAATACAAAGTCCATCAGGTGAATACAGATTTATAATTGTTTTTAAAGCATGTATTATTTACTCGACCAACCATGACAGCCCTTTTGGAGTCATTCCAGCTGAGAGGGGAACTACATGTGTATGTCAATACTGAATAAGCCTTTATGAAATCTTTTAGTGAGGTTCTCTCACTTAAGCTTAAAGCTTATCCAGCTAATTTTTTCCTCTCACTTTCTCTCTCTCTTTTCACAAACAAATTCTCAAAATATTGTTCACTATTTTTAGCTTGCATCATCAGCATCAGTGAACTAAGTAAAAGCAATGCAAAGGCCCGTTCGGTTCAAATAAACTCAACAAATTCAACAAGATATACAGTGTCTACAAAGCATTAGGCCCTGATACTGAAAAAGGAAAGATACACTCAGTTCTCAAGTCATATATAATTGGCCTTCATCAAGAGTAGAATTTAATAAATTATTTCATTTTGCAAATTATCCAATCTGTCAAAAAATTACTATAGCCAAGCAACTGAAAAGAAATTAAATAGCTCCTTGTTCTCGTCTCGGACATACAGTTAAACTCCAGTCCACTCTTCTTTTATAGCATTAAGCATGTTATGTATCTTTTTCCCCCATTCCTTGGGTTAGTAAGATTATTCCAAAATTGTTTTCCAAACTTTAACATATTTTTATTTTTATAGCATCATCCCTTTTTTACTATAATAGTGATTGACTAATTAGTAGGACACTGGAATTCATTTCTGTTAGCTTTTAAAACTCAGGACAGATACATCATGCAATTTTAGGGATATATTCAGACCCTATACCAGACGAAAGATGATTGCTTTAGACTATAATATAACCTTGTCTTATGGTTGGTAGAATTGAAATCCATATTATTTGTGAGAAGGAAATGCACTGCTTATTACCAGAAAAGAGCAGTACATAGACTTTCAGTTTCTGACAATGAAATTTAAGACTTTAAAAATTTCAATAGTACTTTAGGGAGATCCTGACATTCTTTGTAGGTCAAAAATGAATGCACAAGAAAGACTGCATTTACTGAAGCAACCAAGAGTAATTCTTTCCTTGAAGATTGTTCGTGGGATGAGCACTGTAGCCTCTGTTCCAGAAACTGACCGTTTTTGCAACTTCCCCTCCAACTGGAGATTAGTCTAAGACTCTTGCCGGTGGAGTCTTCCTAGGTAGCAGGGCTCTGAATGCAGGTATGGCTGCTGCTGTTGTCTGGAGGTTCCTAAGGGGACTGTTTAGTGGTGGTTCATAAGAACACCTTTGGGTGTTCTTGTATGGCTTTCACAGAAGGAAACTTAGTTTTGATAATGTGGTTCAGAAACTAGATAGCAGTGGGTGGATGGAATATGTTCTCTTTATTTGAAAAAAACAAAACAAAACATAAACTCATCTTCACAAAATGTGTCCTTGGAGAATGATAATGAAGTAAGGTGAGCTTACATAATAGAAAAACATGTTGAAGTTCTCAAGCATAGATAAATAATAAGTCCAGCAACCATATTTACATCTGTATGACTTAGAGATTAACGCTTTTCCTTGTCTGATAGCAAAGGCTGCTAAACTTAATATCATTACATATTGTATACATTCCTTTTCTTTGGGGTTGTCTTATTTAGCTTTTTTGTTCAAGCCTGTCCATTTTTCCTTTTCTCCTTTTCTTTCGTTCTTTCCATTCTCTTCTTCCACAAATACTGACTGTAAATTTGCTACATGAATTAGGCTCTGAATGAAATATGGTTCAGTCTTTAAATACTTCATAGTTTAATAAGAACTATGAAAGTGAAAGTGAAGTTGCTGAGTCGTGTCTGACGCTTTGCGACCCCATGGACTGTAGCCTACCAGGCTTCTCCGTCCATGGGATTCTCCAGGCAAGAGTACTGGAGTGGGTTACCATTTCCTTCTCCAGGGGACCTTCCCTACCGAGGGATTGAATCCGGGTCTCCCGCATTGGAGGCAAACTCTTTAACCTCTGAGCCATATGAAAAAGATAATAATTCAACATGATAAGTGTATAAGTATAGTTGATTATTAGTAGGATGATGTTAGCTGGGATTCATTGGTGGCTTGAATATATTTTTTATTTGTTTGAAATGGGCTTTTATACATTGGTCAACTTTTAGCAGAGTCTTCCTTAAATTGAAAAAAGACATTTTCCTGGAAGGATCAAAATGATTATATTAAAAATTATGGAAAAGTTCCCCAAATGCCTCTGAGTGTGTATCTTGGTAATAGATATGCGTTTTCAAGATTATAAAACATGTAGCTGACAAATTCTATATGGTAAAAGTATTGTATATATAGATACCTGTATATATATATTATATATATGTATATATATGTGTATATATATGTGTGTGTGTATATATATATATATGTATTATGTATGTAATAGCTTGACCTCATGTTGGGAAGTATTATCATTACCAAACCTAACCCACCAAAGTATAATTTACAAAAAGTAAAATAAAACTTTGCATGATATTGTAAGAAGATGGTAAAAAATATTTGCTCTGCATTTCCTCCCCATCTAAAGAAAAAGCTTTTTGAAATCGGTCATAACTTAGGGGAAATACATCTGGAGAAGAGAAATCTCTTTTAAAATCTCTCATATTGTCAGCATTTTGTCTCTATTTTATAAGCAACTGAGTTCCATTTCTATACCCTTGTCTCACGGTGCAAAGTCCTTTGTGAACGGGCCACATTCTTCTCACACATACAGGTCCCCACAGCATAATCACGTTGATTAACTGACCTGGATCAGTAATTGTTACACTTGAAGAACTCTATAAACTTGAACAGAGAAGTGACTGGTAATGTGACATTGGCCACAGAGACTGACATTTTCTTTTTTTGTTGTTTGCTTGCTTGTATTTTAAAATTGTTTTACAGTCTCTAGTCATTTCCCACTTGAAAGAAATGTTACTAAAATGTTTTATTAAAATAAACTGTTTCACATTCAGCATTAGCTGGAATAAACTCGAGATTATACTGAATTCTTATATTAGGTAGGCAGCAAAGTGATAATTTCTTCTACAGGCCTTCTCTGCTGAGTTTAAGTAAATATAGTTCAGTAAATAAAAGCATCAGCATCAAAGCAGTGCTGCTGTTGCATTTTAGAAAAGGAATTTAGATGAAATTGTGATTATTTTTATTTACTGATATCAATACTTGGTACACGTCTTCCCTCTGTTATGCAGATAGTGGCTGCCATGAAAGCTTTGCTGGCTATAGGACAGAACAGAACACATAGAACCTAACAAACCAGAAGGATATTTTACAAAAGAATAAAATAAGACTTAGCATCTATATGGCTATAAAAATTATTTCCACTTCATTTTCTCACCACCTTTTTTAAAATCCACTTTTTTAAAAAGTGTACACATTTCTATAAAGTTTTTTTTTGAAAATATATATCTTTGAATATTTTACTCTATTTTTAAACATTTCTAAATGTTTGTCAAATTATTAACAGCTACCAAGCTGATTTGAACAAAAAGAAATATAAGTTGGATATGATTAGATATATCCTCCAAAAGTCGTTTCCTTGAGAAATGAGAAAACACATTCAGGGTTTCAGAGAACAGAAACAGCAACTACATTTTAAGGAGTTGAAGTATTTTCTTTCTTTCTCACTCTCTCAGAAGCCCCTGAAGTCGACTCTGCAGCTGAGCTGATTTCATGTTAGAAAGCTGTCCTAAATACGCACTGACAGAGGGGCCGTGAGAATGGACACAGAGCTGTCTGCTCTCTCACACATGCCACCGCACACGCTCTCAGCTTCTGAATTGTTTAAGAACACTGAGCAAGGAGTCCTCAAGCCTGTTGTTAAAATACAGTCTTAGCAGTAGCAGCAAGATGAATGTAGGTGCCTATGCCTAGACAAATGTATATCTGGAGTCTGAAAGCAGTCTACCTGATATACAGGTGATGCATATTAGAAAACTATAGAATCACTGCTTGCATCTTTGTTGGTTAAATAAACATTCTGGTGAATAATGTGATTGACCCAGGGGGAAAAATACTGGTATAAAAAGGGAGCAGATACGCTTCAACTTGGTATGACTGCTTTGGAAGGTGCTTTCTTAATTTCTATGCATGGTACAATGAAGCGCTGAGAAGAATCTACAGAGATACAAAGAAACAGAGTTCCTATATATCTTTATTGAATGTAACACAATATAATCAAAGAATGCACATAATTAAGTGCTTAAGCTCAAAGCATCTTTAAAGCAGGAATTCTGCTGAATTTTATTTTATGTGATTGCTTACGGATTAGTTCTCTATTTGCTCCTAAAGAATATACTTAAACACTCAATCAATGAATAACCTACAGCAGTTTGTTGTAGATTCAATAATGGGGAATGGTGCATTGTACCAGGATAGTCAGATATACCCAAAGGGAGTGTCAGTGGTCAAAATGCTTCCATTGCCAGAAGGTAGTCTGAAAATGGTCTGGAAATTCAATACAGCATTGACCCTACATTGTATACATGATCCACAGTCAGTTTCTCAAGCATACTTGTAGTTTTAAAAAAGAACCATTGAAAAAAAAAAAAAACTGGAACTTAAAAAAAAACCAAAAAACCTATTTTAAATGAGTTGGTTTTTGTGAATAGTTGATTTGAAATGTATTTGTCCAAATGAGCTAAACGGAAAAATCATTTTTATTTCAGGTTAAATGCTTCTAAAATTATTTTATTTTCTTTAAAAATAATATAATATTATAAAGTTTTAAAAATAACAAAATTTTCAAGTTATGTACTGATATTTCTATTTGTGAGAGTATAGTTAAATGCTCATCTATTCCATCCTCATAAAGCCTCCTAATTATCAAACAATAGCCATATATGAATATATACCTTGTGATATTGATAGTTATATAATGTCTGTCCTTTCTGAGATTGCACCGAAGTACTACATTTCAGACTCTTTTGTTGACTATGAGGGCTACTCCATTTCTTCTTCGGGATTCTTGCCCACAGTAGTAATGTAATGTAATGTCATGGTCATCTGAATTAAATTCACCCATTCTCATCAATTTTAATTCAATGATTCATAAGATGTTGATGTTTTCTCTTGCCAGCTCCTGCTTGACCATTTACCTTGATTCATGCACCTAACATTCCAGGTTCTTATGCAATATTGTTCTTTACAGCATTGGACTTTACTTTCCCCACCAAACATCCACAACTGGGTGTCGTTTGGGCTTTGCCCAGCCTCTTCATTCTTTCTGGAGCTCTTAGTAATTGTCCTCTGCTCTTCCCCAGTAGCATATTAGATACCTTCCAACCTGGGGGGGAGGGGGAGGCGTGTCTTATCTTTCAGTGTCATATCTTTTTGCCTTCTTACACTGTTCATGGGGTTCTTGTAGCAAAAATATTGGAGTGGTTTGCCATTCCTTCCTGCAGTGGGCCACGTTTGCTCAACACTCCACTATGACCTGTCCATCTTTCATGGCCCTGCTCATAGCTTCACTGAGTTGCACAAGCCCCTTTGCCACGACAAGGCAGTGTCTGTGTATACATATATGTTTAATAAGCATATGCTTCATTATTTTACCTGGAGGATAATAATTGTGTACATGAGATGGAAATTCAATATAATTTGGAAGCTGGTACTAAAATCATAGTTTTGCATTTATGGCTATTTGATCAAATGGCACATCAAAATGGCACAGATGAATCATAGAATCATCCTGTGATGTTGATGAAAATAAAATTCCTCATTACACTTTAGACAGCATACTGATTTTTGTCATGTAGATTTCATATATTAAATTTCAACAAAGCTTGGTTATCATAATTTGAAGATTGATTTTTTCCAGATTTACTTTTTGCATTAGATCTTATAGCTCACCAATTGATATAGTTCATTAAGACCCCTGTACAAAATCTGCATAAGAAAGGTACTATTTATGCAATTACTGATGGAGAAACAGTGGTATTATAAAGTTAATCATTCCACACACTGAAATAAGTTAATTTTAATGATTCATTGGTTTTTCTATTTGACTTTTTTCTACTTTTAAGATAAAGGCTATTCTTGTCTATAAAATGATTTAGTTGATCTTAATCTGCCTTTGAAAAATGTGAATGTGATAAAAATATGCAAAGTGCCTGGAATTGGGCTAGGCACATAGTTAGACATGTAACAAATGCTAACCCTCTTTCCCTATTTATCATAAGAATTCTAATGTTTTGTGCCTTTTTGTGAGAAAAGACTAGGTTTTGTAGTTTGGACAAATCACCTGGGATATTATAATGTCCCTTGAAAATTACACAGGCTATAGTACAAAATTTGCAGGAGGGTTAAGAACTTAAAGTACCAGAAAATCTTCACTTTTACCTTAACTCCTAACCATAACTTGATAATAATGATCCTGAATCTGTTTTTTTCTAGTTCTAAACACAATGATAGGTTCCAAGAGGGCAGGGATGTGAATGTGTCCTGTTCACAACTGTTTATCCAGTTCCAAGCATACAGTAGGTACTTAATAAATATCAGTTACATGAATGAGCAAAAACACTGTAACTTTTCTTTATTTTCCATCTTTATAAAGTCATATAAATTAATTAAAATTGGTTTACTAATCTTGTGACATTTTTAAAATAATTAAAACATTCTATTTCAACACTGACTAATTTCTCCAATTACTGTTTTCCATAAGAGTGAAACTAAATCTTCTACAGTCATGATTCAGGTTCTTTATTCTAAGGAATCTCTAACCTGCATTTCTTATTTTCTGCTC
>NW_011495014.1:4747977-4750215 GCF_000754665.1 Bison bison bison
TTTTCTGCTCACCCCACTGAATGGTATTATACCTAGCACAATATTCCTACCTCAACTGCTGGACTTGTAAGAGCTTAATGATATTGATTTATGCATCACAATTTTTTAAATAGCTCTTTTTAAAACAAAGACCTTATCATCAATGTTTGCAGATAGGACCTTCCAAATGATTCTTCATGTACCTAGAAATTAGTGTCTGCTCTACTTTCACTGATGCAAATATTTACTAAGAGGAGAGAGAAAGAAAATAACCTTTTGCCCTTTATTTTCCTTTTCTGAAACCTAAAAGCATTTTGTTTTCTAGAGCTCTATAAAAGTTCAACGCATAAAAGGTTAGGAGCCTGACTTTTTTCTGTCGTGTATATCTTTGAAAAATTGGTTTACAAAGAGTCATACATCATGTAGCCAGACATATGGGAATAGTTAAAGATTAAGGTAAATAGACAAATTGAACTGCTTTAAATCATTTTCCTCGTTTCAGTTTTATGAAGGAGCTTATGAACAAAAGCTGACATTAAGCAATCACAATGGGCTCTTCTCTATGTTTTAGACAGTGGTAAAGACTTTAGTGTCAAAGAGTGTTGCATCACCAATACTTACATCAATTTGATTGGTGTCCAGATTTCAGAAATGTTACCTTGTCAAACCATAACCTTTTCCAAGTCTTTCATTTGTCATGGTTTTGTAGATTATATCATTTGTTTTATATTACCTGTATCAGAAAGCATGGATCATGGATTATAAGATTTTTTTATTATATATTGGTTGTTTTTGTTTTTTAAATAAAATTAATACTGTAGGCATTTATGTTCAAAAGAGACTAATCAAATATTTTGGAAGGAAGTTTGATTTCATGCAACAAACATTATAGTAACTCTGCCTAAGGAGACCTTTGGTTCCTTTTCACTAAAAAAGGAATTTTCAGAACCATAAGGTTAACATTTTTAATAAATTGAATAAATATACTGAACTTTTCCAAGGTACCTAATACACTAATATCCTGTGGAGAGAAGCTGGCTGTTGGACTTTAAGGTAAGTTGCAGGAATTTGCCTAGTGGCATGGTGACAAGCCCCTACTCTTATGAAAAGTGCTATGGGATCTTTAATGTCCACGCAGGGGAGTAGGATTTAAGATTTTGTGGTCTCATTTGAAAGACCCCTACATAGTAAACTGCATGGAACTCAATTTATCTACCTAGAAAGGAAAGAAGGCTTTGTAGCCCCGGTACCTATAAATCTAAGAAATGCTGTGAATATATGCCTTCATATTCATGCAGCACCAATCCCCTTCTTAAAAAATAATAAAAATAACAAGGTCTATGATCATCAGGTTGATATAGATAAAAATCCATTAACTTTTCATCATTATCACAGCTCTTATATCAAAGTGCAGACATTCACGGGGCTAGCTCACATCCCCTGGTAGCTGTGCAAAGAGCCAGATGAAGATCTTTTACATACTTCTTTGTTGGTTCGCCTTTTAAAGCGTATGTGGTCGATTTAGGAACTGCTGATGGTCAAAATGTAATTTAAGAAGACTACAAATATTTGCACAGGTATGTGAGCCCAGCTTATAAGACATCCAGCTAATAAGTTTTCTCATGCCCTTAAGTAATGCATCTGATAGGAAAAAGAATAACTTCTAGAAAATGTTGACCAAGTTTATTGCTGAGCTTGGTGTGATTCTCTGTGGGATAACACATATGTTTATGCCTAGTTTGGAGACTAACATATATATTAGGCATTTCAGAAATGTTAGGTTTTTTTCCTTTTGGAATATTCCAGTTGCCACAAAAATATATATAAGAAACAGCCTTGTAAAGCTTGCTGAGATATCTCAGGATGTAAATGTATGAACAGTTTCTCAATAAGAAATTTGATGTAAAGGAGAAAAACACCATCATGTGTGTTTGATAAAACAGCATTTTTGTGGTGGGGACTCTTTCTGGGATTGCATACTTCTAGTAATTTTGTCCTTAGTCTCTCTTTGTCATATCTACAAGCACACACACACACACACACACACACACACACACATTAAGGGTGTATGGGTTTTCTTTTTTTTTAATATTTTTTTGAAGTAAACCATTTTAAAACAAGTATTTATTGAATTTGTTATAATATTCCTCTGTTTTATATTTTAGTTTGTTGGACCTGAGGCATGTGGGATCTTAGCTCCCTGACCACCGTCTGCATTGGAAGGGCAAGTCTTAACCACTGGACTGCCAAGACACACAC
>NW_011495014.1:4750315-4759455 GCF_000754665.1 Bison bison bison
ACACTTGCCAAGACACACACACACACACACACGCTCACACACGTGTGTGCACTCACATACACAGTTTTGATTCACTTAAAGGATGAGATATTTGTGTGTTTGTTTTTTAGGTCAGGTGAGCTAAGTGACTTCTTTATATGATACAGTTTATGCCAGCATAACATATGACAATAAATCCATGATTTCTGATTTCTCTGCTACACATTCCGCACATCAACCCAGAAAGATATATCCATTATCTAAAGTTGAATACACTTGTCTTCTCTGTAGCGTTCCTTCTGACCATGAAATTCTATTTCAAAAAATAAGTAAAACCAGTATTTTACAGAATTTCTTTCATTTTTCCACCAGGCCCATTCTGGTCCAAAGTACTCATGACTATAATGGGATTTATTGGTGAAATGGGAGTTGAAGCTAAGAGAAAACAAAAATTCTTACTTACTCATTTGATTGGATCTTTATTGCTCACCTTTAAAATTAGTTGTTTTTACAGACAAGTCAGATTCACCAAAATTCCCGCTGTTAGTGAGAACAATGTAAGTTCAATATTTCATTGTACATTACGGTATTGAGCATAAACCACCTTTCTTTTTAAGGTGTGGTCATTAGTTAAGTTTTTCTCAACTATCCCAGCAATTTAAACTATTAAAACATATCCTGAAATACTATAAAATTGGACAACATATCACTGAAGCAACAGTCTAATAACATTAATGCACTATTTTACCTGTAAAAACCTTAGATCATTGTACATTTCTCGGGTATGCTTGATCACAGAATGATATTCAAACATTTTTAAGTTTAAGAGCACATTTAGGTCATTTGTGATGATGACTATACTTTTA
The DNA here is from genome assembly GCF_000754665.1 of Bison bison bison. Lineage (NCBI taxonomy): Eukaryota > Metazoa > Chordata > Mammalia > Artiodactyla > Bovidae > Bison > Bison bison. The sequence continues at coordinate 4,751,161 of NW_011495014.1, forward strand.
TAAAGCAAGTGTCAATGAGCTTGCATGCATACAAATGGCTTTTCCGCCTTCCACGAGGTGTTTCAGGGCAGTGGGCACTAGAGGGTGCTGTTGGAGCTGATACTAACCTAACACACCTGAAGTTGTGCTTTCAAAATCAGTCCTACCCAGATCCAAAAATGTTTCTCATGAAATACTGTATTATTATTAGTCTTTAACATTGGGTTCTGTGAATGTCATCAGCATAACTTCCAAAACAAGTTACAAGGCAGTAAAGAAAGCAAAGCTCTCTATAACTTGGCAATTATTTATTGTTGTTGAAATCAGGATTCTCCTCTCCCACCTTTAATAATACTCTTCCAGGTTTTCTTCAGGATGTGTATTTTGGCTGGTAACACATTTTTATAAATGGCAAGAAAAATAGGCTTGTCAGGCAATTAACATTTTCTCTGGACTTTAAACATGCATAGCCACCAAAGATTGTTTCTTAAAAGAAATGTGTCAAGAGGCTGCCGGTCTAACTTTTCTCCTGGTGTTTGTGAGAAACCGCGGGCATTCAAAAGAGGCTGGCACTAGAGAATACACAACTCTTATGTCAAAAATGTTGCTTTATATGAAAACGGAAGAATTATCTCCTCCCCCTGCCCCTACCCCCCTGGTAGTTATTTATAAAGGCGTTACTGTAGTTGCCTTTCTTAGACCTTCCCTGAAGGCATGCTCAGACTCAAGCAGGCAGCTATTTCCCTTTAATTTTCCACAGCAAACCAGTAATGCTTATGATTATTGTGAAGTCAGGAAAAGTTTAGTTTCATCAAGTGACATGTAGTGATACAATTAGTTACTTAAGCACTTCTCAAAAACGTTTCGCGGTGGAACCTAGTTTGTCAGATGCAGCTAAATATTAGCATCTCATATTAAACACAAGAGTAGAGCTGCCTCGTGGAAAGCACAGCTGACAGCTCTCAACATGAGCTGAATGATCACTCTCAATTGTAATCGATTCTGTAAGTACTAAACACAAACCCCCAGGCAATTGAAGAAAATAGGATGATGAAGGACTGCAAACTAATATGTTACACATCTTCATTGATTAGACATTGATTAACCATTATTTTCCTGAATGACAAACAGCTAGTGGTAAAGTAACTGAGGCTTGTGATTTATTTACATCTTAGACAGAGATGACTTCTTTATTCAACTGATTGTGAGCTGGTGCTAAACCAGGGGACAGTGAGAATTTGACAGTCTGAGCTGCTATTTTCTTCCTTTTTTCTCTATTTTCTCCTTTCTTTCCTCCCTCCCTCCATCCCTTCCTTCTCTCTCTCTCCCTATTTCTTTCTTTCCTTCATTCTTTCCTGCCTTCCTTCTTTTTTATTATCCTCTCTGGTGGTCTTAAATTTCTGGCACATTTCCATTTGAAACAAATTTAACTAGACTTAACTGGATTCCAAAATATATAACATATACCTGTGGTTTAAATACATTTAAAGAGAAGATCATTTTATAGACTTGGTATTTACAAGCATATTGACCAGTGTTTATTGAATTTTTAATTTACTTCTCTCTTTTCTTCAATGCCTTATTGGCAGTTATACACAATTTTAGAATGAGTGGAATAGGAGTTTGTTGGTATCTGTTGCTTATTTTTCTTCTGGGAAGCATTTTGCTTTAGAACTGTGTGATTCATACAAGGAGGCAAATATTTTACAGTTTAAATGATTTTTGGTTCATCTAAAACTGATAAATTTATTATGGACAAACTTGGATTTATGTAGCAAAATCCTGTGGCAGTATAGTCAAAATTTTAAAATCTATTTCAATAGCTGTTAAACAATACACAATGGAAAACTTTGCTCCTAAGTTTTCAGGCAATCTCTTTTCTATTATAAAATAGTAAAGAGAGCAAGATATTCAATGAAATGAACTGCACTATTAATAAGTTAAAACTAAATTATAGTAAGACTAGCATTATTATTTGGAGAAGGCAATGGCACCCCACTCCAGTACTCTTGCCTGGAAAATCCCATGGACCGAGGAGCCTGGTAGGCTGCAGTCCATGGGGTCGCTAGGATTCAGACACGACTGAGAGACTTCACTTTCACTTTTCACTTTCATGCATTTGAGAAGGAAATGGCAACCCAGTTCAGTGTTCTTGCCAGAATCCCAGGGACGGGGGAGCCTGGTGGGCTGCCATCTCTGGGGTCTCACAGAATCGGACACGACTGAAGCGACTTAGCAGCAGCAGCAGAGCATTCTTGTGCATTTTGAAGGTTTGTGGGAAACTTTATTTATAAGCAGAAATAATTAAGATATTCTGGCATTCTTCATCATAATGGTCATAATAAAGACTTTTGATGTTCAAGAAAGCATAATTTGCTTCTCCATTGGAATTTGATTGTAAATTAACACTAATTAATGTTCACTTAAGTGTTACAGATGTGTGATATATCTAGTTAGTTACCAAAGGGCTAACAGTAGAAAATTTGTTCTATAAAAGTATATGAGTTTAGAATAATGATTAGATTGTCACTTAAAAAAATAAGAGAAATTCATTATAATTTCTAGTGTTACAAGTCAATTTTAGCACTTGCATAACTTAGGAAAAATTAGTAAACCATATCACTTCAATTAATATAGAGATGCATTCAACACCACCCTTATTAGTTACTGAATTATTAGACATGTAATTATGGAATTTCATTGTCATTTTCCCTTTAATGTAATTCTATCTCTAGGTTAATAAATCAAATGTTCTTTATGGACATTACCCTCTTTATCATGATATAACTATGTGGATATGCTTTTCCCAGAGCAAGTTCTGTTAGCTTCATCTAAGACACAGGGTCTCTGTGCACAGGTATATTAACTCAAGTCTTTTAAAGATTTGTTTTACAGTTTTAGAATTTTAATCATGGGGTAGAGAGAAAAATATGTGACCTTTGCATCCATATCTTTAAAGTTAACAATTGGAAGCCTGGTCTAATTGTTAAAGATATCCAGCTGTATTTCAAGGAAAACAGTCTTAAGTTTTAAAAGAGGAAAACCATCAGTTGGGAAATATGTGGTGCTTAAACTTTTACAAAGTTTGAGGATGAGCCTGACTCATCAGTTGCCCTTAGTTAAAATACATCAATGGACCCATGCTAATTATGAGTCAACTCCTCAGTATTATTTTTGAGGCTATATTCCCTTTTAGCTTTATACAGTGCTCAGAACGTAGGGAAGGGAAATAGTTGATTGGCTAGTGGAGCATGAAGAAAGAACAAATGAAAAACCATCCAACAGCTGTATCCCAGAGGGAGCTCGGAACCCTAGAAAGCAGTCTAATAGTGTGTTGTTTCCTTGTCCATCTGTGTGCAGGTGAGAGCATCACTGCAGGGGTCTGTGTGTAAATGTAACATTCAGAAACCTGAAATTTCACAGAAGCAACCACGTGTGATGTTTGCACAACAACTCCCTTTCGGAAAAATAAAAAGCGCCTTCTTGGGTGTTGGCTGTCTTTTCTTCTAAGTGTGTGTGTCCGCATACGCATGCACACACACAGAGAGGCTTATGCGGAGCTGAGTGTGCTTCAGTTTTCTCAAGCATATTTAATATCTTTAAAATTTTAAATGAAAATGTAGCTGTCAATTTTAAACTAATTTGGATGGACAGCAATAAAATGCAAACCTCACTTCAAATTAGAATTTTCAGTGAGGATTTCTAATGGAAAGTAATTGCTGACAATAGGAAATGACAAATTACTAATTACTTAGTTCAATTAGACTTTTGTGCCTTTGGTCCTAAGTGGCAAGCATACAGCAAATCTTGCACTTTTCTAACAATTAATGACACTAAAACTATTTAAACTGCCAACAGATGTGAGTAAGAAGACATGAATTGAAACTTACTTAATTTACATACTATCCCTATTTTATATCAAGTAAATGGTGTTTAATTTTTATGCTACAATTAAATATTACTGGTACAGTGCAATTTTCACAGAACTTCATAGGCCAAAATATCACTGCTCAAAAGCTGGTCAGTGCTAATGCTTCCTTTTCTCTTATCACAGCAGTATTTCTTTTTAAAAGATTCTTGGAGTATAAGTTTCTATCTATGTGGTATTCATGGCTACATATCAGTGTTAATTAAACAGCATTCTCACTTTTTTGCTTTTCTTCTCTTTATTTTTTTTTGTCTATTCTGTTCACCTTTAATATCCTAATGATTTATGTAGAATCCATATATTTTTCAATCCCTATCTTCCCCTAAAGACTAACTCAGGTGTGATTTTGGGAGAGAATTTTTCTTTAAAAGTAAACTCCCTTATTAATTGCCTCTGGACTATTAACTTCTGACGGTAGCTTACAGGGAACTTAGCTTGGTATTTGTAGTGCTATCATCTTGGGTCATTTTGATTTTGCAAATATAGGATTGTTTTAATATTCCCAGTTATAATCAGAAAGATTTTTTTCTCTGTTAGGTCAGCAGCTCAGTAAACCTATTGAAGATACGTGTGGAGTGTAAAGAAAAAAAAGGCAAGGGATCCAGTTATGTTTATAATGATTCACTTCCTTATTAATACCTAAAATATATTCTTTATTCAAAGCATGTATAAAAGTATTTGCTTGTGAAATGAAAATAAAAATGCTGATCACTATTGAGGCAAATTCACCTAACATTTTGAGCCTACAGAGGAAGGGCAATAATTTTAGGCAACCAAACTAGCCATAAAAGTAAACAAAACAGGATGCTATAGAAAAACAAGATACATAACAACACTGGTCAAATTAAAGGCTTTAAAACTCACTGCATAGCTAAGCAAAGAAGTGAATCAAGTATAGAAGCCCGAACTGGCTGTTAAATTCCACAATTCTCCTCTGGGAATTCCTTTAGCCCATAAGATTCTCTGGATGTCACTAAGAACTCAGACATCAGTTACCCAATTGCCTTCCCCAGTGTTCTTAATAAGACTGCAAACATCCTACTCAAATTAAATATATCTTATATTTATCTCTTAAAGATTAACATGGCATGTATTCTGTATCTTATTAATATTGCACCTTTAGTTCATTAATTGGATGAACTGAAGCTTTTTTGATTTAATTCTCCTATAAATAAAGAAAAATGTAAATAGATTTTGTTTTATCATATTGATGCAAGGATAAGGCAAATTGGAGGGGCCTGAGTCTTGAGAATAGACATATAACAAATGCTTTTTCCAAGGCTTCTGCTTGATTTTTGCAGCTTTTTTTTTTTTTCCTCTGAGATTCCTGCAATTAAGCTATTGTTTGGAGGCAACACTGTAAATTAGATTCAAATAACCAAGGGTAGTTTTTGGACAAACCTCTGTTGTTTCACCACAGCTGTAGTTTTCTTTTCTCATGAGCCCTGTGAACTTTAAGGGCTAGAAATATAACAGAGAGCATTGTAGATAATAGAGGAAAAAGGAAAAGCTTAGGCAGGGGGTAGGAGGCCTGGGCAGGGACAGAGGAAAGAAAGACTTTTTACAAATCATAAGAAAAATGGCACTGGCATTGTGCCTAAAAAAAGATAACTTGGAGAAGAGGCAACAGCAGCGATAGACTTAGCAAGTATATTTAGAGCAAGAATGATAGGAAGAAAGAAGTGGCCTAATTAGAAGAGAGGGAAAGGGGGAGAGGGCGAGAGGGAGAGGGAGCAAGAGTGCAAAGAAGTGTCAGAAAAACCCAGAAAGTAATGAACCTAGGGAAATTAGCAAAATGTATGTGGAGCTTGAGGATGTATCCTCACTCACGCCACAATGCATCATGAGAATAGACTGTTTCAGTTGATTTAAACATCCAAGGAATGCATCATTTCTTTCATAGTTTCCAGCATCATTATTGAGACACAGACAACATGTGTCACTTTAGTAATCCAGATTCCTTTTTTGTAGCTACGTGAGAAATTGAAAGGTATGACATATCCACATATTATGTTTTATGAATTATTTGAAAGTGCTGTATACTTACTTCTGCATACTTTGTATTAAGTACAGATCATCCTGGACTTCCAGGGTGGCGCTAGCAGTAAGAACTCACCTGGCAAAGCAGGAGACATAAGAGATGGGGGTTTGATCCCTGGGTGAGGAAGATCCCCTGGAGAAGACAATGGCAACCCACTCCAATATTCTTGCCTGGAGAATCCCACGGACAGAGAAGTCTGGAGAGCTACAGTCCATAGGGTCACAAGTCAGACATGACTGAAGTGACTTAGCATGCACATGCATCATCCTAGACTTAATATCATCCTAGACTTAAAATGATCAATCTATCATAAGTTGAAAAATTAATAAGCTGAAAAGTGAAAGTGAAGTCTCTCAGTCATGTCTGACTCTTTGTGACCCTATGGACAATAGCCTACCAGGCTTCTCCATCCATGGGATTTTCCAGGCAAGAGTACTGGAGTGGGTTGCCATTAATAAGCTGAAAATGCATTTAATACACCTAACCTACCAAACATCATTGCTTAGCCTGGCCTACCTTAAATGTACTGAAAGCACTAACATTAGTCTACAGTTTGGCAAATATCATCTAACACAAAGCCTATTTTATAATAGTGTTGAAAATCTCATGTGATTTATTGAGTGTGATACTGGAAGTGAAAAACTGTATGCTGTGTGGGTACAGAATGTTTGTAAGTGTATCAGTTGCTTACCTTCATGGTGGGAGTTGCTGACTGGGAGCTGTTGCTCGCCACCCCACCCAGCATCAAAAGAAAGCACTGTACCGCATAGGGCTAACCCGGGAAAGGATCACAACTCAAAATCTGAGCTACAGTTTCTGCTGAATGTGTATCACTTTCTCGCCACGGCTAAAGTTGAAAAATCATAAATTGAACAAACTCAAGTCAGGGACAGTCTTGTACATGGTTCACCCACATTCTGTACTCGGTGAAAATTTTGAAAAAGTTTTGAAGCTCCAAAACTTTTGAACTCTTAATTACATTTTTAAAATATGGAAGCCTGTTGAATTTTCCAGAAGGTTTTGAGAGAATTGTTTAGTTTTTCTAAGATTGATATTTTGATGAATATATATTTATATATATGTAAACTTATAGGAAGAAAATTTTCTTAAGTTGCGTTTTCCGTATGAAGACCTTACTTAGATAATTAGGCTTTCTGTTTTGTTGTTAATTGTATTTCAGTTTAGGAGTGCTAAAGCGGATCCTGATCAGTTGTATGATCTTTCTAGACAGGCACCCAGAAGCTGAAAAGACTGTCGTCAGTCATTTCCTTCCTCCTTTCTTCCATTGTTCCTTCCTTCTTTATCTACCTTCTTTCCCTTATTTCTGTATGTACTGGGCTTGTTTGCATGACTTGCTCACTGAAGAGATTGGATGTTATTCCAAATACATTTTTGTACATTCATGGGATGAATGGATAGGGGCAAGATTTCCTTGAAATGGTCTTTGGGAGGTGCTATAGAATGCTCATTAATTTGTATCACTAAAACAGCTCTAGCCATGTAGATGCTGGTTAGCGGTAGATTTATTCTTGATATGTCTGCTTCAGGTTTAGTGTCAGGAAGCCTTTGAACAGTTGGGATAATGTCCTGGCAATTTGTGTAATATGCAGTAACTTGACTTGTCCCATGGATGGTGGATTCACCTAAAAAGCTGGCTGGACACTGACTGCAACTGGTGAATCTCTTATTGGAAAGTTGTCCAGTGTGAGCACACATTTTGATGGAATTTCTGTATCTCTCAGAGGCTGAGGGTTAACATAGCAAGTACTAAGATGCCTACCAATTGGTTAAGTATCTTATCATCTATCATTTTTGTTTTCTTAGAAACTATGATATGCCTTCTTTAGAGTTTTCCTTTTTTGGGGGTATTAAATGGAACTGAAACAAAGGAAAAACAGAGAAATCATGTATATGTTCTAAACAGTGCACAGTTTTTACTGTTGAGAATTGTGTACATATACGTGTGTTTGTGTGTCTAGCTGTCTATTTATCTACCTATTCTAGCAGAATAAATTTTCTAGTCCACTTCTAAATATTCTTGCAAAACCATTAAGGCTATTTCAAATTTCCTATATTAATTTCCTCAATTGTTTGCATATCTTGGAAAATTTTGATTACTTGAATTAAAATATATACAGACTTCAGTTTCAAAATCCTCATTTTCACTTTATTTCTACTGTGAAATTAATGAAAAATCTATTGTTCAGATCAGATCAGATGCTCAGTCGTGTCCGACTCTTTGCGACCCCATGAATCGCAGCACGCCAGGCCTCCCTGTCCACCACCAATTCCCGGAGTTCACTCAGACTCACGTCCATCGAGTCAGTGATGCCATCCAGCCACCTCA
>NW_011495014.1:4759654-4767621 GCF_000754665.1 Bison bison bison
GCACTCAGCCTTCTTCACAGTCCAACTCTCACATCCATACCTGACCACAGGAAAAACCATAGCCTTGACTAGACAAACCTTTGTTGGCAAAGTAATATCTCTGCTTTTGAATATGCTAGGTAGGTTGGTCATAACTTTCCTTCCAAGGAGTAAGTGTCTTTTAATTTCATGGCTGCAATCACTATCTGCAGTGATTTTGGAGCCCAGAAAAATAAAGTCTGACACTGTTTCCACATTCTCCCCATCTATTTCCCATGAAGTAATGAGACCAGATGCCATGATCTTCGTTTTCTGAATCTTGAGCTTTAAGCCAACTTTTTCACTCTACATTTTCACTTTCCTCAAGAGGCTTTTGAGTTCCTCTTCACTTTCTGCCATAAGGCTGGTGTCATCTGCATATCTGAGGTTATTGATATTTCTCCCAGCAATCTTGATTCCCGCTTGGGCTTCTTCCAGTCCAGTGTTTCTCATGATGTGCTCTGCATAGAAGTTAAACAAAAAGGGTGACAATATACAGCCTTGACTGTATATTGTCAAAAATATACTCCTTTTCCTATTTGGAACCAGTCTGTTGTTCCATGGCCAGTTCTAACTGTTGCTTCCTGACCTGCATACAAATTTCTCAAGAGGCAGATCAGGTGGTCTGGTATTCCCATCTCTTGAAGAATTTCCCACGGTTTATTGTGATCCACACAGTCAAAGGCTTTGGCATAGTCAATAAAGCAGAAATAGATGTTTTTCTGGAACTCTCTTGCTTTTTCCATGATCCAGCGGATGTTGGCATTTGATCTCTGGTTCCTCTGCTTTTTCTAAAACCAGCTTGAACATCTGGAAGTTCATGGTTCACATATTGCTGAAGCCTGGCTTGGAGAATTTTGAGCCTTACTTTACTAGCATGTGAGATGAGTGCAATTGTGCAGTAGTTTGAGCATTCTTTGGCATTGCCTTTTATTGATTAGTGTCATGCAAATATTTTAGTAGGAAAATATATCAGTTTATCATAAGCATAGAAAAAGGAATTTGAAATAATAAGAATACTTTGAAGGAACATTCTCTTAGTTTTTACAGGTTCCTGAACTTCAAAATTGATGCCTCAGAAAAGACTTGTGCTCTTAACTTATAGTCATGCATATTTTTATTAATTTCTTGCTAATAGTGACTGACACAGAGAATAACTGGGCTTATTTTATATTGAAATAAGGCAAACTTTTGCATAACAAAGAGCAGAAAAAAATTTAGCCAATAAACTCTATGTGGGTTTTTAATCTGGATGATTTTAAGTTATATTAAATTTCTTTAAAATCAAGAACAGAAAAGGTCTCCTACCAGATGGCAATTCACATGTTAAGATTGCATTCTAGAGATTAAGGTCAAAGTGAGAGAAACTTGAAAGAAAAAAAATGTTAGTGGGTTACTGAAATTCAAATACTAAATATTATATTTACCTAAGGATTTCTTCTGGCTTTGGGGATAACTAGTAAATTAAAATTTTTAATTTTGAGAAATATTAAATATATTTTCTTTGCTTAGTTTAGGAAAACAAAAACAAATTTATGTCTTAAATAAGTCAAAGGAAATTCTTAAAAATTTTCTCTCCATTAGTAGACCCTGGAAGTTAGATATGTAGGTTTGAAATGTAGTGAACTCTGGGCTAAAATCAGGAGAAAATTCTACTTCTCAATTTGCCATAACTTGCTATGTAATCTTTTACAAATCATTGAAACCTTCTGTACTAGAACACTCATTATAGAATGAAAAAATTCTTTTTTTTCTAGGTTTGGTATTGTTTTTTTACAATAAAATAAGACAATGTAATTACTTGTAAAATGTGTTGCACAGTAACAGTATCAGTAGAAGCAAAATTTTTGTATTTTTTATAATCACTAAGGTATTTTGAAATAAAGCTGTTACTCTTGAAACATTAACACTATAATAATTAAATACACATTTTATAAAAAATAAAATTCAGTATTAAAATATGCTTCTAAATTCCAAACATCTTAAAATAATAAAAATTACACAACTATTCGAATAAAGCAATTATTTAATTTAAAATTTGATAAAAAGAGGGGGAGAGGAGATAAAACAATGGTTAAGAGCCAATGGAAAAATATCACTAGTAATAACAGTTTAGAATTTAAATGTTTTTGTTATTTCAAAGCTCAGCTTGTTAATATAAAAAGTGTATACAAATAGATTGAGACCTTTAAATTAAAAATATATTTTGACTATAAAGTCACTCAGATTACGTAGACAAATGTGTTCACTACAGATTTATAGTTGACTTTGCATTTAATCCTTAAATTTTACTCAAATCGTGCTAAATTAGATAGAACAATACAGTCAAAAACTGCCATAAATTGCAAAAAAGAAAAGAAAAAATAGAGAACGATTTTCTCTGATCAGTGAATACATTTTTTTTTCAGATCTTGAGGGTTCTTCTAGTCTAATTTCCCATGTAGTTCAAGGATCTTTTAAGATTCCCTGAGCTTTGATTATCCAGGCTCTGCCCAAATTCCCCCGGTAATGGGAGGCTCGTACTCTCCTGTGGCTATTTTGGCACAATATTTGAGATCTACTTTCCATAAGCTGGATAACGAATATCAATGACAATTTTAGCTCACACTAAAGCTTTTGGAAAATTAGATCCTTCTAGATTTTTTTTAAAATATAGATTCAATTACATTTGAAAATCAGTTGTATAACATAGACATGGGGGTGTCAAATACAGCAGATTGTTGACATGAATCTTAATATCCAGAAACTCATAGCTTTTTAGGAGAAAGACTCAAAACAAATAATTGCAACTTGGTGTAATAGGGGCAATGATAGAAGTATGAACATACTACAGAGATAGCATAGAAGAGGTTTTAATAGATTTAAAGACTCATAACAAATGAGTCTTCATTGAGCCACTGAGATGGGTGATAGAGATGGAAATGGAAGGTAGAACCAAAAGCACATACAAAGGCACTGAGGTCCAGATTACATAGTACATGTGGGAAACTGCAAGAGAGAGCCCAAATTAGGTCCCTCCTTTATTTCTATAATTGGCTTTCTTAAGAGTTTTATTGAAGTATATTTGATATATAAAAAATCATACATATTTAGTGTTTGCAATTTGTTGTGTTTGGACATATATATACCTATGAGGGCTTCTCAGGTGGTTCAGATGGTAAAGAATCTGCCTGCAATGGGTTGGGAAGATCTCCTGGAGAAGGGGATGGCTTCTTCTCCCACTTCTTCCAAGTGGCTGAAGTGAAATTAGCAAAGAAGAGATTAGGATGAGTTCAGAAAGAAAAATTGACTTTATATAGTCACTGCAGGAATTTTGAGCTTTAGTTTGGAAAGTCCCTGAATTTTGAGTGGAGGAACGACACAAGAGACTTTTACATTATAATAGCTTATTTTGGTTGCTGAATTGAAAATAGACCAGAGCTGGCCAAGGGAAAAGAAAGGCTTGTTTTTTTTTGTTTGTTTGTTTGTTTTGTTTTGTTTTAGTTTGTTTTGTTGTGTTTTGAGGGAGGGAAGATTGCTATTGCAGGTATTCGTGGCTTGGATTATAATTGTAGGAGTGGCTGTGGTTAAAATCAATTCTCTTCTGGATAATTTTGAAGGTAGGATTAACTGAAGGATTGGATATAGAATATGATATAAAGTCATGGAATACTGTATACTTTTCACCTGAAATAGCAGAGTTGAAATTTACCTAAATGGAGAAGAGGAGCAAGTGAGTCTAGATAACATGGCTGTGAATAGTTTAGTTGTAGTCATTTACATTCATATGCAGGTTTAAATGTAGAAGGTGTAAGTTCATCCAGGAAAGCCAGGGAGAGACAAGAGCTAAGAGCCTTTACAGAGAATGGTTGCAGTGACTGAATCATGGAATTTAAACTCGCTGAGGAGAGTAGTGGGGCTTCCCTGGTGGCTCAGCTGGTAAAGAATCTGCCTGCAATGCAGGAGATGCAGGTTTGATCCCTGGGTTGGGAAGAGACCTTAGAGAAGGGAAAGGCCACCCACTCCAGTATTCCTGCCTGGAGAATTCCATGGGCAGAGGAGCCTGGTGAGCCACAGTCCATGGGATTGCAAATAGCTGGACATAAGTGAGCAACACACACACACGAGAGTAGTGAGGGCATCAGAGAGTGGAAGGTCAGTGAAAGGTGATGGGAACAATGACTGTAGATCTCATTCTGAGGATATCAAAAGACTTCAGACTTGTGGTACTGCCCAGAAGTGAACTGGAAAGATTATTCTGGTTATGTATTACAGTATGTGTCAGCTAAATTCTACTAAATTATTATTCACATCTTGATTTTTTTAACTGCTTTGTTAAGATAGTAGTATTATCCCATTCCCTTAATGTCAGTGTGACATTATTAAAAAAGACAAATCAAGTCAGTTGTGTAAGTTATTTTTACAAAAGTCATCTTGCTTTCTAATGATCACTATATGCTTTTCATTATATCAACATTTCTTTTCAAATGTTCACAAAATACATTGATTCTAGAAATTCTGCTTTAACTTGGTATCTATAATGAGGGAAATATTAAAGAACAGAGATCTATATTTTATTGTGAGATTCTAAGATCTAGAAAAAAAGAAGAATTATTTTATATTTTTGATGCATTCATTTTAAAGAATAAAAGTCATTTGATTTTTAAACTAAAAAAAAAGTTCCTGTTTATTGATATTAGCCTCATAGATCTACTTGTAGGATTTATATCCTCTCCATCAATTCTTTCAAATTTTCTTTAAGTGTTTGGAAACTTTTTTTAAAAAAAGATGTATTTATTTGTTTATGGCTATGCTGGGTTTTCCTTGCTGCATGCAGGCTTTCTTTAGTTGTGGTATGCAGGCTTCTTATTGTGCTTCTCATTTTTCTTGTTGTGGAGCACAGGTTCTAGGCATATGGGCTTCAGTTGCAGCATGTGGGCTCAGTAGTGGTGGCTCTCAGGCTCTAGAGTTACGGTTTAGTAGCTGTGACTCTCGGGCTTAGCTGTCCTGTAGTATGTGGATCTTTCCAGACCAGGGATGGAACGCAAGTCTCCTGCATTGGCATGTGGATTCTTTACAACTGCTGCTGCTGCTAAGTCACTTCAGTCGTGTCCAACTCTGTGTGACCCCGTAGATGGCAGCCCACTAAGCTCCTCTGTCCCTGGGATTCTCCAGGCAAGAACACTGGAGTGGATTGCCATTTCCTTCTCCAATGCATGAAAGTGAAAAGTGAAAGTAAAGTCGCTCAGTCATGTTCGACTCTTAGCGACCCCATGGACTGCAGTCTATGAGGCTCCTCCATCCATGGGATTTTCCAGGGTTGCCATTGCCTTCTCTGTCTTTACAACTGAGCCACCAGGAAAACCCTCAAATGCTTTTGATAGTGCGCACCTTTCAGTAAAATATTTCTATGGATTTGTATCCCAACATGTGTTTATGCATAAATTATGTTCTTCAAATATAATCAAGTACAAATATGATACATATATTATAAATCTTGGCTAGTTATAGGAACTGAAACAGAATGAAGTTGAATGCGATGTTGTTTATTTTTATTTTTTTAGGATAAACACTTTTCTCACTTAAGTAATTATGGTTAATATTACTATTAGCAGTATTTTAGTAATAGTGACATGGTTGTATTAGAGCTGATGATTTTATCATTGTCATTGACTTTTCACTCATAAATGTTTGATAGGAAATATGCCCAAAGGGGAAGAGGAATCTTAGCATTACCATTTTCTAATTGTTCAGTTGTACCTGTGATAAGAGAATTGCCTTTGATGACTCCTTTGCAAGAGACTTTTTTGAATTTCTTGTTCATTTTGTGAGGGCAAATTTCATTAAGACTGGACAATGTAATCTGTAAATCTGCTTAACTGGTACACTTAAATTGGAAAAGTTTAAATATGAGCAAAGTCTCCTGTCTTAATGACGTCCTACTGTTCCATTAGAATGTTTCCATAAACTAGTACAGCACGTATAATGGTCTCATATTCGGGCTCAATGAGGATGGTCTTGCCAATCTGTATTTTAAATATTAGAAGAGCTCCATATCCTGACATCCTTCTTGTAGGCACTAGTTTTCCATCACAGGAAAAAAATTAACAAAAAGGACATACGATAAATACTTATTTAGTGAAGTACATGGAAGCTGAAATTCCTCATGCCTCTAAAACTTCACTCTTTAGCATGTGTCCATCACTTCATTCATTTTTGCCAAAGAGGTAAGGAAACTCTTGGTATAACTCCCTTACTTGCTTCACTGTGGTTTTTATCTCCACTCCTATGATACCTACGGACATCTTTGGGGTGCTTTTAAAAAAGGTAACATTGGTTTTGTAACAGTATATAAGATTTATGTGTACAACATATTTCTACTTCTGTAGGGGACTTCCCTAGTGGCTCAGTGTTGAAGAATCTGCCTGCTAATGCAGGAAACTTGGGTTCGATCCTAGAGCTGGGAAGATCCCCTGGAGAAGGAAATGGCAACCCACTCCAGTATTCTTGCCTGGAGAATCCCATGGACAGAGGAGTCTGGTGGGCTATGGTCCATGGGGTCACAAAGAGTCAGACATGACCGACTGAGCATGCACACACACAATGTAAAATTCTCCCTTTTGTACAGATTTATGACATTTGACAAACCTGCAGCCTGTAGCTACCACTATGATCAATAATAGAACAATTCTATCACTCCAAGAATTACCCTTAAACACCACTTCATCTGTTCCTCCTTCACCCCCACCCTAAGCCACAACTTGTCTGTTTTATGCCTTATAGTTTTGCCTTTCCAGAATATTACATACTTGGAATCAGATAGTATGCATTCTTTTGAATCTGCCTTTTTCCATTTAGCATCTTGCAGTTGAGATTCATCCATGTTTCTATGTGTATCTGTAGTTTGTTTCCTTTTTCAGTTGACTAGTATTCCATTGTATTGGAGAAGGAAATGGCAACACACTCCAGTGTTCTTGCCTGGAGAATCCCAGGGACGGGGGGGCATGGTGGGCTGCCGGCTACGGGGTCGCAGAGAGTTGGACACGACTGAAGTGACTTGGCAGCAGCAGCAGTATTCCATTGTATGGATGTCCCATTCAGTGATTAGCTGAAGGACATTTGAGTTTTTCCCAAGTTTTAATAATCAGAAATAAAGCTGCTATAATAATTAGTGCATAGTTTTTTTGAGTGAACATGAGGAACAACCCCATGTCCAAGGAGCAGTGGCTGAACAGGTGCAGGAGGGCTGAGAGGAGCCACTCCACGTACAAGGTCAGGAGGGGCGGCGGTGACGAGACACCAGTCGTCAAAGGTAAGAGAAACCCAAGTAAGACGGTAAGTTTTGTGAAAGGGCATCAGAGGGCAAACAAACTGAAACCATAATCACAGAAAACTAGTCAGTCTAATCACACATACCACAGCCTGGTCTAACTCAATGAAATTAAGCTATGCCCTGTGGGGCCACACAAGATGGGCAGGTCAAGGTGGAGAGGTCTGACAGAATGTGGCCCACTGGAGAAGGGAATGGAAAACCACTCCAGTATTCTTGCCATGAGAACCCCATGAACAGTATGAAAAGGCAAATGATATATAGGATACTGAAAGAGGAACTCCCTAGGTCAGTAGGTGCCCAATATGCTACTGGAGATCAGTGGAGAAATACCTCCAGAAAGAATGAAGGGATGGAGCCAAAGCAAAACAATATCCAGTTGTGGATGTGACTGGTGATAAGCAAGGTCTGATGCTGTAAAGAGCAATATTGCATAGGAACCTGGAATGTCAGGTCCATGAATCAAGGCAAATTGGAAGTGGTCAAACAGGAAATGGCAAGAGTGAACATTGACATTCTAGGAATCAGAGAACTAAGATGGACTGGAATGGGTGAATTTAACTCAGATGACCATTATATCTATTACTGTGGGCAGGAATCCCTTAGAAGAAATGGAGTAGCCATCATGGTCAACAAAAGC
>NW_011495014.1:4767721-4775367 GCF_000754665.1 Bison bison bison
GCGGTACTTGGATACAATCTCAAAAACGACAGAATGATCTCTGTTCATTTCCAAGGCAAACCATTCAATATCACAGTAATCCAAGTCTATACCCCAACCAGTAATGCTGAAGAAGCTGAAGTTGAACGGTTCCCTGAAGACCTACAAGACCTTTTAGAATTAACACCCAAAAAAGATGTCCTTTTCTATATAGGGGACTGGAATGCAAAAGTAGAAAGTCAAGAAACACCTGGAGTAACAGGCAAATTTGACCTTGGAATACGGAATGAAGCAGGGCAAAGGCTAATAGAGTTTTGCCAAGAAAATGCACTGGTCATAGCAAACACCCTCTTCCAACAACACAAGAGAAGACTCTACACAGACATCACCAGATGGTCAACACTGAAATCAGATTGATTATATTCTTTGCAGCCAAAGATGGAGAAGCTCTATACGGTCAGCAAAAACAAGACCAGGAGCTGACTATGGCTCAGACCATTAACTCCTTATTGCCAAATTCAGAATTAAATTGATGAAAGTAGGGAAAACCACTAGACCATTCATGTATGACCTAAATCAAATCCCTTATGATTATACAGTGGAAGTGAGAAATAGATTTAAGGGCCTAGATCTGATAGAGTGCCCGATGAACTATGGACTGAGGTTCGTGACATTGTACAGGAGACAGGGATCAAGACACTCCCCAGGAAAAGAAATGCAAAAAAGCAAAATGGCTGTCTGGGGAGGCCTTACATATAGCTGTGAAAAGAAGAGAAATGAAAAGCAAAGGAGAAAAGGAAAGATATAAGCACCTGAATGCAGAGTTCTAAAGAAGAGCAAGAAGAGATAAGAAAGCCTTCCTCAGTGATAAATGCAAAGAAATAGAGAAAAACAACTGAATGGGAAAGACTAGAGATTGCTTCAAGAAAATTAGAGATACCAAGGGAACATTTCATGCAAAGATGGGCTCAATAAAGGACAGAAATGGTATGGACCTAACAGAAGCAGAAGATATTAAGAAGAGGTGGCAAGAATACA
This sequence comes from Bison bison bison, assembly GCF_000754665.1. Taxonomy (NCBI): domain Eukaryota; kingdom Metazoa; phylum Chordata; class Mammalia; order Artiodactyla; family Bovidae; genus Bison; species Bison bison. The sequence continues at coordinate 4,768,739 of NW_011495014.1, forward strand.
CAGAAGCACTGTACAAAAAAGATCTTCATGACCCAGATAATCACGATGGTGTGATCACTGACCTAGAGCCAGACATCCTGGAATGTGAAGTCAAGTGGGCCTTAGAAAGCATCACTACGAACAAAGCTAGTGGAGGTGATGGAATTCCAGTTGAGCTATTTCAAATCCTGAAAGATGATGCTGTGAAAGTGCTGCACGCAATATGCCAGCAAATTTGGAAAACTCAGCAGTGGCCACAGGACTGGAAAAGGTCAGTTTTCATTCCAATCCCAAAGAAAGGCAATGCCAAAGAATGTTCAAACTACCACACAATTGCACTCATCTCACATGCTAGTAGTAAAGTAATGCTTAAAATTCTCCAAGCCAGGCTTCAGCAATACGTGAACTGTGAACTTCCAGATGTTCAATCTGGTTTAAGAAAAGGCAGAGGAACCAGAGATCAAATTGCCAACATCTGTTGGATCATGGAAAAAGCAAGAGAGTTCCAGAAAAACATCTATTTCTGCTTTATTGACTATGGCAAAGACTTTGTGTGGATCACAATAAACTGTGGAAAATTCTGAAAGAGATGGGAATACCAGACCACCTGACCTGCCTCTTGAGAAATTTGTATGCAGGTCAGGAAGCAACAGTTAGAACAGGCCATGGAACAACAGACTGGTTCCAAATTGGGAAAGGAGTACTTCAAGGCTGTATATTGTCGCCTTGCTTATTTAACTTATATGCAGAGTATATCATGAGAAATGCTGGGCTGGATGAAGCAGAAGCTAGAATCAAGATTGCCAGGAGAAATATCAATAACCTCAGATATGCAGATGACACCACCCTTATGGCAGAAAGTGAAAAGGAACTCAAAAGCCTCTTGATGAAAGTGAAAGTGGAGAGTGAAAAAGTTGGCTTAAAGCTCACTTCAGAAAACAAAGATCATGGCATCTGGTCCCATCACTTCATGGGAAATAGATGGGGAAACAGTGTCAGACTTTATTTTTTTGTGTTCCAAGATCACTGCAGATGGTGACTGCAGCCATGAAATTAAAAGACGCTTACTCCTTGGAAGGAAACTTATGACCCACCTAGATAGCGTATTCAAAAGCAGAGACATTACTTTGCCAACAAAAGTCTGTCTAGTCAAGGCTATGGTTTTTCCAGTAGTCATGTATGGATGTGAGAGTTGGACTGTGAAGAAAGCTGAGTGCCAAAGAATTGATGCTTTTGAACTGTGGTGTTGGAGAAGACTCTTGAGAGTCCCTTGGACTGCAAGGAGATCCAACTAGTCCATCCTGAAGGAGATCAGTCCTGGGATTTCTTTGGAAGGACTGATGCTGAAGCTGAAACTCCAGTACTTTGGCCACCTCATGTGAAGAGTTGACTCATTGGAAAAGACCTTGATGCTGGGAGGGATTGGGGGCAGGATGAGAAGGGGACGACAGAGGATGAGGTGGCTGGATGGCATCACCGACTCAAAGGACATGAGTTTGAGTGAACTCTGGGAGTTGGTGGTGGATAGGGAGGCCTGGCGTGCTGCAATTCATGGGGTCTCAGAGTCGGACATGACTGAGTGACTGAAATGAACTGAACTGAATGTCATTTCTCTTGGATAAATACAGAGAAGACAGTGCTACTACTTAATGAGCAGTAATTTACGTACAGGTATGAATATTGTATTAATATAAGTATATTATTAAACAGACTTTCACTAGAACCCAGAAACACTATTATGATGTGTAAAAGTAACCTTCAAATTCTTTAAGCCAGCTCATTTCTCAACACTAAATTTCAGGTTAAAACCTTTGTCCTTTCTTCACTTTAGAAGGTATTGGGTTGGCCAAAAAGTTCGTTAGGGTTTTTCATAAGATATTACAGAAAACCCCAAATGAATTGTTTGGCAAACCCAGTAGAAATTAACATATGCAAATTCTATCATTTTCCCACCACAATCTAAAATCCTTTTTACCTCTGTGCCAATTTCCTCCTCATTAAAAAAGGAGAAACTCCCACTGTCTTCACAAAACAGTTTATTACAAAGCTGTTTTAATTTCTCTAATACATATTTACAACCCTCTCTATTTAAATTTTGTTTCCACTCTCAATACCCAATGGAAACTACTTTCAACAAAACCACCGATGTCCTTGATGTTGCTAAATTCAATGAATTTTTGTTCTTGGTCTCTAACCTCTTGTGTATTTGTCATTGATTATTACTTTTGTCTATTTTAAAGCCTTTTGTTTCTAAAGCTGAAATACTTAATAGAGTCAAATTTAATTATTTTGAGACATTTGGAGCAGTCCTAGAGTATGATGCAGTGTTTTTCTTTTTCAGTTTCAATTTGACTCTTTTATTATGTTCTCCTGCAAGCTTAAATTTAAAATTTCCAAACTGAAAGAAAACTTTTAGGAAAAGTGAAAAGAACATCCATATATTTCTCTTTGATTCTTCAACTGTTAACATTTTGCCAAATTTGATCTGTCTCTCTGTTTCTCTCTACAAAGAGAGATCAATATCAATCTATATTTTAATATACATCCAAGCAAAACATTTTTCTGTGTTACATCTTACAATTGAAATAATTTGATCTTGTATATTTACGTCTATGATTGATTTCAAGTTAATTCTTGTGTGAAATGTAAAGTAAGGGTTGGGGTTCTTTTTTTTCCTAAGTTTTTGGTTTTGTAAGAGATAGACTTTACTTGTTAAGAGCTATTTTAGGTTGATAGCAAAATTGAGAAGTAGGTACAGAGATTTCCCATATACACCTTGTCCCCATGCATGCATAGCCTCCCATATTATCAACATCCCTCACCAGAGTAATGCATTTGTTACAACTGAGAATCTACATTGCTATATCATTATTCCAAAGAGTATAGTTTACATTGGGATTTACTTTTGGTGTTGTATATATTATGGTTTTGGACAAATCCTTAAAATACACAATGACATGTATCCACCATTATAGTATCATACAGAGTATTTTCACCTTAAAAATCCTGTGCCTTTTCTTCCATTCTTCCCCCCTAAACACTGGGAACTGCTGATCTTTATACTGTCTCTATACTTTTGCCTTTTCCAAAATGTCAGAATCATTGAGTATTTCAGATTGGCTCTTTTGTCCTTGCAATTTGCACTTAAGATTCCTCTTTTTTTTTTTTTTTTTGGTGGCTTGATAGCTCATTTCTTTTTAGAGCTGAATAAAATTCCATTTTCCTGATGTACCAGTATGTATTCATTTTCCTACTGAAGGATACCTTGGTTCCCTCCAAGTTTTGGCAATTATGAATAAAGCTGCTATATATCACTGTGTGGGGGGCTTCCCTGGTGGCTTGGTGGTAAAGAATCTGCCTGCCAATGCAGGAGACAGGGGTTTAATCCCTGGGTCAGGAAGATCCCCTGGAGGAAGGCAAGGCAACCCACTCCAGTAGTTTTTCCTTGGAAATCCTGGTGGACAGAGAAGCCTGGTAGATTATAGTCCATGGGGTGGCAAAAGAGTTGGACATGACTTAGTGACTAAATAACAACAACAAATACATCTATGCACAGGTTTCTGTGTTAACATAAATTTATACTCCTTTGGGTAAATACTAAGAAATGTGATTGCTGGATCATATGATGAGAATATGTTCAGTTTTGTAAGAAGCTACCAAATTATCTTCCAAAGTGGCTGCATCATTTTGCATTCATGCTAGCAATGCATGAGAATTCCCGTTGCTCTACATCCTCCCAACATTTGGTGTTGTCATTGTTCTGGGTTTCAATCATTCTACTATATGAGTAAGGGTATCTCATTGTTGTTTCAATTTGCATTTTCCTGAGACATACGATGTGGAGCATATTTTCATATTCTTACTTCCCATCTGTATATCTTTGATGAAATATCTGTTAAGGTCTTTGGCCCATTTTCAAATGGGTTTATTTGTTTTTTAGCATTAAGTTTTATAAGTTCTTTGTATATTTAGCATAACATATTTTTATCAGTTGTGTCTTCTGCAAATATTTTCTCTGAGTCTGTGGTTTGTATCTTCACTCGTTTGACATTGTCCTTTTCACAGCAGAAATTTTAAATTTTAATGAAATCCAGCTTATCATGTCCTTCTTTAATGGATTGTGCCTTTGGTGTCCTATCCAAAAAGTGAAAAGTGAAAGTGAAGTCACTCAGTTGTCTTTGTGATCCCCTGGACTGTAGCCTGCCAGGCTCTTCCATCCATGGGATTCTCCAGGCAAGAATACTGGAGGGGGCTGCCATTTTCTTCTCCAGATAGAAGATCCCTGGGTCAGGAAGATCCCTTGGAAAAGGGATAGGCTACTCACTACAGTAGTTTTGGGCTTCTCTTGTGGCTCTGCTGGTAAAGAATCTGCCTGCAATGCATGAGACCTGGGTTCGATCCCCTGGAGAAGTTAAAGGCTACCCTCTCCAGTATTCTGGCCTAGAGAATTCCATGAATCGACCCTGGGATTCCTGCATCACAGATGGAGTCTTCACCACTGAGCCACCAGGGAAGTGCTCCCCCCACCACGACCTTATATACAAGTATGGTGGCTAAAAAAATGATGCCTAAACCAAAAGTTATCTAGATTTTCCCCCATATCTTTTCTTCTAGGAGTTTTATAATTTTATGTTTCATATTTAGGTCCATGATCCATTTCTGAATAATTTTTGTGAAAGTTGTAAAGTTTGTATTTAGATATATATTTTATGTGTGTGTATATGTATATATATATGTATGTATGTATATATAAGGGGCTTCCCTGTTGGCTCAGCAGTAAGGAACCTGCCTACAATGCATGAGATGCAGGAGATGCGGGTTTGAGCCCTGGATTGGGAAGATTCCCTGGAGGAGGAAATGGTAACCCATTCTAATATTCTTGCCTGGGAAATCCATGGACAGAGAGCCCTGGCGGGCTACAGTCCATAGGGTCGCAAAGAGCTGGACACGATCAAGCACGGGAGCACTGGTGTGGGTAGCCTATCCCTTCTCCAGGGGATCTTCCTGATGCAGGAATTGAACCAGGATCTTCTGAATTACAGGCAGATTCTTTACCAACTAAGCTTTGAGGGAAGTCTTAATTAATGTAATGTATTATAGCAATTGATTTTTGAATGTTGAACCAGTCTTGCATATCTAAAATAATCCCACTTGGCTGTAGTGTAATCTTTTGTACATTATTAGATTCACTTTGCTAATACCTTGTTGAGGATTTTTTGCATCAATTCTCATTAGAGATATGGTTTTATTTTCTTGTAATGTCTTTGTCTAGTTTAGGTATCTGGGTAATGCTGGCCTCATAGAATTAGTTATGAAGTAGTCCCTATGCGTCTACCTGCTGAAAGAAGCTGTACAGATTTGGTGTAACTTTTTCCTTAAATGTTTGTAGAATTCACCAGTAAACCCATCTGGGTCCAATGCTTTCTCTTTTAAAAGTTTTTAATTATTGACTCAATGTATTTTATATATATAGGCTTATTCATTTTATGTTTTTCTTCTTGTGTGAATTTTGGAGGGTGTGTCTTTCAAAGAATTGGTCCACTTTATCTTGGTTATCAAGTTTGTGGACAATGAGATATTCATAGTATTCCATTCAGTGTCTATAAGATCTGCAGTGATGTACCCTCTTTCATTTTTGATGTTAATAATTGTGTCCTTCTTTTCTTTCTTAGCTTAGGTAGGTGCTTATTGAGCTCATTAGCCTTTTCAAAGAACCAGCTTTTCATTTCATTGGTTTCCTCTATTGATTTCCTATTTTCAATTTTATTGATTTCTGCTCTAATTTTTATTATATCTTCTCTTTTGCTTACTTTGGATTTACTTTCTTGTTCTTTTTTCTAGTTTCTTCAAGCGGAAGCTTAGATTATTAGTTTTTCTTCTTTTCTAATCAGAGCATTCACTGCTATAAGTTCCCTTTAAGCATTGTTTTTATTGTATCACACTAATTTTGATTAGCTGTGTTTTCATTTTCATTGAACTAAAAATATTTTAAAATTTCTCCTGATTTCTTCTTTGACTAATGTGTTCAAGGTTCATTTTTGTGCATATGAATATCCAATTTTTCCCTCACTGTTTTTTTTTTTTCTCACTGTTTATTGAAAGACTATTTTTTTCACTGAATTTCCTTATCATCATTCTTGAAAATCAGTTGATCATATTAGTGAGAATATATTTGTGAACTCTCTTTTTTGTTTCATTGTTTTGTTTATTTGTCTTAATGCTAATACCATGCTGCCTTTATTAATATACCTTAAATCACTGCAGATAGTGACTGCAGCCATGAAATTAAAAGACGCTTACTCCTTGGAAGAAAAGTTATGACCAACCTAGATAGCATATTCAAAAGCAGAGACATTACTTTGCCAACAAAGGTCCGCCTAGTCAAGGCTATGGTTTTTCCTGTGGTCGTGTATGGATGTGAGAGTTGGACTGTGAAGAAAGCTGAGTGCCGAAGAATTGATACCTTTAAACTGTGGTGTTGGGGAAGACTCTTGAATGTCCCTTGGACTGCAAGGAGATCCAACCAGTCCATTCTGAAGGAGATCAACCCTGGGATTTCTTTGGAAGGAATGATGCTAAAGCTGAAACTCCAGTACTTTGGCCACCTCATGCGAAGAGTTGACTCATTGGAAAAGACTCTGATGCTGGGA
>NW_011495014.1:4775467-4780430 GCF_000754665.1 Bison bison bison
GGGAGGGATTGGGGGCAGGAGGAGAAGGGGACGACAGAGGATGAGATGGCTGGATGGCATCACTGACTCGATGGATGTGAGTCTGAGTGAACTCCAGGAGTTGGTGATAGACAGGGAGGCCTGGCGTGCTGTGATTCATGGGGTCACAAAGAGTCGGACATGACTGAGCGACTGAACTGAACTGAACTGAACTGATAGTATTATAAAGGTATATAATAATATATACATTTATCTGAGTATTATAAGTAATCTGAGTATTAGAAGTTTTCCAAACTTGCTCTTTTCTGAGATGAACTTCATTTTAAAGCAGTTTTAAATTTATACAAATTATGAAAAGATAGAGTGCCTATATATTCCACACTCAGTTTCTTCTATTGTTAATATATGATACTAATATAGAATTTTATCACAATTCATGTGATACTGTTGAAACATAATGTTTATGCTTTATTCAGATTTCCTAAGTTTTGTTAGTGTCTTTCTTCTGTCCTTTCTATAGGATATCACTCAGGTTACCACACTGTATTTAGTAACCATGTATCCTTAGGTTTTTCTTAGCTGTGACAGTTTATCAGAGTTTTCTTCTTATGAGTACCTTGGCAGGACTGTATACTAAGACTCTTCCTATCTGGCCATATATTTCTATCAGCAATTCATAAGTGTCCTTATTGGTCTGCATCCTAACCAGCGGTTGGTATCCATTCTATTAGGCATGTAGTGGTGTTTGTATTTTCCTAAGGATGAATCATGTTGAGCATCTTTGCGTATGCTTATTGACATCTGTATATCTTTGGTGTAGTATCAGTTAATATCTCTTGTTAATTTTTAAATTGCATTGCTTTTTCTTTTATTGTTGAATTTTATGAGCTCTTTGAATAATATGATATAATTCCCTTATAGATATGTGTTTCGCAGATATTTTCTCCCAGTCTGTGACTTGTATGCTACATTGTCTTTCTCAGAGCAGAAGTCTTAATTTTAATGTCTAATTTATCATTTTTTAATTTTATGGATCATAATTATAATGTCATATCTAAGAACTCATCACCAAACCCAAGGCCACATAGATTTTCTGCTATGCTTTCTTCAAGTAGTTTATTGTTGTTGTTGCATTGTTAGTTTTTCATATTATACTTAACTTTATAGTCTGTTATAAATTAATTTAGTAAAAGGTATAATTATATATTTTTTATAAAATAATCTTTATTTTATTTTCATATAAATGTCTAATTAATTCAGCACTATTTGTTAAAAAGTCTACCATTTCTTCATTGAATTGCCTTTGAAACTTTGTGAAAAATGAATTAACTATATTTGTGAGGATCTATTTCTAGGTCTTGTATTCTGATATATTATTATATATATCTATTTTTTGCCAATACCATGCTGCATTAGTTACTTTATATTTATGATGTCCTTAAATAAATTTCTGTTATTGCTTTTTAAAGAAATATTTTATTGACTATTCCAAGTCTTTTGCCTTCCCATATCAAATTTAGAATCTGTTCTTTGGTATCAATAATTTAGCTTCCTGGTCTTTACATGGAGATTTCATTGAACTTATAAATCAAGTTAGGGATAATTGACATCTTAACAATATTGAGTCTTCTAATATATAAACATGGGACACCATTCCATTAAAAAAAGAAAAACTTTCATTTCTTCCATCAGTGTTTTTTGTTTTTAACATACAAACCCTATACATAGTGTTTTGATTTATATCTAAGTATTGCATTATTTTGGAGAAGGCAATGGCACCCTACTCTTGCCTAGAAAATCCCATGGACGGAGGAGCCTGGTGGGCTGCAGTCCATGGGGTCGCTAAGAGTCAGACACAACTAAGCGACTTTACTTTCACTTTTCACTTTCATGCATTGGAGAAGGAAATGGCAACCCACTCCAGTGTTCTTGCCTGGAGAATCCCAAGGACAGGGGTGCCTGGTGGGCTGCCGTCTATGGGGTTGCACAGAGTCGGACACGACTGAAGCGACTTAGCAGCAGCAGCATTGCATTATTTTAGGCTATTGTAAATGGTATTGTTTTATAACTTCAAATTCCACTTGTTCCTTGTTGGTATATATGAATATAATTGATCTGTGTGTTGCCCTTATATTCTATGAACTTGCAATCATTATTTTCAGGGTTTTTTTTTTTTTTTTGGTTTTCTACATAAGTCATGCTATCAATTTAATTCTTTTTTAAAAATCTATTAATTTTTAATTGAAGGATAATTGCTTTATAGAATTTTGTTGTTTTGTATCAAACCTAAACAAGAATCAGCTATAAGTATACATATGTCCCCTCCCTCTTGACCATCCCTCCCATCTTCCTCCCCATCTACCCCTCTGGGTTGATACAGAGCCCCTGTTTGAATTCCCTCAGATATACAGCAAATTCCCATTGGATATCTATTTTACATATGGTAATGTAAATTTCCATGTTACTCTTTTCATACATGTAACCCTCCCCTCACTTTTCCCTGTGTCCATGAGTCTGTTCTCTATGTCTGTTTCTCCATTGCTGCCCTGGAAATAAATTCTTTGGTACCATCTTTTCAGATTCCATATGTATGCTTTAGTATACAATATTTGTCTTTCTTTTTCTGACTTAACATCACTCTGTATAATAGGCTCTAGGTTCATCCACCTCATTAGAACTGACTCAAACACATTCCTTTTTATGGCTGAGTAATATTCCATTGTGTATATGTATCACAACTTACTCATTCATCTGTCAATGGACATCTAGATTGCTTCCATGTTCTAGTTATTGTAAACAGTGCTGCAAAGAACACTGGGGGTACATGGGTCTTTTTAAAATCGTGTTACCTCAGGGCATATACCTGGGAGTGGGATTGCTGGGTCGTATGGTTGCTTTATGCCTAATTTTTAAAGAAATCTCCATACCATCTTCTATAATGGCTGTATCAATTTACATGACTAGAAGATCATGGCATCCAGTGCCATCACTTCATGGAAAATAGATGGGGAACAATGGAAACAGTGACAGACTTTATTTTGGGAGGCTCCAAAATCACTGCAGATGGTGATTGCAGCCATAAAATTAAAAGATGCTTGCTAATTGAAAGAAAAGCTATGACCAATATAGGCAGCATATTAAAAAGCAGAGACCTTACTTTACCAACAAAGGTCCATCTAGTCCAAGCTATGGTTTTTCCAGCAGTCATTTATGGATGTAAGAGTCAGACTATAAAGAAAGCTGAGCACCAAAGAACTGATGCTTTTGAACTGTGGTGTTGGAGAAGACTCTTGAGAGTCTTTTGGACTGCAAGGAGATCCAACCAGTCCATCCTAAAGGAGACCGGTGCTGGGTGTTCTTGGAAGGACTAATGTTGAAGCTGAGACTCCAATACTTTGGCCACCTGATGTGAAGAATTGACTCATTTGAAAAGACCCCGATGCTGGGAAAGATTGAAGGTGGGAGGAGAAGGGGACAACAGAGGATGAGATGGTTGGTTTGTATCACTGACGCAATGGACATGAATTTGGGTAGGCTGCGGGAGTTGGGGATGGACAGGGAAATCTGACATGCTGCAGTCAATGGGGTTGCAAGGAGTAGGACACGACTGAATGACTGAACTGAACTGAACCGAATCTTTACTATTGTTTCTTTCATTTCTTTTTCATTATTTCTGCTCTGATCTTTATGATTTCTTTCCTTCTGCTAATTTTGAGGGGTTTTTGTTCTTTTTCCAGTTGTTTTAGGTGTTTTAGGTTGTCTATTTGATGTTTTTCTTGTTTCTTGAGGTATGATTGTATTGCTATGAACTTCCTCTTAGAACTGCTTTTGCTACATCCCATAGATTTTGAGCTGTTATATTTTCATTGTCATTTGTTTCTAGGAATTATTTGATTTCCCTTTTGATTTCTTCAGTAACCTGTTAATTATTTAGAAACATATTATTTAATCTCCATGTGTTTGTGTTTTTTACAGTTTTTTCTTGTAATTGATATCTAGTCTCACAGCATTGTGGTCAGAAAAGATGCTTGGAATGATTTCAATTTTCTTAAATTTACTTGTTTGATTTATGATGCAAGATGTGGTCTATTCTGGAGAACATTCCATGTGCACTTGAGAAGAAGGTATATTCTTCTGCGTTTGGATGGAATGTCCTGAAGATATCAATGAGATTCATCTCATCTAATGTGTCATTTAAGACTTGTGTTTCCTTATTAATTTTCATTTGATGATCTGTCCATTGATGTAAGTGGGGTGTTAGTATTCTATTATTATTGCATTATTGTAAATTTCTCCTTTTATGTCCGTTAGTTTTTGTTTTATGTATTGAGGTGCTCCTATGTTGGGTGCATAGATATTTACAATTGCTATGTTGTCTTCCTCTTGGATTGATCCCTCAGTCATTAGGTAGTATTCTTCCTTATCTCTTTTAATATTTTTTTGTTTTAAAGTCTATTTTGTCTGATATGAGGATTGCTACTCCAGCTTTCTTCTGCTTTCCATTTGCGTGGAATATATGTTTCCATCCACTCACTTTCATTCTATATGTGTCTTTAGGTCTAAAGTGGGTTTTTTGTAGACAGCATATATATGGGTCTTGATTTGTATCCATTAAGCCAGTCTGTGTCTTTTGGTTGGAACAATTAATCCATTCACATTTAAAGTAATTATTGATATATATGTTCCTATTGCCATTTTCTTAATTGTTTGGGGTTTGTTTTTGAAGGTCTTTTTCTTCTCTTGTATTTCCTGACTATATAAATCCCTTTAACATTTGTTGTAAAGCTGGTTTGGTGGTACTGAATTCTCTTAACTTTTGCTTGTCTGGGCTCCAAAATCACTGCAGATGGTGATTGCAGCCATGAAATTAAAAGATGCTTACTCCTTGGAAGGAAAGTTATGACCAATCTAGACAGCATATTCAAAAGCAGAGACATTACTTTGCCAACAAAGGTCCATCTAGTCAAGGCTATGGTTTTTCCAG
>NW_011495014.1:4780530-4790931 GCF_000754665.1 Bison bison bison
TCCTTGGAAGGAAAGTTATGACCAATCTAGACAGCATATTCAAAAGCAGAGACATTACTTTGCCAACAAAGGTCCATCTAGTCAAGGCTATGGTTTTTCCAGTGGTCATGTATGGATGTGAGAGTTGGACTGTGAAGAAGGCTGAGTGCCGAAGAATTGATGCTTTTGAACTGTGGTGTTGGAGAAGACTCTTGAGAGTCCCTTGGACTGCAAGGAGATCCAACCAATCAACCATAAAGGAGATCAGTCCTGGGTGTTCATTGGAAGGACTGATGTTGAAGCTGAAACTCCAATACTTTGGCCACTTGATGTGAAGAGCTGACTCATTTGAAAAGACCCTGATGCTGGGAAAGATTGAAGACAGGAGGAGAAGGGGATGACAGAGGATGAGATGGCTGGATGGCATCACCGACTCAATGGACATGGGTTTGGATGGACTCCAGGAGTTGGTGATGGACAGGGAGGCCTGGTGTGCTACAGTCCATGGGGTTGCAAAGAGTCAGACACGACTGAGTGACTGAACTGAACTGAACTGAAAGCTTTTGATTTCTCCATCAGTTTTGAATGAGGTCCTTTCTGGGTAATCTTGGTTGTAGATTTTTCCCTTTCAGTACTTTAATATATACTGCCATTCCCTTCTTACCTGAAGCATTTTTGCTAAAAGATCAGCTATTAAACATATGGGGTTTCCCTTGTACGTTACTTGTTGCTTTTCCCTTGCTGCTTTTAATATACTTTATTTGTGTTTAATCTTTGCTAGTTTGATTAGTATGTGTCTTGGTGTGTTTCTCTTTGGGTTTATCCTGTGTAGGACTCTTTGTGCCTCTTGGACTTAAATAACTATTTCCTTTTCCATTTTGGGGAAATTTTCAACTATAATTTCTTCAAATTTTTCTCATGCTCTTTCTTTTTTTCTTCTTCTCCTGGGACTGCTATAATTTGAATGTTGGTGCATTTAATATTGTCCCAGAGGTCTATGAGGCTATCATCATTCTTTTCATTCTTTTACTTTGTTCTACTCTTGAGCAGTTATTTCCATCATTTGATCTTCCAACTCACTGATCCATTCTTCTGCTTCAGATAATTATGCTATTGACTCCTTTTAGAGTATTTTTAATTTCAGTAATTGTGTTTGTCTCTGTATGTTTATTCTTGAATTCTTCTAGGTCTTTGTTAATTGATTCTTGCACTTTCTCCATTCTATTTTCAAGGTTTTTGATCATCTTCACTATCACTATTCTGAATTCCTTTTCAATGTATATGCCTTTTGTTTCTTTTTTCTTGTCTTAATATAATAATTAAAAATTTCAATATAATTTTAAATAGAAGTGTTAAGACATTGTTAATTTGTTCCTGATCTTAGAAAATGTTTAGTCATTTCCCATTAAGTTGGATGCTAGTTGTAGGCCGGTAGGCTGTTTTAAATGTTTTTTTTTTTTTTTAATTGATTTGAAGACATTTACTGAGTTGAAGTAGGGATAGTGTTACTTCTGCTGAATTGTATAAATTGAAGTGCTAATAGAAGTCACTTAATTAGAAAAGAAAAGTTATAGGCCAACTCTTAATGAAAAGAATTTCAAAGAATATGCAGTCATTTTAAATTCACCATTGTCTGCCCTGAACCACAAATTGTTTATATTTATGTTAAGTATAAACTCATTGTTTTTATAAAAAAAGTGAAAATAAACTCTCTCAAAATCCCACAAATTCTTGTCCTATTGCCATATTATTTCAGATTCCAAGACCTCATGCTCAAAATCAAGTCCACGCAGTTGCAAAATCATTTGTACATGCAGTTCTTTGGGCATGGTTTCTCTTCATCTTAACCTTTGTATAAGATATGAGTTATGTATTTCCCATAACCAACACACAGTGATGAGTTAGACACAAGATACTGGCAATAGGCACTCCTTTCAAAAAGGCACTCCTTCAGACAGAAGGCATATGGCAATCTCTGGTCCATAGCAATTCTGAAATTCAGTCAGCCCTGTGTTGTCATTAAAAAATATGTATATATAAAACTGCTCCATAGAAATACTCTCTGTGCCTATTGGCTTCTCCCTTTTAGCTGTTGGTTTCAACATTAAATTCACATTTCCTTCCTATATGAAATAACCTATGTTTCTAGCTGAGTAGCTTTCTCAGCCATCTTTTTGTCTGCTGGAAATTAGGAGCCTCAATGCCTTTTTAATTCTGTAATATCTCTTTTCCAGTTTAAGTTGTATAATTCTTTCAAAAATTCTGTAGACTTTATGTGTATCAATTTACTATGCATTTCAACAGACAACACTACAGCCATAAATATCGTCAAAATAAGCTCTTCTGTATATTGGACACTCTGCTTGAGTCAATGCCCTGAAGATTCTAGAAGCCCAAAATTTTAAAAGAGGTAGTCTGTAAGAGTTTCCTAAGAACACTTTTCTCCTTAAAAGGCCTTTTTTTCTAGCTGAAAGGGTCTACAAAACACCATCTTAAGTCTCTGTGAGATCTTAAAAATAGTTTTATACTTTCACCCTTGACTTCAATTTTACTCTTAGACTATGCTTTACTAAACAGGGAACTGAATTAAATCTTTTTTCTGACGCGATTTCTTTTTGCAGTTTTTGATTTGGTATTTTTTGTTTGTTGGTTGGTTTTGGCTTGAAAGACTGTCCTGAGCTTTTAGTATGTTCTCTGTGTTAGAAAGCTTAAAGATTTCTTTCTGAGTTTGTCTCCCTCAGCTTTCATTTTGTTATGCATGGCTAGAAAAACTTTTGCCAGCAAATCTCTTTAGCAAGATATCTGAGATCATTAGGTTGCTTTTCTATTTTCCATATTGCTGCAGGCAACAGTTTTGCTAAGTGTTCTGTCTGTATATAACACAGCTGACCTTTTCACTGGCCTCCAAAAGCATTTTGCTCTTTTTCCTTGAAGCCCTAATAGTCTTCCTAAGGCCATTTAAAGTTTCACCAGTAGTTCCTTCCAGTTCCTGCCCATGACCCTGTCCCAGCCAACACTACGTTTTTTTTATGATTTTTTGTTATCATAACATCTTACCTACTTAATTCTGCCCCTGTTATCTATTGCTACATAACGAATCACCTCAAAACTTGGAAGCTTAAAGCAGGAAATGAGTTATTATATCTCATGATTATGTGACTTAATATTTGGGCAGGGCTCAGCTGGCTCATATTACTATTCTATACAATATTCAATGATACGACTTGGTAGTATTCAGCCACTCAATGGGATAGTCTAGAGGGTCAGGATGACTTCACACACATTTCTGGTGCCTGACTAACCAAGGGTGGCCAGATGACTAAATTCATCTGAGATTTTTGAGAACAGCATCTATATCTGGTTTCTTTGGCATAGCAGTTTCAAGAGGTGGATGGTTTGCAAACCAAGTCAAGGCTCACAGACAAAGAAGGTGTTCTAAGAACCAAGTAGTTCAAGATGGAATCTCTTAAAGCTCTGGATGAAATACTGACTTGGGTTTATATTAACTATATTCTATTAGTCAAAAATGTCACAGACCTCACTCAGATTCCAGGTCAGTGATCATAGAGTCCCTTCTCCTTGGAAGTAATTTCAAAGAATTTTTAGTTATTCCTAATCTGCCACATCTTATATTTTCAACTATAATAAACTGTGATTCTCAAGGTTTGGGTAAATTTTTCTTGTAGCACATGTTTGGAAAAATTGAAACTTAGTTGCTAATTAATAGACATTTTATTAGGGAAAACCCCTCTTATTAAGAATTAAAATATATCCTGAAAATGACCTAGTTCTGTTCTTTGGAAGAAGATGCCTTTAATATTGAAGAATCACAGGCTTCCCATTAATTATCAGTCCTATCATTTATCAGTTGCATAATTCCAGCAGAACGTCTTGGTTTTCTCAATTATAAAATTAGGGAAGAAATGTTACACCTATGGTATGCATCTAATTTGGTTTAAACTGGAGCACTTTGGGAAATACTAAAAATGAAGTGGCTGTATCTTCTTGGTAGAAACCTAAAACTGGGGCTAGGCTGGGTAAGTGAAGATCCATTTGCATTTCTATTTCTCAAGGTTTTTATGAAGATCAAATAAGGCTATATGTATCAGTGGACATTCAAAATTATAAAATGTGTAACAGAGACAAGATATTCAGAAGTATTCAAATATTTGGGGAATATGATTTATGTCCTTAATTTAGACACTTCTAAAATGGTTTCTAACTCTATTTGATCTGCCTTCGATATTGGATAATACAAATATATGCTACTTTTCCTTAATTGTAGAACTGGCATGATATAGTTTAAGACAATTTCTACTTACTCTGTTCCCAGGGAATTCTGAAGAGAGTTGATCACTACCTACTTTGCACAATATGCTTCCCCACTATTGCAGCTATTCTTGTGTCTTTTTAGTTGGTCATTTTTAGACTAAGTATTATCAGGTCCTTTATGTCTCATGTTTTCTCTTGTTAATACAGTTTGATATTCATCATAGTAACTCCTCAACAGTTTTAAGTCATAAATCTCAGGGTAGTTTAGGTAGGTAGACCACCTATCAGGACTTCCTTGCTGGCATAGTGGTTGAGACTCCACACTTCCACTTCAGGGGGTGTGGGTTTGATCCCTGGTCAGGGAACTAAGATCCCACATGCCTCACAGAATGGCCAAAAAGCAAACAGGCAAGCAAACAAACAAAAAACCTGATTACCTATTAAATAAAGTTAACCTTTCACTTGAATATAGTGAAAATCTTTAGCTTAGCATTTACAAATAAAAATCACTCTAAAACACACTAATTCAGAGTGGTTTATTTATACAGTATCAATATTCACTCTGATTTTCCAGGCCCAGGATATTATATCCAACTCTCTGGCATTATGTCTCATGAATTCTTGCCTAACTCTAGATTTAGTTATATGTTGCTGGTATCACTTTTTGGTTCAGATAAAAAAGAAACAGTATCCAAGCAGCACTGCTGCTGCTGCTGCTAAGTCGCTTCAGTCGTGTCCGACTCTGTGCGACCCCATAGATGGCAGCCCAACAGGCTCCCCCATCCCTGGGATTCTCCAGGCAAGAACACTGGAGTGGGTTGCCATTTCCTTCTCCAATGCATGAAAGTGGAAAGTGAAAGTGAAGTCGCTCAGTGGTGTCCGACTCTTCACGACCCCATGGACTGCAGCCTACCAGGCTCCTCCGTCCATGGGATTTTCCAGGCAAGAGTACTGGAGTGGGGTGCCATTGCCTTCTCTGCTACCCTTGGTAATTCTAAGGTAATAGAAACCTGGAAGAAGAGTCCTGAACAAAGTCTGAAATAAGATTTTCTCCAGAATAAAACTGGTCTTCAAAGACAGGAAACTTCTTCCTTGTGGGAACTGGAAATATCAGATAAGAGCTCAGTCATTGGCTAGAATTCAGTTATGGGAGAACTAAGGAACAAGTTCAAATCCTTTGTAGCAACAATTTTGACTGAATCAGTCATTAAGAAAGTACTGAGTGATTAATTCATAACTTTTTATATTCTTCTGTCACAGGTCTAAAATCAGACCTTGGTTTGGATTTATTTGTTGAGAACTTTACCATAAGAAAAATGGAGTGCAATCGCTGTGTTCAAAAACTGTACAATATAATAAGAAGCATGGTCAAATTTGCCAAATGTGCTATAAAGAGAAATGAATACTTATAAAATTAAGAACACTGAGAAGAAAGGATGTGTTAACAGGTCAAGAAGACGTAGATTCAAGTCTAGAGCAGGGAACGTCTATCAGAGGGTTTAATGTTTATATGTGGGTGGAGGAATCTCATTGAGGCAGTAGCAATCAAAGCCTGGGAAATGCTATCATCCTCAAGTACAAAATATACATATCTATGATACTGAACTGCTTCAAGAAAATATTTAAAAATCATGACATAACCACTATCCTTTCAGGATTTTATGCACTCATCACTTTAAATTTAATGTTATAATAGTTGAACACCCTTTGGATTATGTTTAGAAATATAATTTTGGTACACATTTCTCCTACTTCTATAGTGGACTTTTATATTACTGTAGATCTTGAATATTTTCTTGCAGATTATTACAAAGTATCAGTAGTGCTTGACTAGGTGACATCATACTGAATGGAAGAAATTCCAATATTGCACATAGTGTCAACAGTAGACTTAATTATGCTTTGAATTTTGAGCTTCCCCTATTGTATTAAGAATGAAAATTATAAGCACTCTCTTTTCTTCTCTTTTTTAAGTATTCCCAAAAGAAACAATAATTAAAGAAACACTTCACAGTGCATAGTTTCATGGCTGTATTCAGCAGAGAGTCATTTGTTTTGATAAATTCTTTACCAATAATTCTGATTACAAGAATCACTTATTTGAAAGTGATTATAATAGTCACAGGAAATGGCAACCCACTCCAGTGTTCTTGCCTGGAGAATCCCAGGGATGGGGGAGAGCCTGGTGGGCTGCCGTCTCAGGGGTCGCACAGAGTCGGACACGACTGAAGCAACTTAGCAGCAGCAGCAGCAGCAGCATAATAGTCACAAGACAGAATTCATTATTTTTATTTTTGCAGCAGTTGCATTATGGGGGATGAAATAGACTTTTATCTCTCTGAGTTTCCTTGTCTGTAGATTATTTTATGCTTGCAATATAATTGTATATAACTATGTTTTTATTATATGTTTTTCAAAGATGCTAAAATAAAATTTCAAAGTCTTCAAAAGTTTTTAAAAATAATACTTAAAAATTCTAGCTGATGGTTTTTGATGTTAAGAACATAATCAAAAACAACAGTATTTATTGGTATAATTCAGCTGTGAGTTAAATATATTTTATTCTTTAAACATAATGCCATTCAACATTAAGTCCTGAGACAATAAAACAAATGTTATTGCAGTAACAATCCTTCCTTTATTGAACTTATAGATGAATTATTGCTAATTACAGAAGGCTTTTGCCTATTGCAAATTTTAAATCATTATAAGTAAAAATATCCTTTTCTAACTACATTTATACTCATCATGTTTTAACTTGACCAACTAGTCTTCCAACTGCCTTTAGACCTTTTAGCCTTCCTTCTTAGTTTCCTATCTTTTCTCAAAGATTTTCTTAACTTCCTCAAAATAAGAAATTCCTAACCTGATATTTTAGGTATTTATACTATGGGTGAAAATGCTTTAGAGTTTAAATACTGAGTCCTCAGTTACAGTAACTTTAGAGATGTTAGTTACCGTATACCTTAATAATATTTTAGATCAAATATTTGCTTTTTTTTCCTATACTGTTGAATTTTGTCTACTCTTAGGTTTCCCTTGATAAGCGTCACAGTCATATTTTTACATAATATTTTTGCTTTTTATTTAACCAGTTCTTATCTAATATTTTTCATTATTATGCCCTATATATCTTTAGTATGTTTTGATAAAATGATGTTTATTTGCTCAATCTTAATTTTGCTCATATCACTCACAAGACAGAGGTAATGCTACTCTACATAATTTTTAAAAGATTATTTGTGCAAAAGTAATTCTAAAAATAAGATGACCACTGGGATTGAGGGGTCACAGTATCATAAAAGGACATAGGAGACAAAGGACCATTTTTCTTCTTTACTACTGATAATAATTGGGACTTGTGGCATTTTATTTGTTGTGCCAGAGGTTCAGTGAACACATTTATAAGATGGGAAAAACTAATAATTATTTGAAAGCAGAAAACTTTCCTGAGCTACATTCTTGTCCTAAGATCTTAGATTCCCTGATCATTGATTTCCTTTTTGGTCTGGAGCTTCCTCAAATGGCGCTAGTGGTAAAGAACCCAGCTGCCAGTGCAGGAGGTACAAGAGAAGAGGGTTTGATTCCTGGGTCAGGAAGATCCCCTGGAGGAGAACAGGACAACCCACTCCAGTATTGTTGCCTGGATAATTCTATGGACAGAGGAGTCTGGCAGACTAGAGTCCTTGGGGTCATAAAGAGTTGGACATGACTAAAGTGACTTAACATTTGGAATTTAAATCAATAGATAGACTCAGGATTATGCCTATGAATCTCTTGGTAGATGATTTCTAGTAAACTTTGGCCATTATCCTCTATGGATTTCTACCATACTTTACTGTGTGTTTATATAACATCTACTGTACCAACCAGTCCATCCTAAAGGAGATCAGTCCTGGGTGTTCATTGGAAAGGCTGATGCTGAGGCTGAAACTCCAATACTTTGGCCACCTCATGGGAAGAGTTGACTCATTGGAAAAGACCCTGATGCAGGGAGGGATTTGGGGGCATGAGGAGAAGGGGACGACAGAGGATGAGATGGCTGGATGGCATCACCAACTCGATGCACATGAATTTGGGTGAACTCCGGGAGTTGGTGATGGACAGGGAGGCCTGGCGTGCTGGGATTCATGGGGTCGCAAAGAGTCAGACACGACTGAGCGACTGAACTAAACTGAACTGAATGTAAAATTGTTGGGATGTGGTCAGAACCACTTCATTAAAGGAATCAAGTGTGAGATGATAATCAAAGCATACAAAAGAAGAGGCTATGAGACACATAGGGCTTCCCTCATAGCTCAGTTGGTAAAGAATCTGACCGCAATGCGGGAGACCCTGGTTCAATTCCTAGGTCGGGAAGATCCGCTGGAGAAGGGATAGGCTACCCAGTCCAGTATCCTTGGGCTTTCCTTGTGGCTCAGCTAGTAAAGAATCTGCCTGCAATGTGGGAGGCCTGGGTTTGATCCCTGGGTTGTAAAGATCCCCTGGAGAAGGGAAAGGCTACCCACTCCAGTATTCTGGCCTAGAGAATTCCATGAACTGTATAGTCCATGGGGTCACAAAGAGTCAGCCATGACTGAGGGACTTTCAGTTTCATCTCTAACCATGAGACACATATTGAATGAGGAGTTTTGAAAGAATGCTAATTCTATGATCTGTCATAAAAAGAATTATCTTAAGTTGGGATCAACCCTCTCAACCTTTACACTGCTTCCTACAGCTTTTTGTAGAAAATGAAAGAGAGGTGCAGGAGGGAATAACACTTGGCTCAAAGAATAAATATAATTCTCTCCCAGAGCACTGAAGAATATATTCTATTCCACTGTACATATAATATTTTCAAGTAGTTGATACATTAGTGATTAGTACTGATTACTATAGAACATGGTGCCCTTTAAGTTCATAGTTTATCACTGATGGCATCTGCTTGACTTCCCTCCAACTGTACTTAGACTTGTGAAAATTCTAAGAGTCTCATGGCTATTCCCTTCTCCAGGGGATCATCTCGACCCAGGGATTGAAACCGGGTGTCCTGCACTGTGGCATATGCTTTACCATCTGAGCCCCAGGGAAGCCCAGTATCATGAACACCATATCATTATTAATTTTTCTCTATTAGTTTTGTTTTTCCTTTTGATGTAACAAAAAGATTATGGAGTATTATTAAACAGGTTCTAGTACTGATATTGTCATATTTTGCATAACTACATCAACTGTACTTTATATATTATGTTTACATATAATATTTTGCATAAATAACAATTCTCAGAAAAGTACATATTGTGAGTGGACAATTACATTCAATAACATTTTACAATACTTCAGTTAGATTTCAGGGAAACAAACCTTAGGAATTTGGAAATTAGACATGGAATACATCATATAAGAAAAAATTTAAACAAAAATTACGTGAATGAATGAGGCTTATCAGGAAAATAAGAATGAAATTACATTCTAAGGAAGGAGGAATAGCATGTACAAAGGTTTGGAAATGAGAGAGCAGAGTATAGTTAAGGTATATTGTATTGTAAAGTTGGAGACTGGAACAGGGACAAATCATCGGGCTAGAAATTAGTGACACTCGTTAAGAACTGTCAATACTATGTCCTGTTTAGTCAATATTTTAGAAAAAATGAAAAGAAAAAAGTGTTACTTGTGTTCAATATAATCTTAGATTTATTTTTTATTTAGATTTCTTATCATTGAAATTGCTATTATATATTTAGATTATATATATACACATAACATTTTGACATTATGTATTTTATATTTAGATATCTAAAATGTAATTTATAGTCAATAAATGGATAATACATTTATTAATTATCAATTTTCTATGTGGTACAAAGAAATTTTTTATAGGTGAATCTGCTGTTTATGCAGCTATTGCTTCCATAAATTTGTGGTTTACTTTATATGAGCCAAAGAAAACTGTTTTCTTAATATATGAATTCAGGGAAATTAATACCATATCTCAGTGCAAATCCATCAGCAGAAACTGCATAATCCATTAAATGATAGCAACACGATGCACTGTTTTATTTTTTTTAATTTAATTTAATTTTATTTTTTAACTTTACAATATTGTATTGGTTTTGCCATATATCGAAATGAATCCGCCACAGGTATACATGTGTTCCCCATCCTGAA
>NW_011495014.1:4791031-4791495 GCF_000754665.1 Bison bison bison
TGGCGACTCGTTTCATATATGATATTATACATGTTTCAATGCCATTCTCCCAAATCATCCCACCCTCTCTCTCTCCCACAGAGTCATATCAGTGTCTCTTTTGTTGTCTCGTATACAGGGTTATTGTTACCATCTTTCTAAATTCCATATATATGTGTTAGTGTACTGTATTGATGTTTTTCTTTCTGGCTTACTTCACTCTGCATATTGGTTCCAGTTTCATCCACCTCATTAGAACTGATTCAAATGTATTCTTTTTAATGCCTGAGTAATACTCCATTGTGTATATATACCACAGCTTTCTTATCCATTCGTCTGCTGATGGACATCTAGGTTGCTTTCATATCCTGGCTATTATAAACAGTGCTGCGATGAACATTGGGGTACACGTGTCTCTTTCCCTTCTGGTTTCCTCAGTGTGTATGCCCAGCAGTGGGATTGCTGAATCATAAGGCAGTTCTATT
>NW_011495014.1:4792819-4793659 GCF_000754665.1 Bison bison bison
CTTTGGCTATTTGAGGTTTTTTGTACTTCCATACAAATTGTGAAATTATTTGTTCTAGCTCTGTGAAGAATACCATTGGTAGCTTGATAGGGATTGCATTGAATCTATAAATTGCTTTGAGTAGTATACTCATTTTCACTCTATTGATTCTTCTGATCCATGAACATGGTATATTTCTCCATCTATTTGTGTCCTCTTTGATTTCTTTCACCAGTGTTTTATAGTTTTCTATATATAGGTCTTTAGTTTCTTTAGGTAGATATATTCCTAAGTATTTTATTCTTTCCGTTGCAATGGTGAATGGAATTGTTTCCTTAATTTCTCTTTCTATTTTCTCATTATTAGTGTATAGGAATGCAAGAGATTTCTGTATGTTGATTTTATATCTTGCAACTTTACTATATTCATTGATTAGCTCTAGTAATTTTCTGGTGGAGTCTTTAGGGTTTTCTATGTAGAGGATCATGTCATCTGCAAACAGTGAGAGTTTTACTTCTTCTTTTCCAATTTGGATTCCTTTTATTTCTTTTTCCGCTCTGATTGCTGTGGCCAAAACTTCCAAAACTATGTTGAATAATAGTGGTGAAAGTGGGCACCCTTGTCTTGTTCCTGACTTTAGAGGGAATGCTTTCAATTTTTCACCATTGAGGATAATGTTTGCTGTGGGTTTGTCATATATAGCTTTTATTATGTTGAGGTACAATCCTTCTATTCCTGCTTTCTGGAGAGTTTTTATCATAAATGGATGTTGAATTTTGTCAAAGGCTTTTACTGCATCTATTGAGATTATCATATGGTTTTTATTTTTCAATTTGTTAATGTGGTGTATTACATTGATTG
>NW_011495014.1:4793759-4795795 GCF_000754665.1 Bison bison bison
TTCAGCTGTGAAGCCGTCTGGACCTGGGCTTTTGTTTGCTGGAAGATTTTTGATTACAGTTTCAATTTCTGTGCTTGTGATGAGTCTGTTAAGATTTTCTATTTCTTCCTGGTTCAGTTTTGGAAAGTTGTACTTTTCTAAGAATTTGTCCATTTCTTCCGTGTTGTCCATTTTATTGGCATATAATTGTTGATAGTAGTCTCTTATGATCCTTTGTATTTCTGTGTTGTCTGTTGTGATCTCTCCATTTTCATTTCTAATTTTATTGATTTGATTTTTCTCCCTTTGTTTCTTGATGAGTCTGGCTAATGGTTTGTCAATTTTATTTATCCTTTCAAAGAACCAGCTTTTGGCTTTGTTGATTTTTGCTATGGTCTCCTTTGTTTCTTTTGCATTTATTTCTGCCCTAATTTTTAAGATTTCTTTCCTTCTACTAACCCTGGGGTTCTTCATTTCTTCCTTTTCTAGTTGCTAGAAAAGGTGTAGAGTTAGGTTATTTATTTGACTTTTTTCTTGTTTCTTGAGGTGTGCCTGTATTGCTATGAACTTTCCCCTTAGGACTGCTTTTACAGTGTTCCACAGGTTTTGGGTTGTTGTGTTTTCATTTTCATTCATTTCTATGCAAATTTTGATTTCTTTTTTGATTTCTTCTGTGATTTGTTGGTTATTCAGCAGCGTGTTGTTCAGCCTCCATATGTTGGAATTTTTAATAGTTTTTCTCCTGTAATTGAGATCTAATCTTACTGCATTGTGGTCAGAAAAGATGCTTGGAATGAGTTCAATTTTTGTGAATTTACCAAGGCTAGATTTATGGCCCAGGATGTGGTCTATCCTGGAGAAGGTTCCGTGTGCACTTGAGAAAAAGGTGAAATTCATTGTTTTGGGATGAAATGTCCTATAGATATCAATTAAGTCTAACTGGTCTATTATATTGTTTAAAGTTTGTGTTTCCTTGTTAATTTTCTGTTTAGTTGATCTATCCATAGGTGTGAGTGGGGTATTAAAGTCTCCCACTATTATTGTGTTATTGTTAATTTCTCTTTTCATACTTGTTAGTGTTTGTCTTACATATTGTGATGCTCCTATGTTGGGTGCATATATATTTATAATTGTTATATCTTCTTCTTGGATTGATCCTTTGATCATTATGTAGTGACCTTCTTTGTCTCTTTTCACAGCCTTTGTTTTAAAGTCTATTTTATCTGATATGACTATTGCTACTCCTGCTTTCTTTTGGTCTCTATTTGCATGGAAAATCTTTTTCCAGCCCTTCACTTTCAGTCTATGTGTGTCCCCTGTTTTGAGGTGGGTCTCTCGTAGACAGCATATGTAGGGGTCTTGTTTTTGTATCCATTCAGCCAGTCTTTGTCTTTTGGTTGGGGCATTCAACCCATTTACGTTTAAGGTAATTATTGATAAGTATGATCCCGTTGACATTTACTTTATTGTTTTGGGTTCAAATTTATACACCCTTTTTGTGTTTCCTGTCTAGAGAAGATCCTTTAGCATTTGTTGGAGAGCTGGGTTGGTGGTGCTGAATTCTCTCAGCTTTTGCTTGTCTCTGAAGCTTTTGATTTCTCCTTCATATTTGAATGAGATCCTTGCTGGGTACAATAATCTGGGCTGTAGGTTATTTTCTTTCATCACTTTAAGTATGTCTTGCCATTCCCTCCTGGCTTGAAGAGTTTCTATTGAAAGATCAGCTGTTATCCTTATGGGAATTCCCTTGTGTGTTATTTGTTGTGTTTCCCTTGCTGCTTTTAATATCTGTTCTTTGTGTTTGATCTTTGTTAATTTGATTAATATGTGTCTTGGGGTGTTTCGCCTTGGGTTTATCCTGTTTGGGACTCTCTGGGTTTCTTGGACTTGAGTGATTATTTCCTTCCCCATTTTAGGGACATTTTCAACTATTATCTCCTCAAGTATTTTCTCATGGTCTTTCTTTTTGTATTCTTCTTCTGGGACTCCTATGATTCGAATGTTGTAGCATTTAATATTGTCCTGGAGGTCTCTGAGATTGTCCTCATTTCTTTTAA
>NW_011495014.1:4795895-4797730 GCF_000754665.1 Bison bison bison
TTCCTCTCTGATTCATTTATTTCTATCATTCTATCTTCTAATTCACTAATCCTATCTTCTGCCTCTGTTATTCTACTATTTGTTGCCTCCAGAGTGTTTTTGATCTCATTTATTACATTATTCATTGTATATTGACTTTTTTATTTCTTCTAGGTCCTTGTTAAACCTTTCTTGCATCTTCTCAATCCTTGTCTCCAGGCTATTTATCTGTGATTCCATTTTGATTTCAAGATTTTGGATCAATTTCACTATCATTATTTGGAATTCTTTATCAGGTAGATTCCCTATCTCTTCCTCTTTTGTTTGGTTTGGTGGGCATTTATCCTGTTCCTTTATCTGCTGGGTATTCCTCTGTCTCTTCATCTTGTTTAAATTGCTGATTTTGGGGTGTCCTTTCTATATTCTGGCAGTTTGTGGAGTTCTCTTTATTGTGGCATTTCCTCGCTGTGTGTGGGTTTGTACAGGTGGCTTGTCAAAGTTTCTTGGTTAGGGAAGCTTGTGTCGGTGTTCTGGTTGGTGGGGCTGGATTTCTTCTCTCTGGAGTGCAATGGAGTGTCCAGTAATGAGCTATGAGATGTCTATGGTTTTGTAGTAACTTTGGGCAGCCTGTTTATTGGAGCTCAGGGCTGTGTTCCTGTATTGCTGGAGAATTTGCTTGGTATGTCTTGCCCTGGAACTTGTTGGCCCTTGTGTGGTGCTTGGTTTCAGTGTAGGTATGGAGGCATTTGATGAGCTCCTGTCAGTTAATGTTCCCTGGAGTCAGGAGTTCCCTGGAGTCAGGGTTTGGACTTAAGCCTCCTGCTTCCAGTTATCGGTCTTATTTTTACAGTAGTCTCAAAACTTCTCCTTCTATACAGCACCATTGATAAAACATCTAGGTTAAAGATGAAAAGTTTCTCCACCGTGAGGGTCACCCAGAGAGGTTCACAGTGTTACATGAAGAGAATAGGGAGGAGGGAGTTAGAGGTGACCCTAATGAGATGAGGTAGAATCAATAGAGGAGAGAGCGGGCTAGCCAGTAATCACTTCCTTATGTGCACTCCACAACTGGACCACTCAGAGATGTTCACAGAGTTATACAGAGAAGAGAAGAGGGAGGAAGGAGACAGAGGTGGCCAGGAGGATAAAAGGGGGGAATGAAAAGGAGGGAGACAGATCCAGCCAGTAATCAGTTCCCTAGGTGTTCTCCACTGTCTGGAACACACAGAAATTCACAGAGTTGAGTAGAGTGGAGAAGGGTTAGGGAGGAGACACAAGTGACCTGGTGGAGAAAAAGGAATCCAAAGAGGGAGAGAGCAGTTAAGCCAGTAATCTTGCTCCCAAGTAAAAAAATGGGTACTGAAGATTGGGTTCTTAAAGGTACAAAATTGGTAACAAATACCTAAAAGCAAAAATTAAAAATCTAGAGTAGAGTTTGGAATTTCAAAAATACAATGTTAAAGAAAAGAAGAAGGAAAAGAGAGAGAGAGAAAAAAAAACAAAGTCACAAAAATGATAAAGAAAATATAGGTACAAAATTGATAACAAATACCAAAAAGCAAAAGTTAAAAATCTAGAGTTTGGAATTTCAGAAATACAATGTTAAAGAAAAGAAGAGAAATAAAGAAAGAAAGAAAAAAAAGTCCAAAAATTATAAAAAAATATATAGGTACAAAATTTATAACAAATACCAAAAAGCTAAAATTAAAAATCTAGAGTAGAGTTTGGAATTTCAAAAATACAATGTGAAAGAAAAGAAGAAGAAAAAAAGGAAATAGAAAAAGAGAAAGAAAAAACAAGGTCACAAAAATTATAAAATATATATATATGAAGTTTGCTTTTAAAAAAAATAGGGT
>NW_011495014.1:4797830-4798136 GCF_000754665.1 Bison bison bison
GGGTATTGTGGGGTCAGTTCATTTTTGGCTAGTTCCTTGGTCCAGCTTATATTTCTCAAGATCTATAGGCTCCTTCCTATGTAGTCGGTACTAACGACAGGGTTTTAATCTATTGCTTGTCTCTTCCAAGGCGGTTCCCTCTGTTATAGCTTCTTCTGTTTGCTGGTCTCTTCAGTGTCTGGTTTCCGCCCTGAAACAAAGGGGGCGGTGGTGGACACTTTTTTTTTTTTAGGCTCACTTGTTCAGTCACGCTGTGGGGAGGGAGGGTCGCTGCAAACAAATAACACTGGCGTGTGTTCGCAGTGC
>NW_011495014.1:4798236-4806179 GCF_000754665.1 Bison bison bison
AGCGCATGTAGCCTCCCTGCCCACATTGCTCAGGCTCTAGGTTCATGCCCTCAAATATTAAATCTTTCACCCCCTCTTATAGTCTGAATATAGATTAATTAATTGTCAAATATTTCTTTTCCCAATAAAGGATTTTATTAACATAATTTTGTTCAATATTTATATTATATTACCTCATATGTCATAATTCTTATAATTTAATGGTTGCATCTTGAAATCATATCTTTCCATAAAGCCTCCAAATCCATTCAGATAAACAAGAGAATAAATAACATTGCCTATAACTTATGGGTAGTATAACTAGGAGACAGAGATGACTTCAAACTACAATTCACACAGACTGAGTGACATTCACAATAAACAAAAGTAAGTTCTGAAACTTTTAAAGAAATAAAAAATCAACAAAGATAGAAAAGAGGAAAGAGTGGGGAGGAATCCTACTGGGGAAAAAATTCAGATCACATCAACCCTGGTACAGTTTAACTTTGGTAGAAGAGTGTCCTACTCCCAGTGGAGAAATACTGTGAAGAATTCTCTTAAGTGGTGGACTAGATTAAAACAAGGGACTTGGAAAGCATATGAGACCAGAGGAGGTTACAATCATGGGAATATACTACATTTAAGAACTAGGGCAGCCATGTAGAAGAGGGATGTATCAATTAGAAGCTGCTATGAAAGAACAAAAAACATTTGAAGATAAAGAGCTAATGAAAACAAGGAATGACTTTAATATGAATTAGACTAATTGCAAATATAAAAGAAAACTATGCAATTCAAAATGGATATATATCAAAATGATGCAATATAAGAGGTGACTGAACTAAAGAATTGGTTGAAGAAAAAGACAAAGTCATATTAGTAATAAAAATTAATCAGAAGGTAAAGTAGATGTGTTCAATAATAGTAAAAGATACAGACAATAAGAATGAACAAAGCCAAGAGAATAAAAATAACAAGGATGAAGAAAGATCAAAGAGAATAAGTTGATATGACTGGAGCCCAAGAAGAACAAAAACAAAACAATGAAACAGGACTAATATTTAAAATGACAATCTAAGAAAGCATCCCTGATATAAATAAAGGCTTGGTTTTATATATATTGAAAAAGCCTTCCATGTGCTGGCAAAAATTTACTTTGAAATATATTCTAGTAAAAATGCTGGACTTTAAAGATAAAAAAATTTCTTTCAGGCTTTCAGATTGAAAAAAAAAAAAAACAAAAAAGCAAGCCATTTACAAAAGAAAGAAAAATAACTTGGCATCAGAATTCTCAATGGCAACATATAAATGAAGACAACAGTGGGATAGTGTTTTCAAAAAATTCAAAGATAAAATGACAAGGATTTTACATCCATTCAAGATATCTTCTAAGAATTTGGTTAAAACAAAGCAGCTTAACACTGTAAAAATGCAAGGAATATTATACCCTCAAGCTTGTCTCAAGGAATCTAATATGGACCAAATTTTATCCAGTTTTCAAATGCCAGGGACTTTTTGCCAAATAGACTGATAATGAGGATTGAAAATATTTAGGTAGGTATATGTATGAAAGATAGTATGTAACTTTCATATGTGCTGACAAAGTAGAAATAATGCAAATAAAAAGCAAATGAGAGGAGAAGGGAGAAAGTCTCAAATAGGAAAAATCCATGAAATGTCATGTAATTATCATTTTGGGGTCCAAAATTTTAATTTCAAGTTAAGAAACTGAAAAAGAGAAGTTTATGTAAGGAGAAGGAAGACTAAGATGACTATACAGAAGTATTAGTATAAAAGTAACCACTAGAAAAAATGCAAATCTTCTTTTTCGAACAATGCAAAAATAAGCAAGAAAAATGGAAAGCACAATGAAAACCAAAATGAACATATCATAATGCAGTTAATTGTACCTGTATAAGTCTACTTTCCTGTTTAACTGATTGAGCTGAGACTAAATGTATCCACTATATTAATGCATTTAAGTGGGATTAGTCACTTATTAAAAACGTTTTTCTGATTGGCTTACAAAGCAAAACCCAACTCTGTTATGTGCAAGTTACATACCTGAAACAAAGTGACCCATAAAGACTAAAAATAAATAATATTAGTAAAGCTTTACCTTGTGTATTGGGCACTTCTGTGCACCATTTATAATCCTTTTAGGTCCTCTTCTAACTCGAGAAGCAGATGGGGCTATTGGTTTCAAATAAGCTTTGCATCTGTGTAAACTTGATAATGCCTCACTCTGAACATATGCCATCTACTTCACTTCAGGCACAAGGAATTCTATTATGTCATGGCGAGAAACATCTAAGACAGCCTGCTCAGCAATCATGAACTACTCAGAAGTGTAGAGGAATTAACACTTGTGAAATCACCCTTGAAAAGGAGAGAGTGGGCAAGTATAGACAGGTTTCTCCCTTATATCCCCCACATGAATGGTTATGAGAACCAGGTTATCTGTAACGGTAGCCAATTTGATAAGCCAATATAATTTGATTGTGTTTGTTTTATTTCCTTCCTTATTTCACCTGCTCCATCCCTTGCTTTCTGGGCTTCACAGATAGCTCAGTAGTAAAGAATCTCCCTGCCAATACAGGAAACACAGGAGATGGGGGTTCCATCCCTGGGTTGGGAAGATCCCCTGGAGAAGGAAATACCCACTCCAGTATTCTTGCCTGGGAAATTCCACGGACAGAGGACCCTGGTTTTGGGTCCATGGGGTCTCAAAAGAGTTGACTTAGTGACTAAACAACAACATCCTTTCCTTTAGCTCTTTGGGAGTGTTTGCCCAAGGCTGTGTTTTGGCCTGAACCACCAGGCAGATTGAAACCAAAACAAAACAGGGATCACATCCTTTGTATTTGATAAGCTTGAGCTCAAGACAAAGTATTAAACAATGCGTGAAAGGACTTTGATAGAACTAAAAACTACAATTCACAATGTTATATAAGCATAACAAATATATATATGCCAAGTAGCACAGCCCCTGCAGAACATGCAAAGAGAGACTCTGTAACAACATCAGCTTTTATATACTGCATTCACAGTCCGTTTAAGTGTAAAAAATATATAGGCCTACAGAAGACTTGAAATACAAAATTAATATCTTCAATTTTATGAATAAATGTTAAAGTTGAAGACCTGAAAGTTGAGAAAACACCATTTTCCAAGTGCACAATAATCATGATTGTATCCTAAGTCTAACTGTACACCAATAGTTAAACAACAACTATTTGGGTTGAACGAAAGAAAGACAATATGAGCAGCATTCTATGGTCAAATGCCTATGGTCATAGGCATTTAATGATGAAAGTTTTAGAAGTCTACAAAGCTCATTGTTAAATAATACTTGGTCAAAGGGGAAACACAAACATCTAAAAATGATGGTAATAGAAACAGTATACAACAGTTTCTCTGGGAATCATCAAAACAATGATTAGAGAAATCCAGTAATTAGGCCAATAAAAATGAAAATAAAGGAGTTCTGGTTTCCTATTTGCTGATAAGAAGCTTGAAAATGGCCTCTCTGTCCTCACAACAAATAAAAAACCAAATAGACTGAAATATCAATAACTCTTCAGATCTGTAAGAGAAGGGAAGGATACAGGAATAACTGCTGTCCTCAAGATTGAAGAGACAGACAGGTGAAAACAGGGAGTCATGGATTACCACAATAGAGACTCTCGAGTGAAAATTTCCACAGAAACCAGGGCTGGGATAGGAAAACCTGAACTATACTTGTTAAATTGATGGAGGGTCAGTGTGGAGAACTCTGAGATGTAAAAACTCCAGGAGGATCCAGTCATTGGAAGAGCAGTGGAGGAAGGCATTATACTGAAATTTACCTCCATTAGACTAAGTTCCTACACTAAGTATCAGAGGAAAACCCCTTATGCTTCAGGCAAGGGGAGGAAAAAGAAACCATTTTAAAATTCACCAGAGTGCTCTCTTCTCAACAACACCTGCCCTCTGGGGGAACTAGTGAACCAGAGTTTAAACTCTGGGGGTGTTAGCAGAGCATTACTGACCTGGAAGAAGGGAAATAACCAACTCTAGTCTCCTCTAGCCATCCTGTACCATCTAAAGTCAGGGAGGGAAGAGGAACTGAGCAACACTTAAGTTCACTATCCAGAGGCATAGGCTCACTAAAAGACTGAGACCAAATCTTAGGACTGGAGAATTGTTCTCCTCCCATAACTGAGTACTACATCACTAAAGGTCTGTTTATACCACTTCCTTTTATCAATCATATCTGGCTATGAAGAAAAAAAATTACAAACCTCAATTTAAAGAGACACAGCAAGCATCAGAACTAGTTAGAACCAGACATGGTATGCTGGAATTTTCCTACCTGGAATTTAAAAGATTAAGGGCAGGAGGAGAAGCAGGCAACAGAGGATGAATGGTTGGATAGCATCACCAGCTCAATGGACGTGAGTTTGACAAAACTCTGGTAGATAGTGAAGGACAGGGAAGCCCGGTGTGCTGTAGTCCACGGGGTCACAAAGAATTGGACACCAGTTAGCGACTGAACAAAACAATGATTAATGTGCTAAGGACTCTAATGGATAAAGTAGATAGCATGTAAGCACCAAAAAGAAATGTTAGAGATAAAAAAAAAAAAACACTAACAAAAATGAAAAGTGCCTTTGATGGGCTTATTAGTAGATTGAAAATGGCTGAGGAAAGAATTTTTGAGCTAGAGAGTATATCAACAGAATCCTCAAAAACCAAAAAGAAAGAACAACAGCTGAAAAAAAGAATGTCTAAGTTCTGCAAAAGTTATATAACATACATATAGTGGGAATATTAGAAGGAGAAGAAAGAGTGAAAGGAACAGATGAAATATTTGACAATAAGTACTGAGACTTTCCCCCAAATTAATATCTGACACCAGACCTCAGGTCCAGGAAGCTCAGAGAGCTCCAAGCAGGATAAATGTCAAAACAAAAACAAACAAAAAATCAAACCAAACCTAATCGTATTATTTTTGACTACAGAAAAATCAAAGAAAAACTCCAGAGGAAAAGAATACCTTAACTATGTAAGAACAAAGAATTGCAACTTCTTTCTTCTCAGAAACCATACAAGTAAGAAAAGTGCAGTGAAATATTTAAGAGTGTTGAGAGAAAATGCCCTACTAACCTAGAATTCTGTACTTGCAAAATTATCCTTCAAAACTGAAGATGAAATAAAAACTTTCACAGACAAACGAAGTTAAGAGAATCTGTTGCTAGTAGATCTGCCTTGCAAAAAACGTTAAAAGACATACAGATGGCTAACAAACACATGAAAAGATGCTCAACATCACTCATTATCAGAGAAATGCAAATCAAAACCACTATGAGGTACCATTTCACGCCAATCAGAATGGCTGCGATCCAAAAGTCTACAAGCAATAAATGCTGGAGAGGGTGTGGAGAAAAGGGAGCCCTCTTACACTGTTGGTGGGAATGCAAACTAGTACAGCCACTATGGAGAACAGTGTGGAGATTCCTTAAAAAAACTGGAAATAGAGCTGCCTTATGATCCAGCAATCCCACTGCTGGGCATACACACTGAGGAAACCAGAAGGGAAAGAGACACGTGTACCCCAATGTTCATCGCAGCACTGTTTATAATAGCCAGGACATGGAGGCAACCTAGTTGTCCATCAGCAGACGAATGGATAAGAAAGCTGTGGTACATATACACAATGGAGTATTACTCAGCCATTAAAAAGAATACATTTGAATCAGTTCTAATGAGGTGGATGAAACTGGAACCAATATGCAGAGTGAAGTAAGCCAGAAAGAAAAACACCAATACAGTATACTAATGCATATATACGGAATTTAGAAAGATGGTAACAATAACCCTGTGTACGAGACAGCAAAAGAGACACTGATGTATAGAACAGTCTTATGGACTCTGTGGGGAGGGTGGGATTATTTGGGAGAATGGCATTGAAACATGTATAATATCATATATGAAACGAGTCACCAGTCCAGGTTCGATGCACGATACTGGATGCATGGGGCTGGTACACTGGGATGACCCAGAGGGATGGTATGGGGAGGGAGGAGGGAGGAGGCTTCAAGATGGGGAACACGTGTATACCTGTGGCAGATTCATGTTGATATATGGCAAAACCAATACAATATTGTAAATTTAAAAAATAAAATAAAATTTAAAAAATAAATAAATAAAATTTTAAAAAAAGAACTAATTTAGAAAGAAGGAAAATAACATAGATCAGAAATGAATCTACATAAAGTAAGGAAGTGCATGAAGAAGGAAAAAGTGAAGGTATAATACAAATTTTTGTTTGTCTTATTCTTAATATGTGCTTATGTATGCTTGTGTAAAATGAAATGAAGGACAGCAATGATACAAGAGGAAGAGATTTGGGTTATTTTGGTATTATAAGGGACTCACACTACCTATGGTGTTATTTGAAAGTGAACTTATGTATTGTAAACTCTAGGAAAACCAGTAAAAAAAAATAAAAAAACAAAAAAAGAAATACGACATGTTAAGAAAAGAGAGAAAGTGAAATAATATAAAAATCTAAATTATCATCACAAAAGGCATAAAAAGGTAGAAGACAAAAATTGGAACAGAGAACAAGGACAGCAACTAGAAAACATTAATAACTATTGTAGACAGTAATCCAGCTATATGCTGTATACCAGCAATGCACAAGTGGAATTTGAAATTAAGAACACAATACCATTAGCACCCACAAAATGAAGTACTTAGGTATAAATCTAACAAATATGTACAAGACTCTGATGGATAAAATCACAGAAAAACTAAATAATTGGAGATAATATTTCATACCCATGGAAAGTTAGACTTAGTATTTTCAAGAGTTCTTCCCACCTTGGTCTATAATTGAATGCAATTCCAATTGAAATCCCAGCAAATTATTTTGCTGACATAGACAAACTTATTCTAAAGTTCATGTGAAGAGGCAAAACTAGAGAACAGCCAATACAGTTTTGCAGAAGAAAAGCAAAGTTGGAGGACTGACACTTCCAAGATCTACTGTAAAGTTATGATAATTAAGTCAGTGTAGTACCAGTGAATGAATGAAAAAGTAGATCAATGGGATAGAATAGAAAGCCCAGAATAGATGCACATAGATGAATCTAATTGATCTTTGACAAAGGAACAAAGGCAACATAATGGGGCAAAGATAATATTTTCAATAAATAGTGTTGCAACATTGGGACATCCACATGCAAAGAACTGAATCTACGCACAGACTTTGTTATTGTTACTTGGTCACTAAGTCATGTCTGACTCTTTTGAAACCACCTGGACTGTAGCTTGCCAGGTTGCACTGTCTGTGGGATTTTCCAGGCAATAATACTGGAGTGGGTTGCCATTTCCTTCTCCAGGGGATCTTCCGAACCCAGGGATCAAACCCACATCTCCTGCATTGGCAGGCAGATTCTTTACTACTGAGCACCAGGGAAGCCCACACACAGACTTATAGTTCAGTTCAGATCAGTCGCTCAGTCGTGTCCGACTCTTTGCGACCCCATGAAGCACAGCACGCCAGGCCTCCCTGTCCATCACCAACTCCCGGAGTTCACTCAGACTCACGTCCATCTCATCCTCTGTCGTCTCCTTCTTCCCCTGCCCCCAATCCCTCCCAGCATCAGAGTCTTTTCCAATGAGTCAACTCTTCGCATGAGGTGGCCAG
The DNA here is from genome assembly GCF_000754665.1 of Bison bison bison. Lineage (NCBI taxonomy): Eukaryota > Metazoa > Chordata > Mammalia > Artiodactyla > Bovidae > Bison > Bison bison. The sequence continues at coordinate 4,805,912 of NW_011495014.1, forward strand.
AGTATTGGAGTTTCAGCCTCAGCATCATTCCTTCCAATGAACACTCAGGACTGATCTCCTTTAGGATGGACTGGTTGGACCTTCTTGCAGCCCAAGGGACTCTCAAGAGTCTTCTCCAATATCACAGTTCAAAAGCATCAATTCTTTGGCGCTCAGCTTTCTTCACAGTTCAACTCTCACATCCATACATGACCACTGGAAAAACCATAGCCTTGACTAGATGGACCTTTGTTGGCAAAGTAATATCTCTGCTTTTGAATATGCTATC
>NW_011495014.1:4806738-4810974 GCF_000754665.1 Bison bison bison
AGAATCCCAGGGACAGGGGAGCCGGGTGGGCTGCCGTCTATGGAGTCACACAGAGTCAGACACGACTGAAGTAACTTAGCAGCAGCAGCAAAGGACTCTAATAAGCATTTATTTTTAATTATATTCTGCTTAAAAAAATTTTTTTTATTGCGATATAGTTGATTTACAATGGTGGGTTATTTCTTGCAGTACTGAAAATTAATATTATGCATATACATATATCTACTTGTTAAAGATTCTTTTCCTACATAGGTCATTACAGAGTATTGACTAGACTTCCCTGTCCTATACAGTAGGTTCTCATTAGTTTTGTTTTTTTTTTCTATTATATAGTAGTGTTTATATGTCAATCCCAGTCTCCCAATTTTAATAAGCATTTCTTTTAACATGTATGTGGCCAACATATATGTGAAAAGATGTTCAACATCTCTAATCCTCAGGGATATGCAAATCAAAACCAAATTATATATCATCTCACACTGTTAGGATGGGCATTATCAAAACAAAAACATGAAATAAGTGTTGGTGAGAATCTGGAGAAGCTGGAATTTTTGTCCACTGTTGGTGAGGATGTAAAAATCATCCAGCCACTATGGAAATAGTATAGAGATTCCTCAAAATATATAGTAAAAAATAGGACCATATGATAGTAATTTGATTTCTGAGTATTTAACCAAAAGCATTGTAGTCAGAATCTCAAAGGGATCTTTGCACTCCCATGTTCATAGCAGCATTATTCATAATAGCCAAGATGAAGAAATAACCTAAATATCCATCAATGGATGAATGCATAAAGAAAATGTAGCATGTACATATAATGGAATATGATTCAGCCTTAAAAAGTGAATTTTGCTATATGTGAAAACTTGAGTAAATCAGTCTTGAGGAAATCATGCTGAGTGAAATAAGCTAGTCACTGAAAAACAGGTATTGCATATGCTATTTGTTTTACATATATAAATTGGTAAAACATTTAGAGGTAGAGAGTTGAATGATAATTGCCAGGGACTGTGGGCAAGGAGAAATAGGGATTTACTATTCAGTGGGCATGAAGCTTCAGTTATGCATGATGATTAAGTAAGTTCTAGAGATCTTCTGTATAACATTGTGTCTATAGTTTAGTTTATTTTACATTAAAAAATTTGTAAAGAGGGTAGATCTCATGTTACATATTTTACACTATAAAAAAATGATGATAAAGCATCATTAAAACAAAAGTTATATTTTAAAAGGGAGATAATGTTGTCCTATCCTATGTATATAAATTTGACAACCTTGGTAAGATGACTAATTTTCTAGGAAAATATAATTAACTAAAATGGAACACATTAGAGATAGAAAGTTTAAAAAAAATGGTTTCCATAAAAGAAACAGATGGTTTATCAATGAACCCTCCACACAAAAACATCAGGCTTGTATATCTGCAAAACCTTCAAAGACAAGTGAATCCCTGTTCTACTTAAATTGTTTCAGATCATAGAAAAGGAGAAAAACTTCCAAATTTGTTATATGCTGCTGGTAAGTCGCTTCAGTTGTGTCCGACTCTGTTCGACCCCATAGACAGCAGCCCATCAGGCTCCTCTGTTTCTGGGATTCTCCAGGCAAGAACACTGGAGTGGGTTTCCATTTCCTTCTCAATGCATCAAAGTGAAACATGAAAGTGAAGTCATTCAGTCATGTCTGACTCTTTGCGACCCCATGGACTATAGCCTACCAGGCTCCTCTGTCCATGGGATTTTCCAGGCAAGAGTACTGGAGTGGGGTGCCATTGCCTTCTCCAGTGATAGTCATTAGTGCTACCCATTGAACTTGTTATATGAAGCAAGTATAACATTGGTACTTATACCTGATAGAAATCTGTGGAAAAAAAAAAACAACAACCAAAGACCAATATTACTTATGAATAGTGATATAAATATTCTAATAACAAATAGTATCCAAAAGTACATTTAAAATAATAAACCATAAGTAATAAGATTTATTTCACAAATGTAAATCTAGATTTATATTAAGAAATCTATCAATATAGTTCAACATAATAATAGATCAATGGGGGAAAAATAATATGATCATTCCCATATCTCCATAGATGCTCAAACTCTTCTCACAAAATTTCACGATCCTTAAAACAAACATTTAATGAAATAGGCATCATATTAGTTGTGTAAAGCAACCATTTTATTCTGCTCACAGATCCTGTGGGTCAGAATTCTAACCAGGCTGAGGGAGCATGTACTGTGTCTGTTCCTTGATGTCTGGGCCTCAGCTGGGGACATGAATGTATGGAGATGACTCAAAACCTGGGTCCTGGTATCAGGCTTGGTATTTGGTTTGAGATGACTCAAAGGCTGGGTTCACTTGACTGCTGATCAGAGTGCCCACGTGTGGTTTCATCATTTGGTATGGCCTCTCACAGCTTGGTGGCTGGGTTGTCACAGGGTATGTCCTGAGAGACAGCATCTGGAGGAGAGGTATCTTTCCAAGAGTCAGAAGGCTTCATTTGACCTAGGCTCACAGGTCACATGCCTTCACATCCGATTGGTGTCAGTTAAATCACTAAGGCTGACAGTACTCATGGAGACCAGAATTCAACTTCATTCCTTGATGGGGAAGTGACAGGGTCACACTGCATAAAGGCATTTGGGATGGGAGGTAATTTTATGGCAACTGTTGTTGTTCAGTATCTCAGTCATGTCTGACTCTTTGCAACACCATGGACTGCAGCACACCAGGCTTCCTGGTCCTTCACCATGTCCTTGAGTTTGCTCAAACATGTCCATTGAATCAATGATGCCATCCAACCATCTCATCCTCTGGCATCTCTTTCTTTTCCTGCCTTCAATCTTTTCAAGCATCAGGGTCTTTTCAAATGAGTCAGCTCTTCACATCAGGTGGCCGAAGTATTGGAGTTTCAGCTTCACCATCAGTCCTTCCAATGAATATTCAGGACTGATTTCCTTTAGGATGGACTGGTTGGATCTCCTTGCAGTCCAAGGGACTCTCAAGTCTTCTCCAACACCACAGTTCAAAAGCATCAATTCTTCAGAGCACAGTTTCTTTATAGTTCAACTCTCACACCCATACATGACTACTGGAAAAACCATAGCTTTGACTAGATGGACTTTCGTTAGCAAAGTGATGTCTCTGCTTTTCAATACTCTGTCTAGATTTGACATAGCTTTTCTTCCAGTGAGCAAGTGTCTTTTAATTTCGTGGTTGCAGTCACCTTTTGAGGTGATTTTGGAGCCTAAGAAGATAAAGTTTGTCATTATTTTCATTGTTTCCCCATCTATTTGCCATGAAGTGATGGGACCAGATGCCATGATCTTTGTTTACTGAATGTTGAATTTTGAGCCAGCTTTTTCACTCTCCTCTTTCACTTTCATCAAGAGGTTCTTTAGTTCCTCTTCACTTTCTGCCATAAGGGTGGTGTCATCTGTATGTCTGAGGTTATTGATATTTCTCCTGGCAATCTTGATTCCAGCTTGTGCTTCATCCAGCCTGGCATTTCACATGATGTACTCTGCATACAAGCTAAATAAGCAGGGTGACAGTATACAGTCTTGACGTATTCCTTTCCTGATTTGAAACCAGTCTCTTGTTCCACATCCCGTTCTAACTGTTGCTTCTTGACCTGCATACAGGTTTTGCAGGAGGCAGGTAAGGTGGTCTGGTATTCCCATCTCTTTAAGAATTTTCCACAATTTGTTGTGATCCACATGGTCAAAGGCTTTTGTGTAGTCAGTGAAGCAGAAGTACATGTTTTTCTGGAATTCTCTTGCTTTTTCTATGATCCAATGGATGTTGGCAATTCGATCTCTGGTTCCTTGCCTTTTCTAAATCAAGCTTGAACATCTGAAATTTCACGGTTCACGTACTGTTGAAGCCTGGCTTGGAGAATCTTGAATGTTACTTTGCTAGCGTGTGAGATGAGTGCAACTGTGTGGTAGTTTGGATAAGGCAATGGCACCCGACTCCAGTGCTCTTGCCTGGAAAATCCCGTGGATGGAGGAGCCTGGTAGGCTGCAGTCCATGAGGTCGCTAAGAGTCGGACACGACTGAGCGACTTCACTTTCACTTTTCACTTTCATGCATTGGAGAAGGAAATGGCAACCCACTCCAGTGTTCTTGCCTGGAGAATCCCAGGGATGGGGGAGCCTGGTGGGCTTCTGTCTATGGGGTCACACAGAGTTGCACACGACTGAAGCGACTTAGCAGCAGCAGCAGCAGTGTGGT
>NW_011495014.1:4811189-4819801 GCF_000754665.1 Bison bison bison
CATACCATTTCTGTCCTTTATTGTGCCCATTTTTGCATGAAATATTCCCTTGGTATCTCTAATTTTCTTGAAGAGATCTCTAGTCTTTCCCATTCTATTGTTTTCTTCTATTTCTTCACATTGTTCACTTAGGAAGGCTTTCTTAACTCTTCTTGCTATTCTTCAGAACTCTGCATTAAGATGGATATATTTTTCCTTTTCTCCTTTTTCTTTAGCTTCTCTTCTTTTCTCAGCTATTTGTAAGACCTCATCAGACAGCCATTCTGCCTTTTTGAGAATTTTTTATTGGGGATGGTTTTTATCACTGCCCCTGTACAATGTTATGAACCTCCATCCATAGTTCTGCAGGGATGCTCTCTATCAGATCTAATCCCTTGAATCTATTTTTCACTTCCACTATATAATAATAAGAGATTTGATTTAGGTCATACCTTAATGGCCTAGTGATTTCCCCTACTTTCTTCAATTTAAGTCTGAATTTTGCAATGAGGAATTCATGATCTGAGTCACAGTCAGTTCCTGGTCTTGTTTTGACTGTACAGAGCATCTCTATCTTGCCTGCAAAGAATATAAACAGTCTGATTTCAGTACTAACCATCTGATTATGTCCATGTGTAGAGTTGTTGCTTGCGTTGTTGGAAGAGGGTGTTTGCTATGACCAGTGTGTTCTCTTGGTAAAACTCTGTTAGCCTTTGTCCAACTTCATTTTGTACTCCAAGGCCAAATTTTCCTGTTACTCCAGTTATCTCCTGACTTCCTACTTTTGCATTCTAGTCCCCTATCATGAAAAGGACATCTGTTTTTGATGTTAGTTCTAGAAGGTCTTATAGGTCTTCATAGCACTGTTCAACTACAGCTTCCTTGGCATTACTCATTGGGGCATAGACTTGGATTACTATGATAGTGAATGGTTTGCCTTGGAAACTAACAGAGTTCATTCTGTTCGTTACTGCAATTACTGGAAAATATAATGTCACATTTGGTGTCTTATTAATGGTGAGATATTAGAGGTGTATATGCTAAAATGATAAAGGCAAGATGCTCCCCATCTTCACTACTGTTTAACAGTTTAGCATATATCCCTTATATTGAGGTTTTTACCTGTGTAATTAGAATAAAGAAACATTAAAAACAGCATACTAATCGAAAAGGACAATCTCGTGTGTATGTGAGAGGGAGAGAGGGAGAAAGAAAGAGAAATTGAGAGAATGTTAAATATAGCACAAAATTGGATGGAAAGTATACAGATGCTTATAGCCTTATTATTTATTAGGAACTCAAGATATGGACAATATTGTATCAGCCATACAAAGAGTGTATTATTAATAAAAACAGACTTGTTTTTTTGCCCTCTAGATACCTGTGATGTGATAAAATATACAAACAGACCAAATAAACAATCAACAAAGCAATATCATTATATTCTAAGACTACCTCTTACAAGAAGCTAAAATATGATCGTTGGCAAATTAAGGATGGATAACCCTAATACAGTAGGCTTCCCCGGTGGCTCAGTGATAAAGAACTTGCCTGCCAATGCCAGAGAAGCAAGAGATGCAGGTTCAATCCCTGGGTTGGGAAGATCCCCTGGAGGAGGGCATGGCAACCCACTTCAGTATTCTTGTCTGGAGAATCCCATGGACAGAGGAGCCTGGTGGGCTACAGTCCATGGGGTTGCAAAGAGTCGGACCCAATTGAAGTGACTTAGCATGTACGCTTGCACAACCCTAATACAAAAAGTTTCTGAGAAGAGGTGGAGCATGAAGGAACATGTGACAGCCTATATGAGTGGCAAACAGGAGTGGGGAGGAAAATGAAGCATGAGGACCAACTTGGGCAAAATGTGGCTATTTATGTGAAAAGCACCATATTGCTGGGTTAGTAGCAGGAGCTCATGTGCACAAGAAATAACCTTGTAAACAAGTTCAGACATTTCAACTCAGGGTGAACAATTAAGAAAGGGAAAGGGGTGCCTATAAAATATCATTTCCCTCCATCTCTATGTTTATACTGTTCAAAACTCCACAGAGGTTTGTAGTTGAAAACATACAATAACAGTAATATTAATAATGATGAAGTTAACCTTTATTAAGCCCTACTGTATACTAACCGTTTTGCTAAGTAAGAAATGCTAGCTTCAGCACCTGCAGTTTTCTTTCCTACTGCTCGGTTACTCTCTCAAAATTCATATGGGCTCTCTGCTGTCACAGAAGCCTGAGTAGAGAGCACTCAGGGGATTGTATTCTGCCTCCCAGTCAGTCATAAGTGGGGGGCACACCGTGGCCCACCTCCCATCTGTGTCTGAAGCCCAAAGACACTGAGAGCTCAGGAGGTATTACTGTGCGTGCCCTTTTCATTAGCATTCAGTTTTGGTCTGTTGCTTATGATGAGATAGGACAAGCATTTTCAGGGTGCTCCATTAAATTTCTTCCTAACGCCTGAATCTCTTTATGATGGTGGGAAGATAAGATGTCCTTGTCCTCCATGTCCTTTTATTATTCACTCTAACCTGGTTCTCTACTGTCTCCATTCACCCATTCTGAAGTCTTCTTTTCCTAATCTTTGTAGATTATTTCTCCATTCTTTTGAAGACCGGGTAGTTGGTTCTTAAATGTTTTCTGAGGTCCTTTCATTTCACTGAATTTTAAATATTTCAGCCAATTTGAAGAGTTCATAATGATGAATAAGATTAAGCTTGGAGCTTAACCTTTTGAAACTGGGTGACGCGTTAACTCGGCTGGAACGCTGGTTAATTTAACAGCAGGAGTTGAATTAACTTGTCACAGCTCTGCCATTGTTAAATTTCCTGCTTCTGATCCTTGTCCCAATCTTGCAGAGCTCAGTTGTCCTGGGACCGGGGGATGAGTCAGGGTGAAGAAGAGAGTGGAAATGGGGAAAGAAAGATGGCATGCATTGTTAGGAGGGGAGCAGCCTGACTAGAAACAGCTAGATGAAAAAATCCGTTTTAGTTGGGGAAGACTAGAAGAGAAAAAGTGGAGGGGGAGGAAGTTAGAGAAATAAAAGGCAAAGCAAGCGGGTCATGGGGAGGGGGAAGTGAGAAATAGAGACAGGATGAGACAGAGAGAGAGGAATATGTTATGAGGAGGCAATGGGCGATGTGACTTGAATTTCTTGGAAATGCGTTGCATTCAGCACACTAGAAGCCTTTAATAGTGGCAGTCTAGCACTCAAAAATAAAATCACCTGCTTAAAAATACCCCGTGCATTAGGCAAAGCTGAAAATATTGAATCACAGGATAATTTCACAGGTGATCTCAACAAAGAGAAAAGAGTTTTTCTAAATTTGGCTCAGCAGAAATTTCTCTAAATTTGTAGATCCATGTCAAACATTTTTGTTCAACACAATTTATTCAGAAAGGAAGAGAGTAAAAGGTTGAGAGTGGCAGGGAAGGAATAGTTCAGAGAGCAATGAGTCCAAGGAGAGAAGGGGAGAGAGCATGGTGGTCTTTCCCCAGGGAAGAAGGGGAGCACATTTGTGGAGGTTGGGGACAGAAAGCAAAAAACAGAAGCAGCTGCAGCGGTTACATTGACAGTTATCTTTTACTTCAACAAAGTATCGGGCATTGATGGGCTGTGATCCTCTGTGCACATATTGCCTACCCTATGAATAACTCTCAAACATGCATCATCTCAGGTTTGCTATTCTCGCCCTGACAGGAAGCTGCATGCACTAGAGTAAGCATCCGGGCCTTTAGGGCAGGGGCCTAATAACACCTGAAATGCAGGCAAAATAACCAGCCTGCTTCTAAGCACCAGCCACTTTGAGGTTCATCAATAGAGATCACCTGGAGCCTGTCTTCCTTTCGATTGTTTCAGCAGTGCCTTAACACTGAAAGGACATTTTCTTTTCTATTTGTATGATTTTGTCTCAGGGCTCACATTATTTTACCGATGCTCTAACAGGTTTTCAATTTTCAAGGTAGTTGCCTGAAAAGACTGTTGGCTGTTCAGGAGCCTAACCAACGCTCAGTAGCTGGATCTGAAGCGGATTACTAAGGATTCTGGGGCTTTTTGCTTCTGTCCAAAATTACTTTAAGGTATAGCTATCAGACAGCTGGGCTGTGTCTGATGGATCAAGAGAATGAGGCAAATGGAGAGAAGGTGAAAGGGATAAGTCAGAGATAGAGGACAAGAGGAAGGTAAAAAAAAAGCACAACAAAAGAGTTAAAGAGTGAAGGGTTTCTTGTTTAGTTTCAGGATAGAAACTAAACTCTCAAGGCGTTTTTAAATTCACCAGTTGATGTTAAAAGGAACTAAGAAAGTTTGAATCTGGGAAGCCAGAGAGCAATACACTGAAAAGTAACTGCAGTGATTCGATGAATTACCAGGTAAGATTGAACGTCTCTCCTACATCAAAGCAGTTGGCTGGATTTTTGATTGCTTTCACTTCAGGTATTCCAAGCAGAGGTACCATCATTGGTGAAGTTTGGGCAGAATTTGAGGGTATAAATTTGCATAGTAGTGTTAACCACATGCTTCCTTTTTCAGTGGAGGTAAATTAAAATTTTTCTCACCATCCAAAGTGTACATAAGTCTCATAATAAAAGCAACAGTAGTGGGAGGTGGATTTGTCTTCTTCTCCAGAATAAGGACTTAATTTTTCAAGCTCTAAGGGGTCTTTAAACTAGTGTCTAGATAATCAACTCCAAGGGCAGCACTATATAGAAACTCTAATGCCTTCCTTGAACACAATGGGTCTCAATATTGGCACACCTGAGTTTGACTGGCCTTAGCATTTCCTTTAGATAATGAAAACGAAGTAGGGGAAATTCAAATTTAAAAAGAGAGGCACGAAACTTTCTACTCTCTTAGATGAATAAGACAGAGAAGGCAATGGCACCCCACTCCAGTACTCTTGCCTGGAAAATCTCACAGATGGAGGAGCCTGGAAGGCTGCAGTCCATGGGGTCGCTGAGGGTCAGACACGACTGAGCGACTTCACTTTCACTTTTCACTTTCATGCATTGGAGAAGGAAATGGCAACCCACTCCAGTGTTCTTGCCTGGAGAATCCCAGGGACAGGGGAGCCTGGTGGGCTGCCGTCTATGGGGTTGCACAGAGTCTGACACGACTGAAGTGACTCAGCAGCAGCAGATAAATAAGACAATGATTTCCACTATGTTTCATGGAACATTATGTTACATGAGAAAGATATTTCAATGAACTTATTTTCAAAATGGAAATAGAGTCAAGAGGGTAAAAAACAAACTTATGGTTATGGGGAGGGGGGAGGGGGAAAGATGGGAAAAGATAAATTGGGAGATTGGGATTGACAAATACATACTACTGTATGAAAAATAGATAACTAGTAAATACCTGCTGTAGAGCACAGGGAACTCTATACTCTGTAATGACCTATATGGGAAGAGAATCTAAAAAAGATTCATGCATATGTATAACTGGATATATGGATATATGCGTATGTATAACTGATTCACTTTGCTGTACAGCTGAAACTAATACAGCTTTGTAAATCAACTATACTCCAATAAAATAAAATAAATAAATAAGAAAAGTACTTTTAATACTGTACATTTCCAGGATGTGAAAAAAAAAAAACTTTCCAGACATATTGACTAGGGAATAATTTTCTTTACAGACAATCAATCCTTACACTTTAGAATATAGCTATTTCTTCTTAAGAATATTATATTAATAGTCACTGTTTCACCAAGCTTTCATGAACATTCTCAGAAATAATTCACCTACAATCTGTTCAGATGCAGGACAGAATCTGACCTTCCCAGTGCCACGAATATGATTTGGGGGAATTGCTCTGACACAAGGGACGTTTAGCTCTTTTCGTCACGCTAGCTTAGGCAGCACCTTCAGCTTGTTGTGACTTCTGTTTGCTCTGGACAGTGATGTCCCACAATTTTAGGGGTACAAGGTAAAGAGGGTCCACAGAGTTGCTACCAGGAAAACCAGTTCTCAAGGTTTCAGAGTTTCAGTGAGCTGAGAGGGTATATTCTGTAACCACAGAGAGGGGGAGATGCGGGCTTCTCTACTGCACTGGGACAGGACATCTGTACTCCTAGTCAAATGGCTACCCAGGCACCTCAGTGCTACTTTATGTAATTTCCATTATGCCTTTAGACTGTCATCTTTCAGCATATTTTCATTTATTGTTTTTAGCTACGATTAGGGCAGTAATAGGAGAGCAATTCTAGGGAGTGAGAACACAGATAAAATATGTAGACCCGGCACCAGTGGGGTCTACTTAGCCACACCTCATATTTCAGTTCACAGAAATGTGCGCGGGGACTGACATAAGTACTCCCTGTTGTGTTATTGCTTCTGGCTCAGTAGCCCTTTGAGAAGAACGCAGAATAAAGGACTGCAGAGAACGGGTGCCATCAAAATGGCAGTGCTAGAGACGGTACCTACAAGCACCCGATAGAGTTTTATGTTTTTTAACAAATGTTTTCTTGATGTTACCTTTAAATCCCACCTGCAATTCCTTCTCTTGCCATCGACATCAGTCGCCTCTCTGCTTTTCAGGCTTCTTTTTGAGGCATCAATGAACCTAAAGGAAACCAGCATGATGGGAATTTCATGACAACTTGCAGCACATAGCGCTTTCTTGGCGAGCGATGTTATTGAATAGCATTCAGGCTCTCACGGCAGGGCCATGGCTGATCAATAATTTCCAGGAGACCCTTTTGATTGTGTCAGAAGCAAAACCCAAGGAATGTGACTAGACCAGTTAGAAATAGCACCCTGACAGGAAAATTTCAGGGCAGTCAAAGGATAAATTGTAACATTTGGTTATATTACTATGTGCTAAGGCTCTTTCTTGACAGGAGACATTTGGTTCCTATTTTCAGGCTATAGAAGACTTTAACTAAGCATAAAGATATGAGTGTCACAAAGGAGTGTTTCAAACAGCTACATTAAGAAATTGAGGTTGTCAAATCTCCCCTTGTGATTAAAGATGAGAAATGATCATCTAGGTATGCACTAAAAAGTTCCATTAGAAAACTCTTTTAAATGCTGTTTTCCTGGTAAAGCCTCCACACATGAAATGGAAATGATGTTATGATTCCTAAACTATTTTTTTCTCATTTTTCTAGCAGGAAAGTTTTTCAACTTGCAATATAGTATAGTTACATTTCTTTAGCTTATTATTTTCTTTGGTAGTAGTAGTAGTAGTTCTACTCATATAAACAGTTGTTGCATGATTAGCCAGAAATTCCAACAGTTTATTAACTTTTAAAATGCATGTCCAGAATACTGCTAAAATATGGGAGACCTCGATAAATATTTTTGGGTGATGAAGAACACAAAACCCTCTCTCTTCCTTTGTGTTATGCATGTAGAGAGCAGAAGACATCAACTTTTCCAAACATCACCATCATCAGTGCTATTTATTGATGGCTGCATGCATTGAATACAATATGACTAGGGAGAGGGAAAAGGAAGGCTTCCTAAGTGGTGCTGGTGATAAATATTTTGTCTTCCTATGCAGGAGATGCAAGAGACTTGGGTTCGATCTCTAGATTGGGAAGATCCCCTGGAGTAGGAAATGGTATCCCCACTCCAATATTCTTGCCTGGGAAATCCCATGGACAGAGGAGCCTGGCAGGTTACATCTATGGGGCTACAAAAGAGTCGGACACAACTGAGCAAGGAAAAGGATCTTGGGCTTCTTATTCTCTTGTAAATTTTCAAATTGAAGGTCAGACTGGCTGCATGAGTATTTTTTAAGTCATACATGGTCATTGTAGAATTCAGAAGAAGATCTCCCAGACTCCAAAGACCTTGTTCACTCTTTAATACAAGACTGTGGCCTAGTCAATGACAAAAAGTTGGAGCTAACAGGTTATTTTGTTTTCAGCTTCAGTTATTGATCTGTAAAATGTGAATAATGTTGTATTCATTCCATACATTTCAAAACTATTGTAAATAAAAGAGATAATTGATATGCAGAAATTAATATAATAGGCTTCTAGTTACTGCCATTCATCATCATCATCATCATTATCCTCTTCAACCAGTTTGTAATGTGATGTGTAGAGTTGTGGTAATAAGTCTTCTTAAAGGGATAAAGTTTATATTGATCAGCACTCTGAAAGGGTCTGACTTGACAGAGAAGAGGAAAGGTCATTGAAGTTTAGAGGAGATGTACGTGCCATAACTTGGAGGTGAGATAATTTTAATTTAGTTTTATAGAGGATCTTTTCATCAAAACTCACTGGCTAGGGTTGAGAGGAGTGGCATATGTGTGATGGTAGTGGCAATAATGGTAGTTAGTAGTTTTCATTCATTTATTTATCAATAACCTCAGATATGGAGATGACACCATCCTTATGGCAGAAAACAAAGAAGAACTAAAGAGCCTCTTGAAATTCAGGAGGAGAGTGAAAAAGTTGGCTTAAAACTTAACACTCAAAAAACTAAGATCATGCATGGTATCTGATTCCATCAATTCATGGCAAATAGATGGGGAAACAAGGGAAACAGTGAGAAACTTTATTTTGGGGGGCTCCAAAATCATGGCAGATGGTGACTACAGCCATGAAATTAAAAGACACTTGCTCCTTGGAAGAAAAGCTATGACCAACCTAGACAGTATATTAAAAAACAGTATA
>NW_011495014.1:4819901-4857708 GCF_000754665.1 Bison bison bison
GTATATTACTTTGCCAATGAAGGTCCATCTAGTCAACGTTATGGTTTTTCCAGTACTCATGTATGGATGTGAGAGTCAGACTACAAAGAAGGCTGAATGCCAAAGAATTGATGCTTTTGAACTATAGTGTTGTAGGAGACTCTTCAGAGTCCCTTGGACAGCAAGAAGATCCAACCAGTCAATCCTAAAGAAAATAAATCCTGAATATTCATTAGAAGGATGATGTTGAAGCTGAAACTCCAATACTTCGGCCACCTGATGTGAAGAACTGATTCACTGGAAAAGACCCTGATGTTGGGACCTGAAAAGACCCTGAAGGCAGGAGGAGAAGGGGACTCCAGAGGTTGAGATGGTTGGATGGCCTCACTGACTCGATGGACATGAATTTGAGCAAGCTCCAGGAACTAGTGATGAACAGGGAAGCCTGGTGTGCTGCAGTCCATGGGGTCACAAAGAGTCGGACACAACTGAGCGACTGCACTGAACTGAACTGAATTCAATAAACAGTTAATGAGTACCACTTTATGCCAAACAAAATAGTAGTTGTTTGATGTGTGATTTATATAAAACTGATTTCTGCAAGTAATGAACCTCTACTCTTCAGAGTAGAAAAGAGAATGGAAAGTGTTGGAAAATAGAGCTGTGTACTTATACAGTGGTAGCAATGAGCAAGAAGAAGCTAGTTTTCTTGAGAAGACTGAGAAAGTTTTTCTAAAGGATGATGCTCAAAATAGCACTTTTGAAATTATAGTTTGAATTTCAGATGTGTGGTCCAAGAGCTGACCAGAGAAGTGAACTAACATGGTCAAAATTCACGCTAAAGAAATTCCTTTATCTGTAGGATGGAATGGAGACTGGGGATGCAGAAATATATGAAAAATGCTGTTTTGCATCATTTAGGTAAAGGATAGGGCCCAACAATGGATGTATTTTAAGGAATTAATGGGTGAGGGACTCTGTGTCAAAGGTAAAATAAGAGACATGGAAAATCTGATATTATATTTACAAGCTTGAATGTTGTCAGAGATAATCACACCTTTGATATATACACAGAAAGATGAAGAGCCATACAAAATGTCAGCTTGAGTGGGAGTTAATTATTCCCAGCATGGAGAGAATTTCAAGAAGATATCAGCCAATAGGACTGACTGGCAAAATTTAACGGCCTACAAGCATTTTCTGAATTAAGCTTATTTTGTTTCCAGTATCCACAAATCACTGCAATGGATAAATCTGAGAGATGATAAAACTGATTTTCTTTCCTTTTTGAGTTTGTTAAGAGTACAGAAATAAAAATAAAAACAGTCACTGTATCAAAAAGGAAATATTCAATCATACTTATTTCAGGACCCAGAGTGACTTTGGGATCATTCCTTTCTACTGTCCTTGATTAGTATTAACGAGTGCACTAGCCCTGTTTATGGATGTTGTTGTTGTTGTTCAGTCGCTCAGTCATGTCCAACCCTTTGCTACCCCATAGACTGCAGCATGCCAGGCTTCCCTGTCCTTCACCATCTCCCGGAGCTTGTTCAAACTCATGTCCATTGAGTCAGTGATGCCATCCAACCATCTCATCCTCTATTGCCCCCTTCTTCTCCTGCTCTCAATCTTTCCCAGCATCAGGGTCTTTTCCAATGAGTCTCCTCTTTGCATCAGGTGGCCAAAGTATTGGAACTTAGGCTTCAATCAGTCTTTCCAATGACTACTTAGGGTTGATTTCCTTTAAGGTTGACTGGTTTGATCTTGCTATCCAAGGGACTCTCAAGAGTCTTCTCCAACACCACATTTCAAAAGCATCAATTCTTCGGTGCTCAGCCTTCTTTATGGTCCAACTCACATCCATGCATGACTACTGGAAATATCATAGCTCTGACGAGACAGACCTTTGTCAGCAAAGTGATATCTTTGCTTTTAATATGCTGTTTAGTTTGGTCATAGCCTTTCTTCCAAGGGCAAGCGTCTTCTAATTTTATGGTTGCAGTCACTGTTTGCAGTGATTTTAGAGTTCAAGAATAGAAAATCTGTTACTGCTTCCACTTTTCCCCATTCTATTTGCCATGAAGTGATGGGACTGGGTGCCATGATCTTAGTTTTATGAATGTTGAGTTTTAAGCCAGCTTTTTCACTTTCTTCTTTCACCCTCCTCAAGAGTCTCTTTAAATTATGTCTAAATTACTAATAACCGATGCAATGACTTCCCTGGTGGCTCAGACAGTAAAGCATCTGCTTACAATGTGTGAGACCCAGGTTCAATCTCTGGGTAGGGAAGATCTCCTGGAGAAGGAAATGGCAACCCACTCCAGTATTCTTGCCTGGAAAATCCCATGGGAGGAACCTGGTAGGCTACAGTCCATGGGGCTGCAAAGAGTTGAACACGACTGAGTGACTTCACTTTTCACTTAATACAATGTAAATGTTATATAAATAGGTGCCAGTGTGGGGCATATTTAAGTTTTGCCTTTTGGAACTTCCTGGAATTAAAAAAAAACTTTTTTTCTATCCATGGTTATGCCCATGGATGTGAAACCTATGGGTATGGAGGCCCAGCTGTGGTTGTTGGGCATGCTAGTCTGAGGCCTTGCTCCTACTGCCTTTATATGGGGGCCTTTGTCTGCCCCTGTAGACTTCAGTCCTTTTCCCCTTTCTCTTCTATCTAGCTCTTTGGAAGATGGAGAACAAGAGTGAATTTACATCTCTAATCCCTGATATGGGGCTATTGACTGCCTTTCCACAGAGGAGTTGAGTTTACTCAGCCAAATGAAGTTCTAAATAATGCCTGTCAATGTCTTACCTCCAGTGTGCTCCTTGCAGGGGGAACTGGCAGACCCTTCTTAGATTTAGGTCAAGTGTGTTAAGTAAACACATTTCTGCCCCATCTTAAAATTTCAACCATAAAAGAGGAGGGGAATTCCTTTGCCCCAGCACAAGCCTTACAGGACAGCATTACCTGAGGCTATTTGGTCACATGTGTGCTAAGTCTTTTTACATGTATCCAACTCTTTTCTGCCCTATGGACTGAAACTACCAGCCTCTCTGTCCATGGGATTCTACAGGCAAGAATATTGGAGTGTGTTGCCACGCCCTACTCCAGGGGATCTTCCCTACCCAGGGATCAAACCCACATCTCTTATATCTCCTGCATTGGCAGGCAGATTCTTTATTAATAGCAACCACTTGGGAAGCCCCTGCTTGAGCAAGGCTGCATACCAATATGCAACTTGTACTGAAGCAACTGACACTAGTGACTACTCCTCTTAGTACTGTTGAGAGCATTGCCCTGTGGAACTAGAGATTCCAGTGACTTAGTCTCCTAGAGGGATCAGAAGTCACTCAGTCATGTCCGACTCTTTGCGACACCATGAATTGCAGCTTGCCAGGCCTCCCTGTCCATCACCAACTCCCGGAGATCACCCAAACTCATGTCCATCGAGTCGGTGATGCCATCCAGCCATCTCATCTTCTGTCGTCCCCTTCTCCTCCTGCCCCCAATCCCTCCCAGAATCAGAGTCTTTTCCAATAAGTCAACTCTTGGCATGAGGTGGCCAAAGTATTGGAGTTTCAGCTTCAGCATCATTCCTTCCAAAGAACACCCAGGACTGATCTCCTTTAGAATGGACTGGTTGGATCTCCTTGCAGTCCAAGGGACTCTCAAGAGTCTTCTCCAACACCACAGTTCAAAAGCATCAATTCTTTGGCGCTCAGCTTTCTTCACAGTCCAACTCTCACATCCATACATGACCACTGGAAAAACCATAGCCTTGACTAGATGGACCTTTTGTTGGCAAAGTAATGTCTCTGCTTTTGAATATGCCATCTAGGTTGGTCATAACTTTCCTTCCAAGGAGTAAGCATCTTTTAATTTCATGGCTGCAGTCACCATCTGCAGTGATTTTGGAGCCCCCAAAAATAAAGTCTGACACTGTTTCCACTGTTTCCCCATCTATTTCCCACTAAGTGATGGGACCAGATGCCATGATCTTAGTTTTCTGAATGTTTAGCTTTAGGCCAATTTTTTCACTCTCCACTTTCACTTCCATCAAGAGGCTTTTGAGTTCCTCTTCACTTTCTGCCATAAGGGTGGTGTCATCTGCATATCTGAGGTTTGATATTTCTCCCGGCAATCTTGATACCAGCTTGTGCTTCTTCCAGCCCTGCGTTTCTCATGATGTACTCTGCATATAAGTTATATAAGCAGGGGACAATATACAGCCTTGATGTACTCCTTTTCCTATTTGGAACCAGTCTGTTGCTCCATGTCCAGTTCTAACTGTTGCTTCCTGACCCGCATATAGGTTTCTCAAGAGGCAGGTCAGGTGGTCTGATATTCCAATCTCTTTCAGAATTTTCCACAGTTTATTGTGATGCACACAGTCAAAGGCTTTGGCATAGTCAATAAAGCAGAAATAGATGTTTTTCTGGAACTCTTTTGCTTTTTCAATGATCCAGCGAATGTTGACAATTTGATCTCTGGTTCCTCTGCCTTTCCTAAAACCAGCTTGAACAATACAGCATTATCCCAGAACCTATCTAGTCTGAATTCATGGATTCAGAACACTATAAACATGGGACAGATTTCTTGCAGATAAACTCCAAAAAGGTAGCAGGTTGCAAAGATTTGATCTGAAAGGAATCACATTTTCAGAAGCTTGGAATCAGCTTCTCGAACTGGTTTTTCAGATATTCATGTCAATTCAGAGTCCCCAGGGGATTTACAACCAAAGAATGGAAAATAGCAGTCTCTTCCACTTGGAATTTGTCATTTGTATTATTTACATTACTAAACAGAGTCAATCTGAAATGTTACCATAATGACAAAGTGAATTAATGTAGGTCTTAGAACAAGTGGAACACTTAATGCTGTCTAAGAATTTGGCTCATTAAGAAAAAACAAAGAACCACTTCTTATCTTGTAACAATTTCTTAGATTTTACACTTTTCCTTTGAGGAATGGAAAATGTAAAACTGATACGGCAGTCATTTGAAATTAATTTCAAAAGCCTACTCAGTTTACTACTTAAGATCAAAGTACATTTTCCTGACAATTTTTGGTACTAATTACCATTACAGCTTAATTGACTTCCATTTGGGGAAGTATATATATGTGTGTATATATATGTATAACATACATGCACACACACATAATCATGCAATGCTGTTTTGTGGATACATGTGTTTATGTGTATATACATATATTAATGCACATACATATTAAAATATGACTAATAAGAATTGACTTATTAGAACATATTAAAGGTGTTTTACACAATGAAATATAATAGAAACCAAGCATGAAAGTGATTTAAAGATTTTTGTGTAAGAAAAATTCTATTCTAGATATCTTGCAACACTGTGTAAGACCTTTTCAAAATGTGGAAGCAAAAGCACAAACCATTCTCCCAGCTTTCTCTTTCTCTTTTTTTCTTCACATTTTATAAAACTGCAGTTTTATTGCTAGATAACATGGTAAAAAAGATTCATCGTAAGGGTTACCTAACAACGTTGGTGGTGTTGATGAATAGTTGCAATTAATACATTCCCTTAATTAGTCTGATACCCAGAAGATGCACCTGGCAGGTCATTTTAATACTACAATTGATTTATAGCTGTTAGAAATGATTTTACCAGCTATCTTCAGAGAGTACAATTAGAGCGGATTTCATTTTTTTATGCATTTTCACTGAGGAATAAACATAAAAGGTCTATGTAATTCAGAACAAAGCAGCTATAATGTACTAATGGTTTATGGATTTTATTAATATTCAGCTAACATTAGAGGCAATTTTATGGGAAAGCAACCTATTTTCCTTATGAAGTATTCAGTTTTTTAGTATCTGAGTGCTTTGTTTAAAAAATAAATGTTGATATTTTCCAATAAGTTGCTTCTATTTCTTATAGCAAAAATGCTCTATGTTACAAAGTATGAAAAAAGAAAATAAGAATTTTAGGTGCTGTTCATTAATTGCATGCATTTATATACTGCATATTTACTTCTTAAATACATGTAAATTCTAAAGTAAGTCATTAAGCATTCATGTGATTTAAATAGTGCTTCCATTAATATAATTGTTGAGCTAATGGATGAACTCTATCAGTAATGGAGGGAGTTGCACTCTGTGGTTGAACAGGTAACAGAATATTTTAAGATCCTGATTACATATCTGGCTTTTCATCCCCTGTTTATCTGGGATATTAATTTTGATAATCCGGAATCTTTGTCCTTCTCACTCACTATCCATGACATGGGACAAGTTTACTCGTTTAGTTTAAGATACTAGGATAATGAGAAATCAGCTCCACTGATAAAGCTAATAGTCCTGTGAAAAGTATTAATATTTAAATATACCATTTCCATGAATGAAATGAACTCTACCTGAAAAATGTCTTTATCAAAGTGTCAGTGAACTTCCGGTAGCTCAAGGAAATTTTTCATATTAAACAATTCAAAATTTCTTTAAAATTTACTCTATGACTAGTTAATGAGAGTCTACTATGTGTAAGGTGCCAGGCTTAGGAAGTGCTGTGAATTCAAGAAGGAAAGAACAAAAGGTCTCTGTCAACATGGAATTAGAGTCTAGTGGGGAAAGGCAGGAGGATTCAACTGATCCACAAATACAAAATCATAAGCATCATCTCGTGAAGGAAAAGCTGAGGAGCTTGTGAAAGGATATCACAGGAAAGCCTGGTTACTGCTTCATTTCTGTATTACAGATTCTAAACTAGAAATTGGCAGCCTGGTCTAAACCACAGAGAAAAATCACAGCACCCATAATGTCCCGTAAGAGTATTTCTCCTCTTTCAAATGTGAAAATTCTTCTGAACCTTCATCAGTAGGTGGGCTTAGATTTTTTGCTTGGTTTTGTTTTCAGTAGTTAGTAATCGATTTGCAAAGTCATTCAAGCTCTTGTCCAAATTTCCCTCTTAACTAACACTACACCTTGGAAAGACAGCAATAGAGTTCAGAATTAAGTGTTCTAATTTTCTGGAATTCTGTTGTCTACATAGAGTATCATTTATCAAATCTTACCACATGTTTATGTGTTCATCTTTAACATTTTTTTAAATTTATTTTATTTTTTAACTTTACAATATTGTATTGGTTTTGCCATATATCAACATGAATCTGCCACAGGTATACACGTGTTCCCCATCCTGAACCCTCCTCCCACCTGCCTCCCCGTATCATCCCTCTGGGTTGTCCCAGTGCACCAGCCCCAAGCATTCAGTATCATGCATGGAACCTGGACTGGCAACTCGTTTCATATATGATATTATACATGTTTCAATGCCATAAAATTAAAGTATAGTTAATATTGTTGCTGTTGTTTAGTTTCTAAGTCATGTCTGACTCTTTTGTAATTTCCGTGGACTATAGCCCACCAGGCTCCTATGTCCATGGGATTTCCTAGGCAAGAATAGTAGAGTGAGTTGCCATTTCCCTCTCCAGGGGGCCCCTGATCCAGGGATCAAACTTGTGTCTCCTGGCTTGTCGGAGTTGTGCCGGCAGGAGTGGGTGGGGGTGGTTCTTTACCACTGAGCTACCAGGGAAGCTCATAGTTGATGTACAATATTATATCAGGTGTGCAACACAGGTGATTCACAATTTTAAAAGATTATATTCCATTTTGAGTTATTATAAGATACTGGCTTTATTCGCTGTGTTCTACAATATATCCTCATAGCTTATTTGTTTTACATGCAGTAATTTGTACCTCTTCATCCTCTACTCTTATTTTGTCCTTTCCCTCATCCCTCTCCCCACTGGTAACTACTAGTTTGTTTTCTATATCTGTGAATCTGCTTCTTTTTTGTTATATTTTAAAATATTTTGTTATTTTTTATATGTCCTTATTATATCACTAGGTAGTTTTTTTTACATATAAGTGATAACATACAGTATTTGTCTTTCTCTGATATTTTACTTATATATCCTCCACATCCATTTATGTTGTTGCAAGTGGCAAAATTTCATTCCTTTGTATGGCTGAGTAGTATTTCAGTAGTATTCCACTTAACACACACACACACACACACACACATACACCACATCTTCTTTATCCATTCATCCATGATGGATACTTCCATGTCTTGGTAACTGTGAATAAGGCTGCTGTGAATTTTGGGGTGCATGTATCTTTTCAGGATAGTGTTTTTGTTTTTGTTTTCAGATATATATCCAGGAGTGGGATTGCTGGATCATATGGTCATTCTAGTTTCAGTTTTTTGAGAAACTTCCATACTATTCTCCATAATGGCTACACCAACTTACAATCCAAGCAACAGTGGCAAAGGTTTCTTTTTCTCCACATCCTTGCCAACCTATGTTACTTGTGGATTTTTTGATGATAGCCATTCTGACAGGTATGAGATGATATCTCATTGTGGTTTTAATTTGCATTTCCCTGGTGATTAATGATGTTGAGCATCTTTTAATTTCACAACATGTATTTTTCAAAATAAAAATTTCTCAGCAAATACTGTTCTGCGTAACTGAAAATTATTCAAAATTAGCCTCAATTGATATGTCTGGAATCATTAAGGCAAGGTGATCTCTCAAGGTCTTTAATTCTGTATCTTTAAGATCTTTGATTCTGTACCTTTCCTGCAAAAACTACAAGTTAAAAAAAAAATCTAGGCTTGTTACCAAACAGTGCAGTTACCCATAAAGATTCTGATAGTCCCTGGGGAATGAATGTCTTAATGCCTGTATGAAATTAAATGATGATTCCCACTAGGATTAAAGGGCCATGGGAATTTGGAAGTTTCTAGTTATTGAAAGCAAAAATGTTTTTCCCTGCTAACATTGTAGCATGTCTAACAGAGGGTTAAAATGTGTTGTCTTTTGGCTACCAGTGCCTGCTAACCCCTTTACCACCACTTCTGTGGTTCTGCTGGAGTCAGTAGCACTTCCTAAATTACAGGATTGGGATATCAAGAGGTCATTTTACCCATCCCGTGCTTCTGGGCAGGACAGTACTTAATTATCTTGGCTCACAAAGCTCTCTCTGAAACCAGTTGATGCATAGATGTAATCATTTGCCTTGGGGGAATACAGTGCTATGTAGATAGATTGTTTTTGTTTATTTGTGTTTTTGGCAAATGAACATTTAAAAGTGAAATTCCCTCCCACTTGATTTTGTTCACAATGTGGTCTAAATTATATTCTGCTCTGCTTCTCATGCTGCAGGAGGTTTTTAATGCCAAACAGGATCACTGACAGCCATCTGTGCCTGGCCCCAGGCACAGGCTCTCCTAGGATATGTCTACACTCACCTGTTGGCACCACAGGTTTAGGCTGTTAATATCATTTGAACACTTTGCATTGAAAGAAACAGGAATAAAAAGGTAGTTTTCTGTCCTGTGAAACAGTCATTATTCTTACAACTTGCGGGGAAGTTCCTCCTTTCCAGCTTCTTCACTGCTGGCTCTTGACACAAATCATGTCACATTATGTTGTTTTTTAATTTTTATTTTTAAAGATCTAAAACTAACTTCTGATATAAATACTTAAAAGTTAGTTGTCCCTGATACTTTCTCTCCTTGTTTCCTATGAACACGCTTATGAAGACATAGGAAGTAATGCAAATCAAAACACAAAACCAATCTCTAGCTTGCAAATAATTTTAAAACAAGAAACAGAACAGTCTCAATCACCTAAAAGAAAGTAGGTGGACTCTTTCTTCTTTCAAAGTGTGCTTCCAGACTCAGAAACCTACCATCTATATCAGCAGATGAGGGGGCATCTCACCTCTGAATGGGTGAGTTGTAGGAGCTGGAGAGAGACTGACAGCATCTTCATCCCCTGGGGGAGCTTGTGAGAATTGAGGGATCTCAGACCCAGCTCAGACCCACTCAGTGAGAATCTACACTTGAACAAGATCTGCTACGGGTGATTTGTGAACACATCAAAGTTTGCCAGAGCACCCCTTGAAATGTTAAGACTCTTTCCCAACATGCAGTATTGAGGAATGAACATGTTGAGAAAGATTATAGATGTTGAAAACATAGAAATTTTAACCAAATATTAGACTTTTAACCAAATAGTAATATGATGGTATTCTACTTCAGTTCATGCTCACAATTTTCAAGTTAGGAGGCCTGGTTTAAAAAGCATCTTTTTTTTCTCTTTACCTGCAAGAGGGTTGCATAGAACATGAAAATAACCTTTTTTATTTTTAAAAATTTCCATTTTAAATTTATGCATTTAATTAATGCATGTAATTAATTTATGCATATTTTAACATATTAAGGGATTCCTGGTGGCTCAGACGTTAAAGAATCTGTGTGCAATGCAGGAGACCTGGGTTCCATCCCTGGGTCGGGAAGATCCCCTGGAGAAAGGAATGGTAACTGACTCCAGTATTCCTGGAGAATTCCATGGACAGAGGAGTCTGGCAGGCTACAGTCTATGGGGTTGCAAAAAGTCAGACACGACTGAGTACTAACATGAAACAGATTAAATGATGTGAGACACAACATTGTGCTGTAATTTGACAGAGACTATGCAGTAGCAGACAGCAGTCACTGATTCTGTCATAACTTACTATCTGAGCCCTCTGATCAGCTGCGAATATACTTAAAAATCAGAACATACAAAGTAATCTCAACTGTTTAGGAGAAATTAAGAAAATATACCAATTGCTAATGATGATATGCATTAGGATTCTGGATGAGTCAACTTTTTCATTTTAAATCGACTTTTCATTTTCTGTATATCCCAGTATTGTTATAATAAATATGCATGGTGTCTGCGTGTGCACGCTCAGTCATGACCAACTGCAACCGCATGCACTGTAGCCCACCAGGCTCCTCTGTCCATGGAATTTTCCAGGCAGAAATACTGGAGTGAGTTGTCATTTCCTTCTTCAGGGGATCTTCCCGATTCAGGGATTAAACCCTTGTCTCTTTCGTCTCTTGCATTGGTAGGTGGATTCATTACCACTGAGCCACCTGGGACCTCCAAGTATATGTTATCTTTTAGTCAAATTATATTACTTAAAAATTAACTCACGCAATTTCGTTCATGCAAGATGTTGAAAGTATGTTAAAAGAGCAGAAAGTCTGGAAGTACACCAGAATATTATCTATGCTCTTCTGTATTTTTAGTTTTCTATATAGAAAATATTATTTCTTCTATAATGGCTGCTGCAACAGTTTCAATAAATGTCTAATAAGTAATTTTGAATGAATAAATGCATGGATGTAGAATTTATTCCATCACTAATGTTAACTGTGAGGTATTTGCATTATGAATTAGTATAGTATCACTTGTAAAGATTGAATTATGATGTTAATTTGTACACATACAATCAAGTCAGGTTAGTGATAGAAAACTAATCCCCAGTGCCCACTTGCTATTTCTTTTCTCCTAAACATCATGGCATTTTGTTAATGGCTTAACTAAACTTTCCCAAAATTTAGAAACATATTGTTTGATATATAGTTCCTTAAAAAGTATTTACATTTAAATTAATTAGCAATCCCAAATCTCTAGCATGTAATATAAGTGGTAATGTTGATAGAGTAATTGAATTTTGGCTGGTAGGTATAGACTACTGAATTCAGAGGTTTTAAATATTTTCAGCTCTGGGATCCTTTATTGAAAGTATTCTTATTTTGAACATGAAAATTAAGTACACACAAGAAATTCCAGTTGTTTGTGGTTGGGGGAGTTCAAGTTCTTTTCTACCTATTAATCAGGGTCCCTAGAAGCCTGGATTTGGGAAGCATTTGGATCACAGGGTTAAAGTAGAATATTTTCCCCCAGGATGCAAAATGGTACACTAAAATTTTCTGATTACTTACCATATATATACCCATCACCTTTTGTGATCTCTGAGCACTGAGGGTTTGTTGCTCATATTGCTAGTGAAGAAAGTTAGACACACCCAGTGGACTACCCAATTTGATACTTCCCTTGAGCACCAAAGCCAGGCTTTGATCCCAAGTTAAAAGAAGTCAGACCTCAAGTACTTTCAATACAAGATGATGCTGTACACATTGACATAAACAGCCATCAAGTTAGTAGTTATTATTAACTGGAGAGGCAGTATCCTGTTGTTTTAGTTAGTTAGAATAGGAAAAAGGAGTCCAAAATGGTGGTGGCTAAAAGACAACGAAGAGAGAAGCCCACCAAAATGGAACAAAGGAAGGTCTGAGGACTGGACTGAGAACCTCAGGTGAAACAAACAGCCCTCCTGGCTAACCCAGTTTACATAGGGCAGGATCAGGGAGAGGAGAAAAACACACACACACACAAAAAGAAGAGCCAAAATTGAGCCACTCACCTCTTCTTTTGGGTCAGCCTGCCCTCACACCTTGAGGATGTATTTTCTTTGTTTGCCAAACAAAACTGAACTGTAACTGAGCTGTAACACTGGTCCACTCTTTGAGCTGTAACCGAGCTGTAACACTGGTCCGGCCTTTCAAATTTTTGCTACAGCAAGACAGAACTGAGGAAATTATACACTCCTCCAACATATCCGGTGCCGTGACTCAATTTTAACCTGGCTGAAACAACCTCGGCTCAGCCCCCACAAGGTGGAGGCCAAGCACAGCAGAAGCCCAACTCCATGAGAGCTCACGCAGTGGAAGCTGAATGCGAAGAAAACGCCATGTAACGGAAGTGACAAGAAGCCGAGTGTGCTGGAAAGCAGGACATCAAAACAAACTCAGCATAAAGCTCATGAGGCTCAGTCTCAGATTCCAGAAGACCTCTGGTTAAGGTAGGAGGTCCTCACCCCTATGGCTGGAGGGACATATGGATAACAAAATTTTAATTCCTTTACAATCTCTTGTTTCTTGTTTCCTCGAACCCTCTGTGAACAGGCGAGTGGCGGTGGGTGCCATTGAGGAATTCTGCAGGGGCTACTCCCCAGTGTGTTCTGAAGGTTCCACTGTCTGTTGCATCTTAGTAGCTGTTGAGTGTACTTGAGGGTACTCAAGCAGGTGAGGGTTCTTTGTCCCCAGTCTTTTTTGTGCCAAGGATCAGACCAATGAAAACTGTGAGCACAGGTCAGGCATTTAGCAGATTTTTGAACAGGTTATGAAAGGGATCCCTCAGCACATTTTCCCCACTGCTTTTTCCTCCCATCCTTCAGCTCCTCTCTCCATCTATGCCACTGCTTACAAAGTATTGGGCAGGTCATCATCTTTCCATTTCTAAAAGTCGTGTTTGAAACTGTTTACGTGAGATTGGGGCTCAAACCCACGTGGCAGGGACTCTGTGCTATGCTTAGTCACTCAGTCGTATCTGACTAGGACTTGAGCCTGGCCAAAACCCATGGTGCCTGGTTTCAGGACCTAGTGAAGCTCAGGTTCTTGATGTCTCATGGCAAAAAATTCAGTGAGAGACACAGCAATAGGTAAGAGGTAGATCTGTTCAGATTCAGAGAGAAGCACAGTCCACAGAGTGTGTGATTTAATATGCTAATGAGTGGGAGCATCATTCCAATAATTGGGGAACCACCCATTCCTTGTTTTTTTGATAGTGCCTTGGAATAGTCCTGGTGCCTCTGGGTGTGTCATTTAGCTTGCAGACTGAGAATCAAGGTTTAGTTAAATTTGACTTGTCTGTCATCTTGGACCCATTTGATTTTAATTGGTTTGTTATGCCCTTGGTCAATGTCATTGCTTCAAAAGTCCTGCCCTGTCCCCTTCACTCCTGTTTCGTGCTCTTTCTCTGAGCCCTTTCTGGACACATTGTTGATGTTGCCTCTACAATCTTCTGGAGGGACAACCAGAAAATAGCTGGTCTTTGGGAGGGAAATACTGTATGATACCAAATCCCTCTAGATATTCAGACCTTCATCTTCCATATTTCCTACAGCATGTTCAACAACAGCATCTCTCAGTGAACACTCTAGGGTGGGTGACAGGCACACAATGCCTGCTAGAAGTGCATCTGTTGGTGGCATCCCTTCAAGGACAATTGGGCTTCCAAGGATAATGTTTGCCACTTTAGAAGTTAGCCCTGCAGGCCCTTTGGGCCCAAACTTTACTACCCATCTCCTAAAGTTGCAAACATATTAGTGGATCAAATCTCCACTCCACTTCTATGGAACATCTGGTCTGTTGTCTCTTATCAATTTGTTCTTAAGCCACTTACTAACTCCTAAAACCAGGACCCTGCCCCTTTGTAGGCAACACCACTCTATCCCACTTATTAATAAAATACTCTTAATGCCCCAGATGGACGGGTCATGGTGGAGAGTTCTGACAAAATGTGGTCCACTGGAGAAGGGAATGGCAAACCACTTCAGTATTCTTGCCTTGAGAACCCCATGATCAGTATGAAAAGGCAAAAATATAGGACACTGAAAGATGAACTCTCCAGGTCGGTAGGTGCCCAATATGCTACTGGAGATCAGTGGAGAAATAGCTCCAAAAAGAAGAGACAGAGCCAAAGCAAAAACAACACCCAGTTGTGGATGAAACTGGTGATAGAAGCAAAGTCCGATGCTGTAAAGAGGAACATTGCATAGGAACCTGGAATGTTAGGTCTCTGAATCAAGGCAAATTGGAAGTGGTCAAACAGGAAATGGCAAGAGTGAACATTGACATTTGAAAAATCAACGAATTAAAATGGACTGGAATGGGTGAATTTAACTCAGATGACCATTATATCTACTATTGCGGGCAGGAATTGCTCAGAAGAAATGGAGTAGCCATCATGATCAACAAAAGATTCTGAAATGCAATACTTGGATGCAATCTAGAAAATGACAGAATGATCTCTGTTCGTTTCCAAGGCAAACCATTCAATATCACAGTAATCCAAGTCTATGCCCTGACCAGTAATGCTGAAGAAGCTGAAGTTAAATGGTTCTATGAAGACTCACAAGACCTTTTTCAAACTAACACCCCAAAAAGATGTCCTTTTCATTATAGGGGACTAGAATGCAAAAGTAGGGATTCAAGAAACACTGGAGTAACAGGCAAATTGGGCCTTGGAGTACAGAATGAAGCAGGACAAAGGCTTTGCCAAGAGAATGCACTGGTCATAGCAAACACTCTTTTCCAACAACACGAGAGAAGACTCTACACATGGACATCACCAAATAATGAAATCAGATTGATTATATTCTTTGCAGCCAAAGATGGAGAAGCTCTATACAGTCAGATAAAACAAGACCAGGAGCTGACTGTGGCTCAGGTCATGAATTTCCTATTGTCTTAAATTCAGACTTAAATTGAAGAAAGTAGGGAAAACCACCAGACAATTCAGGTATGACCTAAATCAAATCCCTTATGATTATACAGTGGAAGTGAGAAATAGATTCAAGGGATTAGATCTGATAGAATGCCTGATGAACCATGGGCAGAGGTTTGTGACATTGTACAGGATGCAGGGATCATGACCATCCCCAAGAAAAAGAAATGCAAAAAAGCAAAAAGGCTGTCTGAGGAGGGCTTAAAAATAGCTGTGAAAAGGAGAGAAGCAAAAAGCAAAGGAGAAAAGGAAAGATATATCCATTGGAATGCAAAGTTCCAAAGAATAGCAAGGAGAGATAAGAAAGCCTTCCTCAGTGATCAGTGCAAAGAAATAGAGAAAAACAACCAAATGGGAAAGACTAGCAATCTCTTCAAGAATATTAAAGATACCAAAGGAACATTTCATGCAAAGATGGGTTCAATAAAGGACAGAAATGTTATGGACTTAACAGAAACAGAAGATATTAAGAAGAGGTGGCAAGAATACACAGAAGAACTGTACAAAAAAGATCTTCACCACCCAGATAATCACGATGATACGATCACTTACCTAGAGCCAGACATTCTGGAACGTGAAGTCAAGTAGGCCTTAGGAAGCATCACTATGGACAAAGCTAGTGGAGGTGATGGAATTTCAGTTGAGCTATTTCAAATCCTAAAAGATGATGCTGTGACAGTGCTGCCCTCAAAATGCCAGAAAATTTGGAAAACTCAGCAATGGCCACGGGTTTGGAAGAGGTCAGTTGTCATTCCAATCCCAAAGAAAGGCAATGCCAAAGAATGTTCAAACTACCACACAATTGCACTCGTCTCACATGCTAGTAAAGTAATGCTCAAAATTCTCCAAGCCAGGCTTCAACAGTACATGAACCAAGAATTTCCAGATATTCAATCTGGATTTAGAAAAGGCAGAGGAAACAGAGATCAAAGTGCCAACATCTGTTGGATCATCAAAAAAGCAAGAGAGTTCCAGAAAAACATCTATTTCTGCTTTGTTGACTATGCCAAAGCCTTTGACTGTGTGGATCACAATAAACTGTGGAAAATTCTGAAAGACATGGGAATGCCAGACCACCTGACCTGCCTCCTGAGAAGTCTATATGCAGGCCAGGAAGCAACAGTTAGAACTGGACATGGAACAACAGACTGGTTCCAAATTGGGAAAGGAGTACTTCAAGGCTATATATTGTCACCCTGCTTATTTAACTTATACGCAGAGTATATCATGAGAAATGCTGGGCTGGATGAAGCAGAAGCTAGAATCAAGATTGCCAGGAGAAATATCAATAACCTCAGATATGCAGATGACACCACCCTTATGGCAGAAAGCAAAGAACTAAAGAGCCTCTTGATGGAATTCAAAGAGGAGAGTGAAAAAGTTGGCCTAAATCTCAGCATTCAGAAAATGAAGATCATGGCATGTGGTCCCATCACTTCATGGCAAATAAATGGGGAAACAGTGGAAACAGTGACAGACTTTATATTTTGGGGCTCCATAATCACTGCAGATAGTGCTTGCAGCCATGAAATTAAAAGATACTTGATCCTTGGAAGAAAACCTGTGACCTCCTAGTTGGACTATAAAGAAAGCTCAGCACTGAAGGTTTTGAACTATTGTGTTGGAGAAGACTCTTGAGAGTCTCTTGGACTGCAAGGAGATCCAACCAGTCCATTCTGAAGGAGATCAGTCCTGAATATTCATTTGGAAGGACTGATGCTGAAGCTGAAACTCTAATACTTTGGCCACCTGATGCAAAGAACTGACTCATTTGAAAATACCCTGGCTCATTTGAAAAGACCCACATATCAGGATAAATTTACAACAGCTTCAGCAGCAGGACCCTGCTGCCTTTTTAGATGAGATGGTCCAGTCAGCCACCAGTACCTTTTATAACAGAGAACAGGAGAGGAAGGCCAAGGGCCAGGAAAGGGATAAAAAGAGAGAGACAAGACATGCCCAGATGCTGGCTGCCCTCCAGGGAAGCCCTATGGCAAACCCTGAGTCCTTAAAGGACAAGGCATGAGGCAAGTGCCTAATCTCAGACAGGTGGGACATTGGCCCAAAGAGTGTCCAAACTGTGACAAGTCTCCTAAAACAGCTTGCTACAAATGCCATCAATTGGGACACTGGGTGGCACTCTGCCCTTGGAACCCAAGAGCCTCAAGGTCAAGTGACAAACCTTCCCTCATGATGGTCAGCAGGACTGAAGTGGCCCACTCCAGCCAGCCCACCTGTCACAGATAACCATCATGGGGCTGGAGCCAAGGGTGCAACTGGATATGGCAGGTAGGTCTGTGAATTTCTTGGTTGACACAGAGTCTACCTACTGTGTCCTGACCTCCTACTCTGGAGACTTCTCCTCCCAAACCTGTACCATTTTGGGTTCTACAGGAAAAACAATTACAGAAAGATTCACTGGAGCATTTCTTTGTTGCTGGGATGGACAAATATTTCCCCACCAGTTTCTGGTGGTCCCTGAGTGTCCTACTCCCTTCCTGGGAAGACGTCTTCCCATGCCTTTGAAATCTTGCAGCTATTGCAGACCTGATAGAAGATGTTTTAAAACTCTCTTTTGGAGGCAAACTAACTATTTTTACCAGCCACCAAGTGAAACAACTCCTGAATGGGAGAGGCCATTTATGGATATCTGATCAAAGGATCCTCAGGTATCAAGTAGTGCTGATGGAAAATCCAAGCCTGACTATATCCCCTTGTGAGGTTCTTAACCCAGCTACCCTCTTGCCCACCCCGAGGGCTCTCTTCCCTTCACTCTTGCCTAGAAACCTTGGACCACTGGACAAAACCCCAAGAGGGATTGTCAGAAGAACCTCTGACCAATCCTGAAAAAATCCGATACACTGATGGAAGTAACTTTGTCTTGGATGGAAAAAGAAGAGCCAGATATGCAGTAATCTCCAATTTTGAGACCATAAAGGCTAAACCTTTGCCACCAGTCAAGGTATCAGGGTACCACTCCTCGATTCACTACTTATGAGTCAAGCCATGGAAGAAAACAGGAGAGGATACTCAGTACACCTGTCAACAAGCTACAATATGCAGTGCCAGTTCAACAAGGATATATAAACTACACCCAATCATGGAAAATACCACTTACCCTTAGATGGACTCCATTATAAGGACTCCGAGGCTTGAGACCAGCAAGAGGGGGAGGCCCAATGCCCCTCTGCATCCCAGCTCAGCAGAAAGTAGCCAGAGAGACCTCAATGCCCCTACTCTCAAAGAACTGAGCTTCCCATCTCTTGAGGGGGGAAACGTTAGGCAGTTAGAATAGGAAAAATGAGTTTAAATTGGCAGTGGCTAAAAGGCAAAGAAAGGAGAAACCTACAAAAATGGAACAAAGGAAGTTTTGAGGAATGGCCTGAGAACCTCAGGTGAAACAAACAGCCCTCCTGGCTAGCCCAAAGTACACAGGGAAGACTAATGGGGAGGGGAAAAATATATATAAAAAGAGGAGCCAAAATTAGCAGCTCACCTCTTCTTTTGGTCAGCCTGCCCTCAGACCCCGAGGATGTATTTTCCTTTGCTTGCTAAATAAAATTGAAATGTAACCAAGCTGTAACACTGGTCCGCGATTTAAACTGAGCTGTAACTGAGCTGTATCATTGGTCCGCTGTTTAAAGTGAGCTGTAACTAAGCTGTAACTGGTCCACTGTTACAAATTTTTGCTGCAAGGAGACAGAATTGAGGAAATTACACACTCCGCCAACAGTGTGGAACCCCAAAATTCAATCTCTTAAATTAGACCACCTGGGCTTAAATTCCGCCTATGCCACTCAGAATAGCCTTAGGCAGATTACCAAATTTCTCTGTTTCATTGTCTGTGAAATGTGTTTATCATACTGTTCACTTTTAGGTTTGTTTGGAGTTTAAATAATCTTATATAAGAAAAGTACTCAGAACACAGCCTAC
The DNA here is from genome assembly GCF_000754665.1 of Bison bison bison. Lineage (NCBI taxonomy): Eukaryota > Metazoa > Chordata > Mammalia > Artiodactyla > Bovidae > Bison > Bison bison. The sequence goes on from NW_011495014.1 coordinate 4,839,043, forward strand.
CAATACTAAGTACTCAATAAACTAGCTGTTTAGAGTCCTTAGAGTAAGCCAAGAGTGGTACCAGGCATTTTATATGCACTGCTGCTGCTTCTGCTTAGTCACTTCAGTCAGGTCCAACTCTGTGTGATGCTATGGACTGTAGCCTGCCAGGCTCCTCTATCCTGGTATTCTCCAGACAAGAATACTGGAGTGGTTGCCATTCCCTGCTCCAGGGGATCTTCCCAACTGGGGGTTCAAACCCATATCTCCTGAATTGTGCACAGATTCTTTAGGCAAGAGTACTAAAGTGGGTTGCCATGCCTTCCTTCGGGGGATCTTCCCAACCCAGGGATGGAATCCAGGTCTCCTGCATTCCAGGCAGATTCTTTACCACTGAGCCACCAGGGAAACCCCTTATATGTACTATTCATATTTAGTTTTAACCACAAAATAATGATGTATATTTTTTGAATTCTAATTTTATGAAAGAAAAAACTAAAACTCAACGATTATAAGAACTCAGTAAGGATAAGTCATGATTCTGGAATTTTAGTCCAAATCTCTCTAACTCTAAAGCCAATGCTCTGAATTATCTTTTTTTTTAAATTTTAATCAGTGATAACTGGCTTTTAAGAATGGTAATATTTCATTGAATTATTTTCTCAAATTAGCAGTAACAATAATTCTTAGATTCATTTAATCTATTCCTCTAATGATTTTAAAGTATATGGCTTATAAGAGATGAGATATGTGAATATTATAATTTTGTATGACACCAGAAAGTTACTAAACACATGCTTATGCAGAAAGTATTTGCAGTAACATTTATATTGGGCTTCCCAGGTGGCTCAGTGGTGAAGAATACACCTGCCAAGCAGGAGATGTGGGTTTAATCCCTGGGTCAGCAAGATCCCCTGGAGAAGGAAATAGCAACCCACTCCAGTATTATTGGCTGGGAAATCCCATGGACAGAGGAGCCTGATGGGTTACAGTCTATAGGGTTGCAAAAGAGTTGGACACAACTTAGTTATTCAACAACAATAACAATAGTATCCATATTAATGCCAAAATAATGAAAAAAATATTTCAGAATGTAAACCTCATTGTAGAGTGTGTTCTGTCTTCCTGGCAATCAGTTTTTCTATTTTGTATTTCATAGTCCTTAGAGAGTTTCATAGTTTTAGTTGCTTCTTTTCTCCTGGTGCATTACATAAAATACCTAGTAATATATAGAATAGCCAATTCCCCATAGTATTTCATCCCATATCATTGAAATTGATCTTTGTTTTCCTTTGATGGCAAAGTTATCAGAATACCCCCCACAGAGTTCACTTCCACAAAGTGTTAATTTCCATTACTTTTTAATTTAAATAAGGAATAAGGATGGAAGAAACAGTTCAGAAGGCAGTGTATATTCTTGTGATCAGCAATTATGAAATTAAAATAAAAATTTAAAAGCTTATTGGGATTGGAAATGGCAAATTGTACCCTAATAATTAGCAATTTGTCAACTTCAAAATAATTTATTAGAGCCTTGAATGAATATCCTATGAATGACTGTTAAATGATCTATTTTTAAGTAAGTCAATGAACTGAGTCTAGTTTCAATTGACTAATCACAAACCTAACAAAAATTAGATATTATTCCTATCTTCTCCTGAAACTTGCTACTATTTAGCAAAGTGACCAAACTTTAATGGAGAAAACAACTGGCCTACTCTTTCACCAAAGAAGTTGTTTTTTTCGTTTGGGATTGAGGCATGTTTCCTTTATTGCAAAGGGCAGTTCATATTGAGGCTGTCATTTATATTGATGTTCTTTTTTCAAAATGACACCTCCATATAATTTTTTTCTATAGAAAAATTGGACTTCAGTGTTCAGGGTCATTGGTAAGAGATCTTTCACTGATTCAAAATTCATTTAAAATTTTAGGAAGAGAGGGGAAAACAGAACAAAAACTCCCCAAGAGGAGTAATATGTACCTTACCTAGAAACCTTAGTGCATTTTATGTGGGGCTTATATACCAAATAGAAGACAAGTATTTTTCCTTTGCCAGTTTAATAACAACACATGGGAATTTCTGTCTCAGAATTTTGTGAAAATTTACAATTATCATAAGACTGAGTGTGGTTTGTTTGCTCCCCACAAAAGCAGAGATGATTTTTATTGACCAATCTTTGATCCAAGAGATTAAAGAAAGTACTGCATGAGCAGCGAGAAGGATAACACCACGGGGGTCAATAGGCTTTACTGCTATTGGAAATGAAAGTGAATCATTCCACTGGGAGATGGGGTAATTTAGCATTCTTACTGGGAATTCAAGACTCTTTCTTTTCTCCCGTTTTTTGGAAAAAATATTCAACTTATGAATAGGTTTCTCCATGACTTAATACCACGGCCACACATGAGGTCATTTGGAGGGCACTAGATTCACCAACATAATTCTGCACAAGGCTGTTTAGCCCAAATGGGCTAGCTGTCACATTCTCACACCCTTGATTGAAATGTCCCTAGTAGACTTTTGGAATGCAGTCTGAAGGCTTAGTGACTCAATATTTTCACGGTGAATACATTTCCAATCTCATAGAAAGTTGCCACTAACTACTGCAGAGGTTATATCTCTTTCAGTTTTCCTCTGAAAGACTGTGAATGGAGTAAAATTCAAGTTTAGCTCAGTTTTGAGAAAACAGGATATCAAAAATCTACACTGCCATTATTTGCCATTATAATACGATTCTGTTCAAGGCAAAACTATTGAGCCTACCATCTTTGAACTGATGGTCTATAAAATAGTCACCTTTTTTCCTATTGCTATAAATATAAAGATAATTTTTCCCCTTTCTTTTTACTATGAGCTACAGAATAAAGGTTGGAAGTATAACATCTGGTATGATTGTGACTGGTGATAATGTTGAAATGCCATTGTCTATAGAATATTCACCAAGACTCCTGAGACCTGAGAAAATGTTGACATTATGCTTCTTTATTTCTTTGAAATATTGCCAAAGAAATTTTATTGAATTATCCAATTGTATCTTCTTCTGATTTGCTAAAGGTGTATTTAAAGCTCTGGACAATTTATTTTAAATTTTGACCAATTATTTTTAATAGAGCTCTTATTTAAAAATGTCCTTATTCTCTTTAAAAGTTATTGCATGTAAGACAGGTCTCTCATAGTGATATAAGTAACTTGCCACCCAGAGCTATCTGGTTCTGGTCCATTTAGTTTCTAAAACTGATTTAACATTGGGTTACACTGACAAAGTTAAAATTTACAATCAAAACTACTCAATTTCCTCTCATTTCAAGACAACTGTCCTTTTTGCTTTCCTTAGCAGGAGCACACAAGTAGATTCTACATCCTATGCCTATCCCTTATCAGATCATTCCATTCCAGTTTAAAATATTCACTTTGCTATACTCCTGGAACTAACATAATATTGTAAATCAACTATACTACAATAAAAATTGTAAAAAGTTTGTTTTTGATGTTGTTGTTTTTATTAATAAGGAGCATAATTCTCTTTTTCTTGGGGGAAAATAACATTTATTAATGTTAACTGTAAGTGTACATGGTATGATATGATTTTCCCCCACTTTTGCTAGCATACCGTTTTTGCTAGACTCATTTGTCTAGATTCTCCTGATACTATTCAGAAAACTGCTCTTGGCCATACCAAATGGTATTCAAGTGGACAGAAATACTTCATGCTTGTTTTAAAGCATTCATTTTGGTTATTAGTAAGAATCTGTGCAATGACAAAGACTACTTCTTTAAATGCTATTAACACATTAAATTTTGACCAGTGTCTTATAATTAGAATTAATAGGAAATAATAAGTGATTCAGGAGACCAATGTTTTTTTCTAAACTAAACATTGATTTATCCTTAACCTGTGAACCAGGTATACATAACTTAGAAAGAACCTTTACTTTGAAGAGAGACTCATGTGATATTTTACTGAAAATCACAAAAGATTTATCATTCTTAAACTGGGAAAATTTTGATTCTGTCATTAGTGTGGAATAATGTTGCTTTTAGGCTGAAGTACCCAGTAGTTCTATCTAGCTAAGTGGTCTGGGCTCAAATCAATTACTGTTGCATGCCTGATCATGCAACAGTAAGCAGTAGTATGGAGTTAATCTTAGTGCTACAGACCCTGTTGAGTTCCTGTATGCTAAAGTGTAGTGAGTGCAAATGTACTTACAATACTTAAAATTATAACAGCAATGATATTTTTTTAAAAGTGTGTGAGTTCCTATATTGGAAGTACATTGCTAAGTCACTTCAGTCGTGTCTGACTTTGTGCGACCCCATAGACGGCAGCCCATCAGGCTCCCCTGTCCCTGGGATTCTCCAGGCAAGAACACTGGAGTGGGTTGCCATTTCCTTCTCCAATGCATGAAAGTGAAAAGTGAAAGTGAAGTCGCTCAGTCGTGTCCGACTCTTAGCGACCCCATGGACTGCAGCCTACCAGGCTCCTCCATCCATGGGATTTTCCAGGCAAGAGTACTGGAGTGGGGTGCCATTGCCTTCTCTGATGCGAAGTATAGTACTTACAATAATTAAAATCATAACAGCAATGAAACTGAACTGTCAGTTCAGTTCAGTTGCTCACTTGTGTCTGACTTTGTGATCCCATGGACTATAGCACGCCAGGCTTCCCTGTCCATCACCAACTCCTGGAGCTTGCTCAAACTCATGTCCATCGAGTCAGTGATGGCATCCAACCATCTTGTCCTCTGTCATCCCCTTCTCCTCTTGCCTTCAACCTTTCCCAGCAACAGGGTCTTTTCTAATGAGTCAGTTCCTCACATCCAGTGGCCAAAGTATTGGAGTTTCAGCTTCAGCATCAGTCCTTGATTTGATTATTCAGGGTTGATTTCCTTTAGGATTGACTGCTTTGATCTCCCTGCAGTCCAAGGAACTCTCAAGAGTCTTCTCCAACACCACATTTCAAAAGCTTCAATTCTTTGGCACTCAGCTTTCTTTATAGTCCAACTCTCACATCCATACATGACTACTGGAAAAACCATAGCTTTGATTAGACCGACGTTTGTCGGCAAAGTAATGTTTCTGCTTTTTAATATGCTATCTAAGTTTGTCATAGCTTTTCTTCCAAGGAACAAGCATCTTTTAATTTCAAACCTGCAGTCATCATCTGCAGTGATTTTGGAGCCCAAGAAAATAAGGTCTCTTGATATTTCCTTGTTTTCCCATCTATTTGCCATGAAGTGATGGGACTGGATGCCATGATCTTAGTTTTTTGAATGTTGAGTTTTAAACCAGCTTTTCCCCTCTCCTCTTTCACTTTCATCAAGAGGTTCTTTAGTTCTTTGCTTTCTACCATAAGGGTGGTATCATCTGCATATCTGAGGTTATTGATATTTCTCCTGGCAATCTTGATTCCAGCTTGTGCTTCATCCAGCCCAGAGTTTTGTATGATGTACACTTCATATAAGTTAAATAAGCAGGGTGACAATATACAGCCTTGATGTACTCCTTTCCCAATTTGGAACCAGTCCGTTGTTCCATATTAAGTTTTAACTGTTGCTTCTTGATCTAAATACAGATTTCTTAGGAGGCAGGTAGGGTGGTCTGGCACTCCTATATGTTTTAGAATTTTCCAGTTTGTTGTGATCCACACAGTCAAAGGCATTAGAGTAATCAATGAAGCAGCAGAAGATGTCTTTCTGGAATTCTCTTGCTTTTTCTATGATCCAACAGATGTTGGCAATTTGATCTCTGGTTCCTCTGCCTTTTCTAAATCCAGCTTGATGTTCTCCATTCACATACTGTTGAAGTCTAGATTGGAGAATTTTGAGCATTAATTTTCTAGCTTGTGAGATGAGTGCAATTGTGCGATAGTTTGAACATTCTTTGGTGTTGCCTTTCTTTGGGATTGTAATGAAAACAGACCAATGATAATTGGTCCAACCAAAAATAGCAATGATAATTAGCTAATATTTATTGATTCCATCCCCATACCATCCCCAAGAAAAATAAATGCAAAAAAGCAAAAAAGCTGTCTGAGGAGACATTACAAATAGCTGTGAAAAGAAGAAAAGTGAAAAGCAAAGGAGAAAAGGAAAGATATACCCATTTGAATACAGATTTCCAAAGAATAGCAAGGAGAGATAAGAAAGCCTTCCTCAGTGATCAGTGCAAAGAAATAGAGGAAAACAATACAATGGGAAAGACTAGAGATTTCTTCAAGAAAATTAGAGATACCAAGGGAATTTTCATGCAAAGATGGGCTCAATAAAGGACAGAAATGTTATGGACTTAGCAAAAGCAGAAGATATTAAGAAGAGGTGGCAAGAATACACAGAACTGTACAAAAAAGATCTTCACCACCCAGATAATCACGATGGTATGATCACTCACCTAGAGCCAGACATCCTGGAATTTGAAGTCAAGTGGACCTTAGGAAGCATCACTATGGACAAAGCTAGTGGAGGTGATAGAATTCCAGTTGAGCTATTTCAAATCCTAAAAGATGATGCTGTTAAAGTACTGCACTCAATATGCAAGCAGTTTTGGAAAACTCAGCAGTGGCCACAGGACTGGAAAAGGTCAGTTTTCATTCCAATCCCAAAGAAAGGCAATCCCAAAGAATGCTCAAACTACTGCACAATTGCACTCATCTCACACGCTAGTAAAGTAGTGCTCAAAATTCTCCAAGCCAGGCTTCAACAGTACATGAACCGTGAACTTCCAGATGTTCAAGCTGATTTTACAAAAGGCAGAGGAACCAGAGATCAAATTGTCAACATCTGCTGGATCATTGAAAAAGCAAGAGAGTTGCAGGAAAACATCTATTTCTGCTTTATTGACTATGCCAAAGCTTTTGACTGTGTGGATCATAATAAACTTTGGAAAATTCTGCAAGAGATGAGAATACCAGACCACCTGACCTGCCTCCTGAGAAATCTGTATGCAGGTCAGTAAGCAACAGTTAGAACTGGACATGGAACAACAGACTAGTTCCAAATAGGAAAAGGAGTATGTCAAGGCTATATATTGTCACCATGCTTATTTAACTTATATGCAGAGTAGTACATCATGAGAAATGCTGGGCTGGATGAAGCACAAGCTGGAATCAAGATTGCTGGGAGAAATATTGATAACCTCAGATATGCAGATGACACCACCCTTATGGCCATAAGCAAAGAAAAACTAAAGAGCCTCATGATGAAAGTGAAAGAGAGTGAAAAAGTTGACTTAAGCTCAACATTTAGAAAACAAAAATCATGGCATCTGGTCCCATCACTTCATGGGAAATAGATGGGGAAACAGTGGAAACAGTGGCAGGCTTTATTTTGGGGGGCTCCAAAATCACTGCAGATGGTGACTGCAGTCACGAAATTAAAAGACACTTATTCCTTGGAAGGAAAGTTATGATCAACGTAGACGGAATATTAAAAAACAGAGACATTACTTTGCCAACAAAGGTTCATCTAATCAAGGCTATGGTTTTTCCAGTGGTCATATATGGATGTGAGAGTTGAACTATAAAGAAAACTGAGCACTTAAGAATTGATACTTTTGAACTGTGGTGTTGGAGAAGACTCTTGAGAGTCCGTTGGACTGCAAGGAGATCCAACCAGTCCATCCTAAAGGAAATCAGTCCTGAATATTTATTGGAAGGACTGATGCTGAAGCTGAAACTTCAATACTTTGGCCACCTGATGCAAAGAGCTGACTCATTTGAAAAGACCCTGATACTGGTGAAGACTGAAGGCGGGAGGAGAAGGGGATGACAGAGGATGAGATGGTTGGATGGTGTCACTGACTCAATGTGCATGAGTTTGAATAAACTCCTGGAGTTGGTGATGGCCAGGGAGGTATGGTGTGCTGCAGTCCATAGGGTTGCAAAGAGTCGGACACAGGGCCATTCTTTTTCATCTCTTGTAGTGACTAAGCTTTGGGACTTTAAAACACACAGTGCATATGTGGGTGCTCAGTAGCTTCAATCGTGTCCAGTGGTTTGTGACCCTATGGACTGTAGTCCACCAGTCTCCTTTGTCCATAGAATTCTCCAGGCAAGAATACTGGAGTGGGTTGCCATGCCTTCCTCCATTGGATCTCCCTGACTTGGAATCAAACCTGTGAGTCTTGAATCTCTTTCATAGTAGGCAGATTCTTTACCCACTGAGTCTCCTGGGAAGCCCCAATCAGACAGACCTAGGTTCAAATCCTTGCTCTACTTCTTACAAGTTGCTAGGCCATTAATGCTAAACAATCTTGAGTGAGTAACTTAATATCTTTCCTCAATTATGATGGTTGGAAATAATGCTGCTTACCTAGTAGATCTATGATTAAGATTAGATGAAATAAGGTGTAAATATGCTGATCATACAGTTTTGGGCACTTAACAAATATCAATTGTCTTAATTTTTATTGTTATGAAATATAGAGATAGGACAAAGTCTTTGTCATAATAATTGAGATTATGAGGTCAGTGGGCATGGTTTGTACATCTGAAGACTCACAGAAGTCATTAAGTGAAAGGAGCAATAATTTGTCTCTGGCTACTGAAACTGCTAAGGGGAAGTCCTTGTCCTGCCCCCTTTTCATTCTACAGAACCAGCTTTGCACATTAGCTGTTAATAAGAACAGTGTTCTACTACAGAGGACCCCAGCTCAGTCCCAATCGTTTGATTTCTTTGCATCACCATAGGAAAATTCTACTAGTTTATAGAGGACTTAAAATGTTTTGAAGATTTGCTTGTTCTGTATCTATTTTCACTCTGTTTAAAATAAACACTCTGCATCATTAAATGGAAAATGGCGATTATATTACTTGACTCATTTCCCTTAGGGGATTTTTTTCTAAGGATTAAAAAATTCAGCCTTGATCTCAGCATGCATATCTACGATCTCTGTCATGTTATAGTTTAACTCCATAATTATGTTTTGATCTAGATATTTCTCAACTTTGGCATTTTACAAAGCAAAACCAAAAAAAGTATGTTTTGTTTTTTTTTTTTAAAGGAGTAATTTCAGTGTTTTTAAGAATAGAGAATAGAAGGAACTTTTTGATGTGAACATGAAAACTTTCCCTCTTTAGCAGATTCAGGCCAATTTCTGAATTTTACTATCTCTGAGAACTATTTACAGTTACTTCCCCGAAATAAGCAACTTGAAGAATAAAAAATAGTTTTCTGGTCAATTGATGTCCTTTTAAAGCTTTTCTTCTCTTTTCTCCAAGGTTTGATCTTAAAATTATTGTTTGAGTACAGGAAATATACAAATAAATTTTAAAGTTTTGCATTAAAATATGAAAAGCAAGAATAGTATACTGCATATAACTTCAAGTTTTATCTTTTCTATAGTTCAGTACAGGTAGGAATCATTTAGGTGATATTATTCTTCAACTTCTACAACTGCTGAGAAAAAATTGCTTTTCAGGGAGAATTTATGCTTTTATAAAAAGTTCATATAGAGCCTTTATAGAGTTAGAACTTCCATTGTTGAATATCATTTGGACGATCCCCAGAGTATATTGTACTTATTTTATCTGCTTCTGAATCTAAGTTGAATCTACTTGTGGTTAAACTTCAGTTTACAAATATAATATTATTCTGCTAGTGATGAAATTTTATATGGGTTTGGGCTTCCCGTGTAGCTCAAATGGTAAAGCGTCTGCCTACAATGGGGGAGACCTGGGTTCAATTCCTGGGTCAGGAAGACCTCCTGGAGAACAAAATGGCAACCCACTCCAGTATTCTTGCCTGGAAAATTCCATTGACAGAGGAGCCTGGTAGGCTACAATCCATGGGGTTGCAAAGAGTTGAACACGACTGAGCGACTTCACTTTCTTTCTTTCACTTTGGCTGATTAACAGTTGTCTGAGAAATGGGAATATTATTAAAATTCTTATAGCCAGATTAAGAAAAAAAATTTTAAGCTCATGGAGAATCAAGTTTTTCTATTGAATGCAATGTAATTTTCACACTAACTATCTAAAATTAGCTTTGACGTCTCAGGTTGAGGGCACTCTCCTCCACAATACACATGTCATTTTGGACACCAGCCATACACTCTAGAGTGTACAGGTTACCTTTGCTTCTGAACAACTGGCTACATAATCAAGTGTTGCCACTACCTCTCAGCTTTAATAATTCATGGAACTCAGGAAGTCCTATACTTATGATTATACTTTAATTAAAAAGGATACATATAAACCAAAGGAAGAGATACATAGGGAGATGTCTGGGAAAGTCTCAGATGTGAAGCTTCTGTGTCCCCAGGACCTTTCAGTCTCCCAGTAAATCCGCATCACTAGCTAAGATGCTCACCCAACCTTTATTATCATCTAGAGTTTTATTAGAATTTTATTAGGTAGACATGAATGATTGAATCATTGGTCACTTGGTTAAATTCAGTCTCCAGCCCCTATCGTCTCCCTGAGGGTAGGAGAGTAATTGGGGCTCAGTCCCAACCTTCTATTTATCTGGCTAGTCCTTCTTGTACAACCAACTCCCATCTTGAAACTGTCCAGGAGCCCATCATGAAAGTCACTTCATTAGCATAAACTTGTGTCCTTTGAGATGCTTGCAGTGAATAACAAAGACTCTCCTATCAATGGGAAACTTTAAAGATATAGGATCCCTCTCTCAGGTAAAAGGGAACAGAGAAAGACCAAATTTTTTATTATATAACATTAAAGTTTTAGAGATTGTGGGATTTTTGTGTACTTACTATACTATACTATGTATATATATCTTATATGTGTATGTCATCCAATTCTTAAAAACACTGTGAAGAATTGAAGAATCTTAGTGGGGTAAATCAAACATGACTTGCTTAACTCCAGCTCATGCTGCCCCAACATGTGAATATCCTTTTACCACTCCTCTGTGAATCTGTATCTCATCATTTTCTTAACAATCTCTTCCAAGAAGCCCTTCTTCTTTAGTGCATTTTGTGCTAGTGGTTTTCTTTTTTGCAAATGTTAAATGAAATCACAGAAGGTTGAAGCCAGGGCCATGGTAAGGGATAGATTTTATTCTGAGTTTACTGTAAAATATAACAACTACAAAAATTAAAGAAAAAATACCCCATAGCACAATAAAAACACTAAGCATAGACAAAATTTCAACTCATTTCTCACTGCTGCTGCTGCTGCTAAGTCGCTTCAGTCGTGTCCGACTCTGTGCGACCTCATAGACGGCAGCCCAACAGGCTCCCCCGTCCCTGGAATTCTCCAGGCAAGAACATTGGAGTGGGTCGCCATTTCCTTCTCCAATGCATGAAAGTGAAAAGTGCATATAAAAGCAAAGATTGAAGGTATAGATATAGTTTTATGACTTGCCTTTTTTTTTCACCCACCAATATACTATGGGCACTGTCTCATGTCAGTGCATATTGCTTTACAATGTGATGTTAATGGCAGCACATATTCCTGTATATGGATGTGCTGTGTTTATTCAGTCTACTATTTTTGAACATTCATTTTCTTATCTCCTTTTTCTCCATTGCTTCAGAGGTTATTCTAATACTTAAAAGATTTCACATATTTCTGATTATTTGCTCTGATTAAATTCATTAAATGGAATTATTAGGTCAAATAGTATAAATACTTATAGGGTTTTCAATGTATAAATTTCCTCTGAAAGTGAAAGTGTTAGTTACTCAGTTGTGTCCAACTCTTTGCGACCCTATGGACTATAACCTGCCAGACTCCTCTGTCCATGGGAGTTTTCAGGCAAGAATACTGGAGTAGATTGCCATTCCCTTCTCCAGGGGATCTTCCCAACTCAGGAATCAAACCCGGGTCTCCTGTACTGCAGGTAGATTCTTTACGGTTTCCTCTAAAACATACCAATTTGCACTCCCAGTCAGTGGTTGAAGTTTCTGACTCACTGTACCCTCATTCAGGATGGGGAACACATGTATACCTGTGGCGGATTCATTTCGATAAAAACTAATACAATATTGTAAAGCTTAAAAATAAAATAAAATTAAAAAAATAAAATAAAAATAAAAAGCACTTCAACTTTGAAAGGTAAAAAGCATACCTTGAAGTTTTTTTTTTTTTTTTAACTTACTATGTTTAACAAGATTTGTGTATTTTCCACTTATTTATTGGCCTTTTTATTTTTTGTGTAAATTGAACTGGTACATTTTTCACAAAAGTTTTCTTGATTCACTAGGTGAAAATTTTTAATCCTCTTCTGAACTTCCAGAGCATTTTATTTCTGCCTTATGGATTTAGAATCTTTCTTGTAGTGTAGCATTACATAATAAATTTCCTAGTTTTCCTCACAGATGTGAGGTTAGAATCTTTGTTTCTTTTCCTGCACCCTAGCACTAAGATAACACATAAAGCAAGTGCTTATATGTATTTGCTGAGTCAGTAATTGATCCTCATATTTAGTTTATCTGCTACTGTTAGAGCAGCTTATCTTGACTGGGGTATTATTTTTATGCATATTCTTTAGGATAGTTTTCAAATAAAGTATCAGTTTTTGAAATGGTGCTGTGTTGATGAGTTTAATTTGCTAAAATCTAGTTTGCTTCATCATGAATTATATATTGTCATATTTCTTTCTCGTTTGCAATTATCATTGTGTACTTGATTCTACTCCAATCACAGATGTTCATCAAATGCAATAGTACTTGAGTTACTGGCTTAGTTTAGTTAGACAGTTTAAACCTTACTATGTGTAAGAATCATAAGGAGTCCTTTCTTGTTCAAACAGAGAAATGGTCTCTGCCCTCAGAGTTTCTGATTCTATAGACCTGAGTTGGGGCCCAAGAATTTGCATTTCTAACATGTTGCCAGGTGATGCCAATGCTGCCGGCCTTCAGATCACATTTTGAGACCCACTAGTCTAAATGATATTCAGCACACTTAGTGTCCCCTTGAAAGGAAAGAGCAGCTGCTTCTTTTGCATAATTTTTCTTATGAAGTATGTCCTAACAGAGGACATAGAAATAGACTTTAAGAAGAAGAGAATTTTGCCTAGAGCTTTGGAAAGTGAACTGTCTTAGTGCCTTGCATTTTCTCTTGCTGGGAAATCCTCCTGTTGAGAGGGCCACCACAGTTACCATTTTAGAACTTGTTCCGCTTTAAAGAACCAAGTGAGTTCAGAAGAGAGAAGAGAGAACAGTGAGAAAGGACACCTATGAGGAACACGGGAGGGGGCTGCAGGTGTGATCAAATGAGTTCCATCAAATCACCAACTCTCCCAACCCCCCAAATACAGAAGTTGATGTGTTGGCTCTACCTAAGTCTGTCTCAGAAGGGAAATGTCATGAAAGTATAAGCTGCTGCTTAGGGCAGCACAAGTCCCGTGGGGGCATCAACTTCAACAAAATTGTTAAAACGTGTGCCAGCTTCAAGTTGGCAATTTCAAGTTCACTTCAGTATCGTCAATGACGCACCTTCACACAGTAAGCACAGTAGAGACAAAGAGGTGCCTTGCAACTGCCGGTGAGAGAAAAGAGTCCTCTGAGATGAAATGTTAACATAAGAAGTGGAAATGGTTTGTCATAGTTGCAAGCTGGCTCTTTGGGGTTCACTTTCCTATAGTGAGTGAACTGTAGTGTGGTCCCCTAGCAAAAGAGCCTCAATAAAATTAGAACGTTTAAAAAAGGGCAGAGAGAGAGAGGCTAGAGAGAGAGGAGAGAGAGTTCTTTCTTTTGTGTGTATGTGATAAGAAGCTTAACAAAAGTGGAAAAATGCTTTATGTGGATGTGAGTTTTCATGGCAGTCTCAAGCCGACACTCAGTTGCCTTTATTATAGACTAAGCTACTTTAGCAAGCAAAGGATAATGGAGAGGCAGAATGCTGGAAACAACAGTCAGGTGGGAAGGGAGAGTGGAGAGACCTTTTGACAGGAAATGTGTAACTAAAGAGACAATACACATTTTCATACATGTTTTTCCATACACTCTACTACTTATAAGAAAGAAAAAGAATGTGTGAGTTTCTCCCTGAATCCTTGAAGCTCTTTTGAAATGTGATTTAATAGAAAATTACATTTTACTTATCATGTGATATTTCGTGTTTAAGGGCCAAGAATATTCTATATGTATAAGAGAAAAGCATAGCCAGAGTGTGTTGAAATATGAGTCATTTTATAAAGTTTGTTTCCAATATGTTAAGTGGAAAAACAGGAGAAATGTGTTCATCAGAAAATAAAGCAAAGAGGGAGGTGGTTTATGGGTAGGGAGTTCAAGTTGTTGTATAGCAGAAATCAACACAGTATTATAAAACAATTATATTCCAATTAAAAATTTAAAAAAATGTAAAGAGTTGCCTTCATAGGTGTGGATTCCTGATGTGTAATTAAGATGGCTTTTTAGGAGGAGAAGGGAATGAAGAGGATGAGATGGTTGGATGGCATGACCAATTCAATGGACATTAGTTTGAGCAAACTTTGGGAGATAGTGAAGGACAGGGAAGTCTCGCCTGCTGCAGTCCATGGGGTCACAAAGAGTTGGGCAGGACTGAGTGACTGGACAGCAAACAACAACAGTGGCTCAAAAAAAAGATACTCAGTAGAAGCCAAAAAAAGAAAGGAAGAAAATTAGTCAATCAGGCTCTTTGCTCTTTTACTCTCTGAAATATACATAGGGGTCAAACTAGTCCAGAATTTGTGGGAGGAATTGAGGGGCTCCATTAAATAACTTGCCACCTTATTTACATTGTCAGTTTAAATTTTACTCAAACTTTTAGGTTTGTTTTGTTTTTCTTCTACATGCATGAGATTCCACGGAGTCATAGAAAGTGAGATCTGTAAAATACATTAAATATGACCTATTGGCAGATGATGAGGTATGGTAATTACAAGGAGACAGATTTTTGGTTCAATTGAATAGTCAGAGGCCTTCAAACATATATCTGGTTGCATGCATGCATTTGCAGATGACTGAATCCATTGACAATACCTTCAACATGCTGTACTCCAGTCTCTTCTTGAATGATGGCATTCTAGTATTCTCATGAAGGCAACCAAGTGTATATTTGAAGGTATCTTGGTAAGTTGAAACAAAAATTTGTCTTGTAATTACCATACTTCATTCTTTCATTTAGGCCCATACTAAGCTAATCATATTCTTTCTCCTTGATATAGTAATATATCGAGACAACTATCTCATCTTCTTTAATTCTAAAGGTTAAAATTTCCAGGACCTTCATCACTGATTGTGGTGTTTCTGGTGGTCTGATAAGTACAGAGTAGAGAGGGCTGTTATTTATATTGAAACAATTTCAATGACCACCTTACAGCACTGACTCCTGATAAAATAAGTACAACTCCTCCCCCCAAATCCTTTTTATTTTTATATATATTCCTCCTAAGGAGTTACACCTTTTTATATTCTATTTGTGCTGATGCTTCATTGGGTTCAAATATAGGGCAAGGCATTTATTTTTATCAACCTCTTATAATAGTTTAAGTTCTTTCCCATCTGTAGGGATCTTTTTGAATCTAAACTCTATCATTCAACATATTTTATAACACTCTAAACTTTGTGTAACTCAAAAATTAATTGTATATATGGACATGTGTGTATGTGTGTTGTTGTATGCTTGTATGTATTTCTTCAGCCTGGGATAGTTGACAGCTCATTCTTTGAAATTAAATAGATAAAATTCAAATTCTAACTCGTCTCTCACTAGCTGTGACATTTGCCAAATGAGTTAACCTTGCCAAATCCTGTTTTCTCTTCAGTGAAATGATCCCTACCTCAACGGGTAGTTAGGACAATGGAATATGATAATTTAATGCGTATAGAGCTTAGCATAATTCCTGGCACATAGTAGAAACTGGGAGAAAGTTTCTTAAGCTCACTAATTTTCAGTTTGCTGACTTATAAAATGGAGATAATAATAACACTTTTTTCATTGATTTGTTGCAGGAAATTAAGTGAGTTAATGTATATAAGGGATTTAGAACGTGTCTGGCAAATAGAAATTACTATAGGTTAGCTATTATCCTCAGCAGTATTATTAACAGTTATTAGTATTAGTCTTACTTAATTCATAAGTGCTCAAGATATGCTATTTGCTTGTCTTTTTGA
Organism: Bison bison bison; assembly: GCF_000754665.1. Lineage (NCBI taxonomy): Eukaryota > Metazoa > Chordata > Mammalia > Artiodactyla > Bovidae > Bison > Bison bison. Next base: position 4,855,062 of record NW_011495014.1, read on the forward strand.
TACAAAATCGGTTAATTTCTTATATTCATAACTAAAATTCCAAACACAAACTCATTCGAGTCCCTATAATTTTGGTTAATACATTTTCAATATTTTCTTTAAAATATTCACTTCTTTCAATTTGTAGTTTATTCATTCTGATCACATGTGCATTTTGCAATGTACGAAGCTAAATGTTCCAATATAATTGATGTCTTTGAGAAGAATCACTGATTTCCAAGGAAACTGAAAATAAGTTTTTTCAAAGATTAACACCTTCTAACTAACTGTGAGCTTCTAATTTCCTTTTTATGAAAGATTAACATGTACCTTTACATCATAACATCTTTCTCCATTGTTACTGGAGAACTTATTCCAATGCCATGACTGAGTCCTTTCTTTGTGGGAAGTTTTCAAGAATACAGTTCCTCCCTCAGGAAGGCCTTACAAGGCAGTGGACTGGGATACATGACCTTCTTCAGTGAGACGACCTGAAAAATTAGGAGCAGTAAAATTAGAAGCAGTAAGACAATCTAGCAAAGTGATTATTACCTGCTTATCATGTGAACTCTGTTATTGTGCTTCAGAACAATATTGTACTTTTTACAGGTGGAAATGGGTTGATAAAGCCGTTGAGGATGAGAGAGGCTGCAGGGCCAGGTTGTGGAGGGAAATCAAAGGGGCAGTGTACCTTTGGTTGCAGGAGGAGCTGGGGGTATGGATAATAAAGAATGAAGGTGGAAATCTATTTGGACCATTTTCTGTATTAACAAACACACAGAAAAAAAAATTTTTTAATTATATACTCTGTAAGCTATTGCATTTTAATATACTTTTATTTTATTTATGTTTTCTCATGTTTTTACAACTAGAGACTACTTAAATCCACCGTGCCAATTTTGTTTTTGCCTATATATTACATAGCCGAATGTACTGAAAAAATTATATGATAAACATATTAATATATTACCAGTTTCCTTATATAACAATGTTTAGTTGAAAATTTTTATTTTTTTTTAAGATATGCTATCACGCAAAGGGATTCTGAGTAATTATGTGGTTTCAAAACAATAAGCTTGTATATTCTGTTTTATATTTTCTTAAAAATTTCATGAGAATTTTTAACTTTTAAAAAATTTTCTCTCTGTGTTTCAGTTAAAAAATTTTATGAAGTTTTACATTTTCAGTTCAGAAAAAAATGGGCTTTAGAAAAATTGTTTTGGGTAATATTATCCAGAAAACTTTTGTAAGACATGAGAATACTAGTTAACAGCAAACATAATTATAAATATTTTTGTACTTGCTTTATTTTCCAATAGCCAGCTTAATTCCTAGCACATTGTAGGCACTCAATAAAATGGTGTTTTGAACAAATAAGTAAATAAAACTAAAGTTGTGAGTCTATTTTCAAAAATACTCAGAAGCCTCATTCCCAGAAACATCCTAGTTTTTATCCTTAGACTGCTTTTCAATAAGCCATTTTAGAAATAGATGGTATAAATGCTAATGGAGATTCATTAACAGTATGTATAACTCATGGCAAAGTTAGGTTTATTAAGTAACATCAACTTTACTTACAAATTTAAGTCAATTTTATAATTTCTAAACAATAATAGAACACAAAATTAAAATAGACCATAGATATGGAAAGGATCTTAGAGACCATCTATTCCAGCTCACTACTTTTATCAGTGGAGAAAATGAAACTCATAATGATTTGACTCATTTGTAATTAATGTCCATGAATAGAAACCACATTTCCTGACTCCTAGTTCAGTGTCCTCTTTCCTCTTATATTTCCTTCCTATTGACAAGTTTTGTATATAATGATATAAAGTCCTCATTCACAGATTTAGCAATTGTTTTCTAAAGCTATGTTATGAAACTGTTGAATTTTCATTGGACCCTGATGTTAATAAACAAAACATATTGACTACTAGTCTTTTCGCTACATTTGTTACATTTAAAATTGCTGAAATTGTGGCTATAGCCTCAGAATAAACTCCAAAGCTGAGGAATTGTGATCTATTGCTCCCTTTCCTTGCAAAACCACACGTAAGATAATTATCTTCACAGATCAGATCAGATCAGTCGCTCAGTTGTGTCCGACTCTTTGTGACCCCATGAACTGCAGCACGCCAGGCCTCCCTGTCCATCACCAACTCCAGGAGTTCACCCAGACTCACGTCCATTGAGTCAGTGATGCTATCCAGCCATCTCATCCTCTGTCGTCCCCTTCTCCTCCTGCCCCCAATCCCTCCCAGCATCAGAGTCTTTTCCAATGAGTCAACTCTTCGCATGAGGTGGCCAAAGTACTGGAGTTTCAGCTTTAGCATCATTCCTTCCAAAGAAATCCCAGGGCTGATCTCCTTCAGAATGGACTGGTTGGATCTCCTTGCAGTCCAAGGGACTCTCAAGAGTCTTCTCCAACACCACAGTTCAAAAGCATCAATTCTTCGGTGCTCAGCCTTCTTCACAGTCCAACTCTCATATCCATACATGACCACAGGAAAAACCATAGCCTTGACTAGACAGACTTTTGTTGGCAAAGTAATGTCTCTGCTTTTGAATATGCTATCTAGGTTGGTCATAACTTTCCTTCCAAGGAGTAAGCGTCTTTTAATTTCATGGCTGCAATCACCATCTGCAGTGATTTTGGAGCCCCAAA
>NW_011495014.1:4859413-4860380 GCF_000754665.1 Bison bison bison
TCTGCATATCTGAGGTTATTGATATTTCTCCCGGCAATCTTGATTCCAGCTTGTGTTTCTTCCAGTCCAGCGTTTCTCATGATGTACTCTGCATATAGGTTAATAAACAGGCTGACAATATACAGCCTTGAAGTATTCCTTTTCCTATTTGGAACCCGTCTGTTGTTCCATGTCCAGTTCTAACTGTTGCTTCCTGACCTGCATACAAATTTCTCAAGAGGCAGGTCAGGTGGTCTGATATTCCCATCTCTTTCAGAATTTTCCACAGTTTATTGTGATCCACACAGTCAAAGGCTTTGGCATAGTCAGGAAGGGCGGCAGTGAGGAGACACCCTTCATCCAAGGTAAGGAGCAGCCGCTGTGCTTTGATGGAGCAGCCGTGAAGAGATACCCCACATCCAAGGTAAGAGAAACCCAAGTAAGACAGTAGGTGTTGCAAGAGGGCATCAGAGGGCAAACACACTGAAACCACACTCACAGAAAACTAGTCAATCTAATCACACTAGGACCACAGCCTTGTCTAACTCAATGAAACTAAACCATACCCGTGGGGCAACCCAAGATGGGTGGGTCATGGTGGAGAGGTCTGACAGAATGTGATCCACTGGAGAAGGGAATGGCAAATCACTTCAGTATTCTGGCCTTGAGAACCCCATGAACAGTATGAAAAGGCAAAATGGACAGTCTTATGGACTCTGTGGGAGAGGGAGAGGGTGGGAAGATTTGGGAGAATGGCATTGAAAAAAAAAAAAAGAAAGTAAACTTAAATTCAAAATGTAAAAAAAAAAAGAAAAGGCAAAATGATAGGATACTGAAAGAGAAACTCCCCAGGTCAGTAAGTGCCCAATATGCTACTGGAGATTAGTGGAGAAATAACTCCAGAAAGAATGAAGGGATGGAGCCAAAGCAAAAAGAATACCCAGCTGTGGATGTGACTGGTGATAGAAGCAAGGTCCGATACTGTAAA
>NW_011495014.1:4861117-4893100 GCF_000754665.1 Bison bison bison
TTAGGTGGAAGTGAGAAATAGATTTAAGGGCCTATATCTGATAGATAGAGTGCCTTATGAACTATGGAATCAGGGTCGTGACATTATACAGGAGACAGGGATCAAGACCATCCCCATGGAAAAGAAATGCAAAACAGCAAAATGGCTGTCTGGGGAGGCCTTACAAATAGCTGTGAAAAGAAGACAAGCGAAAAGCAAAGGAGCAAAGGAAAGATATAAACATCTGAATGCAGAGTTCCAAAGAATAGCAAGAAGAGATAAGAAAGCCTTCTTCAGCGATCAATGCAAAGGAATAGAGGAAAACAACAGAATGGGAAAGACCAGAGATCTCTTTAAGAAAATCAGAGATACTAAAGGAACATTTCATGCAAAAATGGGCTTGATAAAGGACAGAAATTGTATGGACCTAACAGAAGCAGAAGATATTAAGAAGAGATGGCAAGAATACACAGAAGAACTGTACAAAAAAGATATTCATGACCCAGATAATCACGATGGTGTGATCACTCATCTAGAGCCAGACATCCTGGAATGTGAAGTCAAGTGGGCTTTAGAAAGCATCACTACGAACAAAGCTAGTGGAGGTGATGGAATTCCAGTTGAGCTATTCCAAATCCTGAAAGATGATGCTGTGAAAGTGCTGCACTCAATATGCCAGCAAATTTGGAAAACTCAGCAGTGGCCACAGGACTGGAAAAGGTCAGTTTTCATTCCAATCTCAAAGAAAGGCAATGCCAAAGAATGCTCAAACTACTGCACAATTATCCTCACAGTAGTACAGTAAATAGTTGGTGAAAATGTATGATTTATTCAAGTCCTTAATCAAAGTACCTCATATTACACAATGTGTGTTTTATTCCACTGTCTGACATGCTTTTCTAGTATGAAACTAATATCCAAAGTATTTCATTTCTTACTTTTGACTCTGTACACTCATTCGTACTGACTGTTATCTGTTACTGCCAATTGCATCCCTTTACAACTGCTGTGCTGTCACTTCAGTCATGTCCGACTCTTTGCGACCCTTTGTACTATAGCTCGCCAGACTCCTCTGTCCATGGGATTCTCCAGGCAAGAATACTGGAGTGGGTTGCTCTGCCCTCCTCCAGAGGATCTTCGTGGCCCAGGAATTGAACCCATGTCTCTTTGTCTCCTGAATTAGCAAACAGCCTCTTTACCATTAGCACCACCTGGAAATGAAGGCACTAGTGTTTGAGCTGAGATTTATAGAATGAGTGAATAAATAAATGATTGAATAGTGACCATCATTGCCTTTATTAGAGAAAGGATGCGTTCATTTCATGGTATATTGTAATGGTTTCAAGGGAATGGAGACTCTTACTATTAAAAGAAACCCAGTTTCTTGCCTGCAAAGATTAAACATTAATTTTTTTGCCAGACTATTAAACATACAATTATGGTTTTTTTTTTTTAATGTTTCTGCATCATGTTATGTTCTTGCCTTCATATGATGTCCAACCTGAATTAATGTGACTGGAACAGATGCTAAATTACTGTACCCAAGTCACTTGGGTCCTATTCTACACTTCACTTCGTGAGCTGTGCTAGACCAAGAGAACAGTGGCTCTCCAGCTCCAAGTCACACCATATGTCTTCCAATTCATTAGACAGAGGCTTGCTTGCGATCAATTTACTGCCCACCTGATCTGACTGTTGCTTACTTAAAACTTACTGTTCCTTAATAGGAAGGAACATACTTAGCAATAAAAATTTAAGTTATAAGAATATGAGTTTTTATATTTAAGTTTTTAATAGAATTAATTTTTTGCTAGTATAGGTCAGGGAATAGATAGTAAGTTTTACTGGCTGAAGTATAAAACTGCAGGAAATCTGTCAGTTGGTTTTGTGCAGTGAGATGAAATTTGAGGTGTTTTTATTTATAAAGTTTATAAAATTCAGACTGGGTGAAAGTCATTTTTGTTATAAATAAAGGTGTGACTTTGAAACTATAATGTGACAGACTACCAGAGTAACAGGAGGAACTACCTTAAAATATTAAAAGGAGACTGGATGCCAGGTTCTCTCTGCATGTTGATGGCTTGGGAGGCAGTCTTCCATGGCTCTGTCCTTCTAACAGTAGTGGTCAAGAAATTCTGTGGTTACTTAATTTGCATTGGTCTTCTAAAGGTATTTTAATTTGCCTTCACAAACTGAACTTCGTTCAGAACAGTGAAGCACTGCTGACGACACTGGCAGGCAGGAGTGTGTCCTATTTATACACATGAAAACAGAAACTTTGGCTTGAAACAGTGCAGCAAATTCAGCCTCAGTGTACATCCCCAGGTCTAGGGACACTTGTAAACACTATGATCTGATTTTAGGGCAAAGGGCCACTCTGATTCTTGTGTGAAAACAGAAACGTGCATAGTGCTTTCCATGAAGACTGTTTTGAATGAAATACTCTGCTTCTATCAGTGAGGATACAATAGTCATGCTCCTGGAAAACCAAAAACAAGAATACATCCATAACAATGATTATGAAATAATCAGAAAGTCTTATCATTCATGGAGTGTTAAAGAGGTAAGAATCATTTCCTTCTCATTATGAAGAAAGGATTGAGGATGCGGCATATTTACTTAATTTGCAAACATATTCTGAGATTTGAACCAGCTCTGTGCCAGAAACTGGAGGTGATGAGCAGAGGTATTCTGCTTCTGGTGATGAGAAATTCCCCTCAGTGCTCTTCCCCTATGCTCTACAGGTACTGATTGTTGTTCTTTAGTCACTATTTCATGTCCAACTCTTTGGGACCCCATGGACTGTAGCCCACCAACTCCTCTGTCCATGGGATTTCCCAGTAAGAATACTGGAATGGCTTGTCATTTCCTTCTCCAGAGGATCTTCCTGACCCAGGGATGGAACCCGAGTCCCCTGCATTGACAGGAGAATTCTTTACCATGGAGACACCATAGGAGCACTCAAATCAGATAGATTAAAATGAGAGACTTTGGGGTTAAAGGAATAAAAGCAGAGGTTATAGCTGTGTGACTTTGTGGTGATGAAATGATCAAGCAGACCTAGGTGAGAGGAGAAGCCTGGGGGAGAGGGGAACCAGTTGTCTAGCCTTATAGACGTGTCCTTTTCACTCATCTTTATTCCATGAGGAAAGTGGTAATAAAAAAGAGATAAACAATATATATATTCAGCTCATCTCTCCCATTTGAAGGTAATTAGAATTTATCCCAGATAAGAGAGGACATTGACTGGAATCTCTTAATGTACAAACACAACATTCTGTCTTCAAATATTTTAGATGACTAAATTGTACTTTTATTTTACAGTAGAGCCAGAATATATTTTCCCCATATCTTTATTCCATTAGTGATGAAATATTTTTTAAAAAATTAAAGAAAGGAAAGTAACATATTATTGGATAAAACATTTATTCCTGGGTGCTTGTGCCCTGCATAGCACATGTTATTATTTGGCTAATTTATTTTTAAATATTCTGGGGAAAGTTAGGCCAACCGTTACTATTTGTGCAGTATATGCCTTGCTTTCTCTTGTATTCTGCCAGAATTTTCTTTTTCATTTAATTGCCTTATTTTTAATTTTACCTTCTTGCTCTAGGCTTTGTATTGACTTTGAGTTTTCAATGTTTACACACATTAGGTATTTGTAGACAATTCTCATGTTCCCATTAGTTAGCCAACTGCATGTACATTATTTATTCTTTTAATATTTCCTCTAGAGTAAATACCTCTAGTTCCTTAATTATTCCTGTTGATTTCTTCTGAACTTCCTGCAGCATGTCTCTCTTTTTCCCATAATGAGATCCCCAAACTAAATGCACATTCCTGCTTCAGTCTCTCTGGAATCACGAAGAGGGGACTCTTTTCCTCTGTTCCATACCATAGTTTTTTGCACATGCAGTTCAAGATAACAGTGACCTTCTTCACTTAACAAGTTTCAGTACAAACCTACTCATCATTACCTTCTGGTAATATTTAAAATATTTCAGAAATATCAACTCACTTCCCCTCTTGTGACCACAGGTGTTCAGTGGATTTGGGAAATTATGATCTCTAGTTCTTTGAGGCTAGGGCTTTCAAATTACTGTGCTATTCTGCTTTATGACGATCCAGCAGACTGGAATCAGGTACAGCAGTAACTCCACTTCTGCAGTTTTTCCAGACTTTCACTGCTTCATAATTGATGAAGGGTCAGGAAAGGAATGGGACTGGCAAAATGAATTCTTTTAGAAGAGAATGGGGGTTTAACATATGTGAAAAGACATTGTCTACCCTTTAGTTCATCCTCTAAAGAGACCTGATATGTTATTTCCATGATTTCCTTCCTTCGGTCATTTTCAATTCTGCCTTAATTAATTTCCCTGAAATATCATTTCAGAATGTTACTGTTAAATACTTTTATGTCTTCTCCTTGCTTATGTGACAAAACCCAAGCTTGTTAGCTTGGCATTTAAGGCTCTCTCCAAAGAGTTCAGCCTTGTGCCCTACTGTCCCCTTTTAGGAACCTTGACTTTGTGTGTAAATGTGTGTTTGTGTGCCTGTGTGTGTCTAGTGTACAGCTCACCACTTCTACATTTTTGGACAAAAATTCTGCTCATTGTACAGCTTTCTTTTTATAAAGTTTGATCATACTTGCAGAATCTTTCTAGAACTCCCTTATTCTTGTACTTAATGATATTTATTTGACCACATAATTTATATATCGTTTAAGAGATATCTCTTCATATATCTATGTATCTTCCTTCCAAAATTCCAAACTCTTTGAGCAAAAAGACAGTGCTTCTCTTTTGTTGTTATTGTTGTCTTGCTCAAAGTAAAACCGCTCAAAAAACAAACAAAAACAAAAACAAATGAAGCATGATTTCTCACACTATCCATAATGTTTAAAGGTAATGGAAATACTTGTATTAGTAGGTGTTAAGGGTTCAGCTGGGTCCCTCCCGAATTCATTTGCTACAGTCCTAAACCCTAGTACTTCACAGTACAACCTGATTTGGAAACAGGGTTATTGAAGATACAATTGGTTAAGATGATGTCATACTGGAGTTGGTTGGGTACCTAAGCCAGTGTGACTGATGTCTTCATACAAAGGGGAAATTTGGACAGAAACAAAACACACATGGATGCTAGAAGAGAGGCTCAGAACTTCCCTGGCATCTTCAGAGGGAGCATGGCCCGTGGGACCTTGATCTTGAACCTCCAGTCTCCATGAAATAATATATTTCTGTTGTTCAAGCTACTCAGTTTGTGTGTGTACTCTGTTACAGCAGCCCTACCAAACTGATACAGTGAAAAACTAAGATTACTTTATGAAAATAATGCCCAATTAGAAGACTACCATACATTGCCGTGTTTTTTTCTCTATCTAAAAAAAATTGATATTAACTGAGAGACAACCATGTTAAGTTAGTAAAATGATCTTTACGTCTCTTTAGATACAGTGGGTTGTGGATCCTATCCTAAAAGACAAACCCTCTCATTATGACTACAGTAGACAATTTCCTAGGTATATTTTGTGCTTTCATGGCCTTGACTTGTGCATTTTTTTCCCTTTGAGATTCTCCACTCATGTTGACATAGATTTGTTGTGCATGATGAAGTGACAAAATCAATGAAAAAGGCATGTGACTCTTCTGCTTGCAAAAGGACTTTATTTTTGTTGCTTATTGTGGTAACTTAAGCCCTCCAAAGTATTTCTGTGAAGATGTAATTATTTCTTTGATCTGTTTTATTCTATCTGCTGCTTAGAGATTGCGCTTGGAAATAGCACATGGGACATTTTCAAAATTTTTACTCTTATTGAAAAAATTTGTGTGATCATAGATCCTAAAATTGTGCCCTCCCTGTTCTAATCCCCTAACCAGTAAGAAGCTTAAGTTAGTAATTCAACTGAAAGACCTACATCATTGTCTGTGCTTTCCTCTTCCTATAAAAAAAAATCCTAATTTCATCCCACATTCCTCACACTTATCTAGAATCAATAATATTCAAAGCTGAAACTTCTAGTCCTAAAGCTATCTATGTAAACAAAACAATGTCAAAACCCTAAGTATACAAAGTTAAAATCAGATTTTAAAACTCATTTCAGTTCAGTTCAGTCGCTCAGTCATGTCTAACTCTTTGTGACCCCGTGAATCGCAGCACGCCAGGCCTCCCTGTCCATCACCAACTCCCGGAGTTCACCCAGACTCACGTCCATCAAGTCAGTGATGCCATCCAGCCATCTCATCCTCTGTCGTTCCCTTCTCCTCCTGCCCCCAATCCCTCCCAGCATCAGAGTCTTTTCCAATGAGTCAAGTCTTCACATGAGGTGGCCAAAGTACTGGAGTTTCAGCTTTAGCATCATTCCTTCCAAAGAAATCCCAGGACTGATCTCCTTCAGAATGGACTGGTTGGATCTCCTTGCAGTCACATTAATAGATATGTATTTTGAGGATGTAAGTGACCTGTGGAGAGAGAGTCCTAGGGATGTGGTATTGCCTAGGGTAAAAATAATGAGGGCTCTGATTAAGGTGATAGCTGTTTGGATGGTGAAGAAGGAGGGTAAGGTGGTCAAACTGATAGAAACTTGCTATCATTTAACTTGGATTGTAAGAAAGAAAGAGAACTTGTTGATAATTTCAACTTCATTTAATGGTTTGTGAGGCCACTGTCAGAGAAATCCACCAGGAATTCTGTAAGGAATTGCTATTGTTAAGAGAAAAAGAAAATTTATCTTTTCATTATGAAAAGAATTTAAATGTGAGTAGAATAAAAGAAGTTCAATATGAAGAGGTTTCCTAAAATGTTATTATCATTGGCTATGTCCATCCTAAAGGAGATCAGTCCTGGGTGTTCCTTGGAAGGAATGATGCTAAAGCTGAAACTCCAATACTTTGGCCACCTCATGCGAAGAGTTGACTCATTGGAAAAGACCCTGATGCTGGGAGGGATTGGGGGCAGGAGGAGAAGGGGATGACAGAGGATGAGATGGCTGGATGGCATCACCGACTCGATAGATGTGAGTTTGGGTAAATTCTGGGAGTTGGTGATGGACAGGGAGGCCTGGCGTGCTGTGATTCATGAGGTCGCAAAGAGTCAGACACGACTGAGCGACTGAACTGAACTGATGTACTTTGAAAGAAAATACTGTCCAAATACAGCTAAACATAAAAGTATAGGGGAAAAGAAAAATTTCAATACAAAAAAGAAAACTGTTAATAATTAAATTAGATAATTTATAATAAAATTTCAAGATGCCTTATACATAGTGGGAATAACCTGTGCTGCTGATATTCTACTATTCCTTTAAATTGACTGCCCACTGAGAGAGATCTTGCCTTGAATATTTTAACCATTCTTGAACCATTTTTATTATTTCATTATTGGATTCATTACTCAAAATTAATAATCTTAAAAAATTAATAATCTGGCTTTAGTCAACTATATACTACAACTGGTATGCAGTTGTAGATCTAGTGATCCCAGGTTAATATTTTGCATTCTGCTTTTGGATAAAAATGTGTTTTTTTTTTTTGCTGGGTATGACACTAAACACATGAGTTTTCGATGACTTTTTATGAGGAAAGGGTAGCAGACTGTAATTGTAGATTTTTCATTTTTTTCTGTGATCCCCAAGGATCCACTAATAAAATGGATTTTTGCCAGTCTCAAATCAAGAAGATATAAAATTGAAAGAAAAATACTTAAAGAATCAAAGTAAGACACAAAAACCATAAATTAAAAAGTATTTTAAAAAGCAGTTTATACAAATAGCTATTATAGAAATAAAACAGAGTTTTTCAAATTCTGTACTAGGCGTGCTGTGTGACTAACTTACTAAATATAACAAACATACAAGTTAGGTACTATTATTTTTACTTTAAGTTAGAAAACAGAGGTTTTGAGAAGTAGAGCAGTTGGCCCAAGATCACATATTAATAAACAGTAGAGCTGCCTTTAAATTTTTATTGTTTTCTTTCTCCAGCTTACATGTTTTTTCTTACATGTTTCTATAGTCTGACACATGTCTACAAATATATAAGCACATAAGACTACAGGAACTACATAAAGGCCTTTACCTTGGTCTCTTTTGTTCTTTTGAAAATAATTTCACTGAAGATTAGAAATGAGTAATAAAAACCTTACCTTTTGCTTCATTGGAACTGGTGTGTGTTATTTGTAAAACAAAACTTTTTCTTAAAATTGAACTCAAGAGATAGGAAAGTAGATCAAAATCTATAGCTCAACATCTAGCACGTTTTATTTTTTTTTTTTGTCATAAATTAAAAAATGATATCACTAAATCTTTGTATTGTTATGTCTGGGTACACACAAAGATAGTAAGGATGATGTAATAGCTGATAGTGTTTATTTTTATACTCTTGATACTGGTTCGTCTGTCATGTGTTACAAAATCTTTCCGAATCTAATGCTTGTCTTTCAACGTTGTTTATAGTGTCTTTTGGCCAGGGGTACAAAAATAAATTCTATAATATAATTCTTCATTTTTTCCAATATCTAAATTTTTATAAGAATTTAATTCACCTGGTATTCTTTTTGCTGAATGTTGTGAAGTAGATATTTACTTATCTTTTATATGGATTTAACTGGAAATGCCTAACTCTTATGGCTTAATAATAATATTGACTTTATACAGAGTAACTGATAATTAGACTTTTCATTCATAATAAGGGATGCCAGAAAAAAGGGATACTATGAAATTGTAACTCTAAAATGCTGAGATAAATTGCTGTCAACTTAAACTTTTATGATCCACCAGAGTGTCATTAAAGAGGGAAAGCAAAATTAAAACTACCAAATATTAAGATATGTAAACAGATAAGCCACATCTACAAAAAAAGACAAAAATAAAACCTGTTAAATATGTTTTCAGTGAGTAAAGAAAAAGGTGAAAAAAGTAGACAAGCTGTGGCTAATGGAATAGTGAGCACAAACATTAATAAAATTTGCTGTTTAGATTTAATCCACTCGCTAATTAAAAAAAAAAAAGAAAACTAATGAATTTTGTAAAAGCAAAGAGATAAGTTTTAAAGAATTAAAAAATGTTTACCAAAAATCAGACTTGAGGGAGTATGTCTTTAAGAATAGTGAAAATATTTCCTTGTCATAGCCTAAAAGAGATTAGGATTACTAATACTGTCGATTTTAGAAAGTCTGTAATATTATATATCAAAAATAAAGGTAAACACTAAAAGATGAGAAAAATGACTTAAATTGCAAAAATCAGCAATAAAAAAAGCATAGAATGTTTGTCAATCCATGTGAAAACACAGGAAAGAAATAGGACAAATAGTATGAACGGTAAGCAAAAAACATAAAATGATATGGAGAAAATATTTTTAAATATATTGGTAGCCATTTTTATTATTCAGTCTCTAATCGTGTCTGACTCTTCATGACCTCATGGATTGTAGCATGCCTGTCTCCTCTGTTCTCCACTATCTCCTGGAGTTTGCTCAAATTCATGTCCATTTAGTCAGTGACACTATCTAACCATTCCATCCTCTGCTGCCCCTTTCTCCTCCTGCCCTCAATTATTTCCAGCATTAAGGTCTTTTTCAATGAGTTGGCTCTTTGCATCAGGTGGCCAAAGTATTGGAGCTTCAGCTTCAGCATCAGTCCTTCCAATGAATATACAGAGTTGATTTCCTTTAGTATTGATTTGTTTGATCTCCTTTCAGTCCAAAGGACTCTCAAGAGTCTTTTCCAGCACCACAGTTTGAGAACATCAATTCTTTGGTGCTCAGCCTTCGTTATGGTCCAGCTCTCACATCCATACATGACTGCTGGAAAAACCATAGCTTTGACTATATCGACCTTTGTCAGCAAAGTGATGTCTCTGCTTTTTAATATGCTGTCTAGATTCGTCATAGCTTTCATTCCAAGGAGCAAGCATCTTTTAATTTCATGGCTGCATCACCGTCCACAGTGATTATGGAGTCAAAGAAAATAAAATCTGTCAGTGCTTCCACTTTTCCCGCTTCTATTTGTCAGGAAATGATGGGACTGGAGGCCATAATACATATTAGCAAATTAAGTCTTTTTAAGTCCAAAGACCACCTATATGCTATGTATAAGTGATATACAAAGGCAAATTCCAAAGAAAAGTTAAAAATAAAATAATGTATAGTAATACAAAAGGCAAACAAAATTAGTAAAATTCATATGAAACAAAATGTTGGCATACTTCACAATTAAAAAGAGCAAAGTGGTCATTATATATGATAAAAATAAAAATACACTAAATGACATTTTATTCAGAAGTTTTTTGCACTTAAGAATATAGCTCAAAAATATATAGAGCAAACCAGGCAAAATGATAGTAAGGGATTCAAGAAACCATAATGATAGCTGCTACTGCTGCTAAGTCGCTTCCGTCGTGTCGGACTCTGTGCGACCCCATAGACGGCAGCCCACCAGGCTCCCCCGTCCCTGGGATTCTCCAGGCAAGAACACTGGAGTGGGTTGCCATTTCCTTCGCCAATGCATGAAAGTGAAAAGCGAAAGTGAGGTCGCTCAGTCGTGTACTGACTCTTAGCGACCTCATGGACTGCAGTCTACCAGGCTCCTCCGTCCATGGGATTTTCCAGGCAAGAGTACTGGAGTGGGGTGCCATTGCCTTCTCCGATAATGATAGCAGGAAATTTTAATGCAGCTCTGTCAGAAACTCACTGACCAAACAGAGATAAGTATACATTTTTATATTATCTGTAAAAATATAATAAGGTCATAAGTAATTTGTAGATACTTTGGGCAAAAATATTTTAAAAATTTGAGCTGATAGCTATGATAGAAATATGCTTTTCCAAAATAGAAAATTCATATTTTTTGCCAGACTTTTAGAACATTTATTAAAATTTATCAGGTACTAGTTTGCAAAGAAGTTTTAGAGTTTAAACAATTTTTATCAAACATACCATATTCTTTAATAATGCAATTAAATTAAAAATCAACATTGAAAAGGTTGACCTTTTCTGTTAGGAGAGTTTATAATGAAGTCCTGAATAATTAATAGATTATTCAAAAAATCATAATAGGGATGAAAAAATAATTATGGCGTTTTGTAATTGAGGCAATTGAAAGTAATCAATATGTGCGTTTAATCCTGTGTCCCACAGTTACAGCGTGTGTTCATGTGCAGTTGCTTCCATCTTGTCTGACTCTTTGTGACCCAAAGGACTGTAGCCAGCCAGGATCCTCATTCCATGGGATTTTCCAGGCCAGAATACTGGAGCGGGTTTCTGTGTCCTCCTCAAAGGGATCTTCCCAACCCAGAGATCAAACCCATGTCTTCTGCATTACAGGTGGATTCTTTACTGCTGAACTTACTGGGAAAGTCCATTTAAAACAGTACCTTTATGTTAACTGACATCCTCAAATACTTTTGTTAAAAATATAAAAACTAATGAAAATAAATAATATCCATACCCACCCAAAGAAGCAAGAAGAAGTTACACCAAAGTGAACATAAACCTCTAGTAAGAGTGGAAATAATAAAAGCAATATTTAATAAAATATTAAATAATATAGAGAATAAAAAGATGTACAGTGGTCCAAATCCCAGGAAATAAAAACAGTACAAAAAGCATGTAATCCAAATAGCATGCCAGTGTAAGATGTGGAAAAAAAAATTGGAATGAGTTTGAAAACAATTAAATGCAAGAGTCTTTAAGTACCTTAATGAATAATATTCTCAAAGGCAAATCCACCCTCAAATGGCTGTTTCCAGTAATGATCCTAGTGAAATCTAAAAGCATTTGCATTCTATATAGAAACATTTTGTTTCAGCAGAACTAGAAATGGCATGTTTTATTAAAAAGATGGATTCTAGAACTAGAACAGCCAGGGTAGATGCCTTGTTCCATGAGGTGCTAGTTCAGCAACCTAGGAAAATTTACCCTAAGACTCATCTACAAAATACAGAGAATAATGATATTATATAATCCATGTAGACCACACATGGCATGGTTTTTAGTACAGAAATAAGCAACGATTAAATATTATAACTGTCCTCCCCCCCTCATTTTTAGAGTAGAGAATAGAAATATATGATGGGGTTACAGGAATAAAGATTATACTTCTTCCTCCATGGCAACTTAAAAAAGGGCTTCCCTGGTGGCTCAGATGGTAAAGAATCTGCCTGCAATGTAGAAGACCTGGATTCGATCCCTGAGTTGGAAAGATCCTCTGGAGAAGAGAATGGCAACCCATTCCAGTATTCTTTTTTTTTTTTTTTTTAATTAATTAATTCTAATTGGATACCTGGAGAATTCCACGGACAGAGGAACCTGGTGGGCTTCAGTCCGTGGGATTGCAGAGTCAGATATGAGTGAGTAACTAACACTTCACTTTCAACTTAGAAAATTTCTCTGACTTTATGTTTGTTGGTCAGATAGAAACTAAAAGTCCTAGGAAGGATGGTTTCAGTTTATATAAGTGAGAAAGAGGAGAGGGAGGAGAGAAAAGGGGGGTGGGGAGAGGAGGGAGAGAAAGAGGAGGAAGAAAGAGATGAACAGGAGAATATGAATTATGTATGTGTAGTTTTGTGCCTGAGTGTATGGTATATATGTACACACTTTGGAAATACTGTATTCTCAATTAAGGAAGATGTGTCACATCTCAGAGTCAAAAGGGTGAGCACTGTGGAACTTGGCACAGTGCTTGACATATAGGAAACATTAAATTAGTATCGTTGGACCTGAGTTGAAGTGATAGGAATATTCAGGTTGCTAAGTTTGTTATCAAAGAGTATACAAAATAATTGACAAAAAGCAAACCTAAAAAATGGACATAATTTCAGAAACCAATAAATTAAACAGAACTGTGTGTATATCTGCAGATTGGTGAAATTTCCTTTTCAGGAAAGCATGCTAAAGAAGTGAGAGCAAGGCTATTTTAAGGCTTTGCAAAAACTTGATCTAGTGTTATCTCTTGTCATTGCCCCTTTTCACATTTCTTTATATGCATAAACACAGGGTTCCTCCTTTTGTAGGAGAGAAAAAACTATGCTAAAATTGATCAGAATGTTCATTTCAACATTTGTAAGATTTGCCTTTAATTAGTTGAAGATAGTGAGAGGCTCCTAATGTGACATTAGTGGGAGGTGACTATGACTGAGGGCAATTTTTGGCCCCAAGATATTTCTAACAAGTATTGCAATATTTCTAAAATGTCATATATCCTATATATAGTGAATGAGTTTTAATTTAAGGTTCTTTTAAAATTTAAGAATAAAGAGAGCATAAGTCAAAGGAGTAAATCTTGGTTGAGTATGCAGATATTGGCAAGTGTTAAGCATGGAATCAGTCATTATGTTAATGAAGAGTTCCCTGTCCTCTACCTGTCAAGTATCCCTATCTGAGCTAAGAGACAGGCCTTGGAAACTTTATAAAATAGTCTGATTCTTTAAGAAGTGTCAGCTAATCCAGCGCTGAAGAGAGAACCACAGTGAATTTTCTATTTATTTTTAAACTTCGCTACTCCTAAAATGTAGTCACAAAACAATATTTTAAAACAGAAAAGATTAAATGTTTATTAGTTTTGATCTATAAAGATGATTGCTATTAGAGTTTCTTAAACTTCACTTGAGGCTTCCCTGGTGGCTCAGAGGGTAAAGCGTCTGCCTGCAATGCAGGAGACGGGGGTTCAATCCCTGGGTCGGGAAGATCCCCTGAAGAAGGAAATGGCATCCCACTCCAGTACTCTTGCCTGGAAAATCCCATAGACTCAGAAGCCTGGTAGGCTACAGTCCATGGGGTCACAAAGAGTCAGACACGACTGAGCAACTTCACTTCACTTCACTTCAAACTTCACTTGACATTAGAATTCTCTTTGAATAAACGTTGAAATGTAGAGTCTTACATACCAGGTCTAGGATTCAGGCACTGGAATGGGGACTGAAAATCTGTATTTTAAGATATATTGGATTGGCCAAAAAGTTCATTTGGGTTTTCATACCATCTTATGGGAAAACCTGAACAAACTTTTTGGCCAACCCCATAGATTATTCTAGAAAAACTTAGGTGGTGTGTTAATTTGCTAGGGATATTATAACAAAATAACACAGTCCATGTGGCTCAAGTAACAGAATTTTATTTTCTTCTAGTCCTGGAGGCTGGAAGTCCAAGAGCCAAGTGTCAGCAGGTTTGTGTTTCTTGTGAGGTCTCTCTCCTTGCTGTGTCCTCCCATCATTTCTCTTTGTGTGTGCATGTTTGGTGTCTCTGAGATATTGAGGCTTAGACATCAGCATATAAATTTGGGACACAATTCAGCCCATAGCAGGTGGTATAAGAGAAAACACTCTAGAAAGCATCTCGATAATATTCTGCTTTAATATCCTAAATATATTATTGAGAATTCATTCTCTCCTAGAATGTTTTCTGAGAAATCTCTGGCTACTGATTAACTGTTGTTGAAAACTTGCAAAAAGAAAATAGGAATTGGGTTGTTCTACTGCTGTTTAAAACGTAAATGTTTAGGTTTATGTCTGAGGCATGGTATTCTCTCCAGCCCTCCCCTAATCAAAGTTAATGAAATAAAAATTCCCTTATGCACACTGGGAAGTCCAATGAAAAGAGGAACCCCGGTCCAGGCTATTGATATGTAGGTTAAACCTATTTATCTTTTTCTGCACAAATACCACGGGAAGGGGGAGATCAAATTTGTCTTATGCACGAATTGTATTTCTAGGTTTTATGTAAAAAATTCTTTTGGAAAGTGCTTTTATCATTGACAGTGCTGCAGTATCAACTTATTAGAAAATTTAGAATCACATTTATGAATTTGGCCATGACTTTCACTTGATAATTTGTCTGTGAGCTGTCCTTTCATTATAGGGCATAAGAGTAGACTTTGCCACCATGTGATAGCAAATGCTTTCCAGATATTGTCAACAGAAGGTGACAATAAGTCCTTCCCATATCCTGTTAGTAGAGTTCTCCAGAACGGATTCTCTCACCAGCAGGGACAAAAAAACTCACCCACTAAAGGAACCTCTTAAGTGGGCAGCATGGAATACTTCACAGGGCAAATATTTCTTGTTATTCAGAAGAGTGATAGGCATCTTTAATACATGAAATTCTTGTAGTTCACTGTAAATTGTGATTTATGTTATAATAACCATTAAATAAGTTCACAACTAAAACTAATTTGTTGTGCAAAAAGGTATAAGCACAAGTGATATAAATTTATATTTATTGTTGTTGTTGTTCAGCTGCTCAGTCGTGTCTGACTCTTTTTGGCCCCACAGACTGCACTACACTAGGCTTTCCTGTCCTTCACTCTCTACCAGAGTATACTAAAACTTACAACCATCGAGTCAATGATGCCACCCAACCATCTCATCCTCTGTCATCCCCTTCTCCTCCTGCCCTCCATCTTCCCCAGCATCAGGGGCTTTTCCAGTGAGTCAGCTCTTGGCATTAGGTGGCCAAAGTGTTGGAGCCTCAGCTTCAGCATGTCCTTCCAATGACTGTTCAGAGTTGATTTGCTTTAGGATTGACTCGTTTGATCTTCTTGTTGTCCAAGGGACTCTCAAGAGTCTTCTCCAGCCCCACAGTTCAAAAGGATCAGGTCTCAGCTCTCAGCCTTTATGGTCCAGCTCTCACATCTGTACATGACTACTGGGAAAACCATAGGTTTGATTTGTTGAAGGCTTTCCTCTGATACTGTATCAATTTCTATACTTTGGTTGAGTGTTAAATACTTCTGTGAGCAACATAGTAGTGAAATGAAGAATGAAGTCATGTCAAAATAATTCAGGGGAATGATATTTATTTCCCATGTAATAACCAAAGTATTTAAGCAGAATTCATATTTTCTCCCCATACACCATAAAGATAACTGTGTATTTTTTCACATTATAAAACAAATGTATGTTTTGTTAGAAGACAGCTTTCCAAAAACATCTGCTAACAAGGATCATTGTTATTATTTTTGTGTATGTTTGTCAGTTTTTATGAAGGTGTTTTTCTTCTCTTTTCAATTTTTGTTACAAATTGGCTACAAAATTGCATTCACATGGTAGTTGACTTTGCATATGTAAAACCAAGTTTACACCTAATTCAACACCTCCATCAGGGAGTATTACTTAAAGGGAAAGGTCAACGTTATATATTTTATAAGCTTTTAAATGTCAGAAATTTGTCTTCTGCATCTTGTTACATTTGATAATTGGGAATGACAATAATTGAAATCAGAAACAAATGTTTTTTTCTACACCAGGAAAAGAAAATAAGTAGAATTATTTGATTTGACAATGACTAAAATGTTCTAGTTTTCCTCTATTTCTTTGCATTGATCACTGAGGAAGGCTTTCTTATCTCTCCTTGCTATGCTTTGGAACTCTGCATTCAGATGCTTATATCTTTCCTTTGCTCCTTTGCTTTTAGCTTGTATTCTTTTCACAGCTATTTGTAAGGCCTCCTCAGACAGCCATTTTGCTTTTTTTGCATTTCTTTTTCATGTGATGGTCTTGATCCCTGTCTCCTATACAATGTCACGAACCTCTGTCCATAGTTCATCAGGCACTCTATCGGATCTAGTTCCTTAAATCTATTTCTCACTTCCATTGTATAAGGGATTTGATTTAGGTCATACCTGAATGGTCTAGTGGTTTTCCCTACTTTCTTCAATTTAAGTCTGAATTTGGCAATAAGGAGTTCATGATCTGAGCCACAGTCAGCTCCTGGTCTTGTTTTTGCTGACTGTATAGAGCTTCTCCATCTTTGGCTGCAAAGAATATAATCAATCTGATTTTGGTGTTGACCATCTGGTGGTGTCCATGTGTAGAGTCTTCTCTTGTGTTGTTGGAAGAGGGTGTTTGTATGGATGTGAGAGTTGGACTGTGATGAAAGCTGAGTGCCAAAGAACTGATGCTTTTGAACTGTGGTGTTGGAGAAGACTCTTGAGAGTCCCTTGGACTGCAAGGAGATCCAACCAGTCCACTCTAATGGAGATCAGTCCTGGGTGTTCATTGGAAGGACTGATGCTAAAGCTGAAACTCCAATACTTTGGCCACCTCATGCGAAGAGTTGACTCATTGGAAAAGACTCTGATGCTAGGAGGGATGGGGGGCAGGAAGAGAAGGGGACAACAGAGGATGAGATGGCTGGATGGCATCACCGACTTGATGGACATGAGTTTGAGTGAACTCTGGGAGTTGGTGATGGACAGGGAGGCCTGGCATGCTACGATTCATGGGGTCGCAAAGAGTCGGACACGACTGAGTGACTGAACGGAACTGAACTGAAAATTTTCTAAATAAAATTTAAGGATTTCTAATCATCCTATCTGTATTTCATGCTTTCTATTTTTTTGTAGTGATCTTTTTCTTTCCATATTTTCCTCTATTACTTTTCTCTTTCTGATCTTCTGTTACTGTGTTCTTTTTAAAAATTTCTTTCCCATTCCTCTGGTATTCTTAAGACATGTGCTCAGTGACTGGAATTTAATGGATGTTCAGTCACTGGATGTTTTCTCTAGCTAAAGAAACAACATCAAAATATTTTACATGGTACTAAACTATGATATGAATTTAAATTCAGAAATACAGTGCTAGATCTGGGTGAAAATCTAGTAATTTTTTAATCAGAATAAGTAAATAGGTTTATTTCCAAGATTCCTCTGTAACTGACTGATGGGGGCCCTGTTTGTTACTAAGTTTGCATTTTTTCAATTACTCTGCATTCTCTAGGTAGGGGAGTTCATCAACCCCATTGATTTAGACGTCAGCAACTTCATCTGCTCCTTTTGCTCATTCTCTGAAATCTTAAGACTAATGTCTAAATATGGCTTCTTGATCCCTGAGCCCATCACCTTTCTTATATGCTCCCCTCAAAGTATTTCTTTCAGGTAAATTTATCTAATCACAATTTACCCTGTTGCTTTAAAGTAAAAGTCAGAGAGTCACTCTTAACATCTTTCTCTCTCCTTTACCCTTCATATCCAAGCTACCAGAAAGTCCTTTTTATATCACTCAGGCAGGCTTTAGGTTTTTTCCAGAGGAAACTTGTTTCACATGTAGCTGTAGATGCAGTGTGTCTGGAGGAGGTAAATTCAGGATCTTTCTATATTGCCATCTTGAACTCGATCAGAAAATCCTTTTTTTGTTTGTTTTTATGAAATATTTAATGTTTTAGAACAATCTTAGGTTCACAGAAAAATTGAGAAGAAACAGAAACTTCTGCTGTCATGATTGTATTGAATCCTCCATTGCCGACATCTCCTACTGCTGCTGCTGCTGCTGCTAAGTTGCTTTAGTCATGTCTGACTCTGTGCGACCCCATAGACGGCAGCCCACCAGGCTCCCCCATCCCTGGGATTCTCCAGGCAAGAACACTGGAGTGGGTTGCCATTTCCTTCTCCAGTGCATGAAAGTGAAAAGTGAAAGTGAAGTCGCTCTGTCGTGCCCGACTCTTAGCGACCCCATGGACTGCAGCCTTCCAGGCTCCTCCGTCCATGGGGTTTTCCAGGCAAGAGTACTGGAGTGGGGTGCCATTGCCTTGTCCGACATCTCCTACTAGCGTGGTTAAATTGTTATAACTGGTTAACCTACATGGGCACGTCATAATCACCCTAAGATTATAGCTTTCATTACAATTCACTCTTGCTGCTGTACATTTTATGGGCTTGGACAAATGTATAATGACATATATCCACTATTACATTATACAGAGTGGTTTCATTGCCCTTAAGATTCTCTCTGCTCTGCCAATTTTATCCCTCCCTGACTCCCAACTCCTGGCATCCACTGACTGTTTTACTGTCTTTATAGCTGTATCTTCTCTAAAATTTTATATATTTGGAATCAGATGGTACGTAATTCTTTTCAGAATGGCTTTTTTTCACTTAGTAATAGGCATTTAAGGTTTTTCTATGTCTTTTATTGGCTTGGTGCATGTGTGTGTGCTAAGTTGCTTCAGTCGTGTCCAATTCTTTGTGATACTATGGACTGTAACCCCCCAGGCTCTTCTGTCCATGGAATTCTCCAGGCAAGAATACTGGAGTAGGTTGCTGTGTCCTTCTCCAGGGGATCTTCCTGACCCAGTGATTGAACCTGCATCCCTTATGTCTCCTGCATTGGCAGGCAAGTTCTTTACCACTAGCGCCACCTGGGAAGCCATCTCTTTTAAGCACTGAATAATATTCCACTGTCTGGTTACACTGCAGTTCTTTTATCCATTCACTTACTGAAAGACATCTTGGTTGCTTCTAAGTTTTGATAATTTTGAATAAAGCTTCTATAAATATCCCTGTACAGGTTTTCTATTAGACATAAATTTTCAACTCCTTTGGGTAAATACCAACCTCTGCAATTGCTGAATCATTTGGAAGAACATATTTACTTTCGTAATAAGCCGCCAACTGTCTTCTAAAGTGGCTGTACCATTTTGTATTCCCTCCAGCAATGAATTCCCTCCAGCAATGTTGCTTCACATCTTTGTCAGTATTTGGTGTTAGTGTTTCAGATTTTGACCATTCTAATAGGTGTGGAATGATATCTCATTGCTTTTTTTTTTTTTTTAAGTTGCATTTCCCTGGTGATATATGATGTGCAGTATCTTTTCAGGTGCTTATATCCTACCTGTCTATCTTCTTTGGTAGGGTATATGTTAACATCTTTGGCCCACATTTTTATTTGAGTAGTTTGTTTTCTTATTGTTGAGTTTTGAGTTTTCAAAGTATATTATATTTTCGACAATAGTTCTTTATCAGATATGTCTTTTGCAAATATTTTCTCCAGTGTCATCTCAAGTTCTTAATTTTGATGAAATCCAATGTTTCAGTGTTTCCTTTCATAGGTCATGCCACTGGTATTATATTTAAAAAATCACTTCTGTACCAAATTTATTCAGATTTTCTTAAGTTATCTTCAAGGATTTTAATAGCTATGCATTTATATTTAGATCTATGATCCATTTTGAGTCAATTTTTGTGAAGCATGTAAAGTCAGTCTAGATTCAGTTCTTTACACGCAGATATCTGTTTCACTGTCATTTGTTGAAAAGGTGAGCTTTTCTCCAATGTATTGTCTTTGTTTTTTTGTCAAAAATCAGTTGACTACATGCTTGTAAGTCTATTTCTGGGCTCTCTATTCTCTTCCATTAATCTATGTATCTATTCTTTCACTAATACCATAGTGTCTTCATTATTATAGGTTTATAGTATGTCTTGTGGAGAAGGCAATGGCACCCCACTCCAGTACTCTTGCCTGGAAAATCCCATGGATGGAGGAGCCTGGTAGGCTGCAGTCCATGGGGTCGGGAAGAGTCAGACACAACTGAGCGACTTCATTTTCCCTTTTCACTTTCATGCATTGGAGAAGGAAATGGCAACCCACTCCAGTGTTCTTGCCTAGAGAATCCCAGGGATGGACGGCGGAACCTGGTGGGCTGCCATCTAAGGGGTTGCACAGAATCAGAATCGGACACGACTGAAGCGACTTAGCAGCAGCAGCAGCATGTCTTGAAGCCAGGCAGTATCAGTCCTCCAACTTTGTTCTTCTTCAATATTGTACTGACTCTTATGAATATTTTTCTTTTTTATATAAACTTTAGAATCATTTCCTGTTATGAACAACATAACCTTCAGGGATTTTTTTAATTGAAATTTCATTAAATCTATAGATCAAGTTGGAAAGAACTGACATCTTGACAATATTGGCTTTCTTATCTATGAATATGCTTCCCAGATGGCCTAGTGGATAAAGAATCTGCCTGCAGTGCAGGTGACATAGGAGACACAGGTTCAGTCTGTGGGCTGGGAAGATTCCCTGGAGGAGGAAATGGCAACCCAATCCAGCATTCTTGCCTAAAAAATATCAAGGACAGAGGAGTTGGCAGGCTACCGTCCATGGGATCACAAAGAGTTGGACATAACTGAGTGACTAAATACACACAGACATCCATGAACATGGACTGTCTCTCCATTTATTTAGTCCTCTTTTGATTTTATTTATCAGTTTTATAGTTTTTTATACAGATTTATATTTTATCATATTTATAAAAATTATTTCACTTTTGAAGGGTGTTTATGTAAATGGTACTATATGTTTAATGTCAAGTTCCACTTACTAATTGCTGATATATAAGAAAGCAATTGACTTTTGCATATTAACCTTGTATTCTGCAACCTTGCTAATAATCGCTCATTAGTTCTGTTACATTCTTTTGTTGGTTCTTTTAGATTTTGTACTTAGGTCGTTTCCTGACTGACATAATTTCTCACAGTTTGGGGAGTATTTTTTGTAAATTATTTCAGATTTTCAATGTAGTCAATCATGTCATCTGCAAACAAAGAGAGGTTTATTTTTTCATTCTCAGCTTATGTATATTTTATCTCCTCTCCGTGTCTTAGTGTATTAGCTGAACCTTCCATTGTTGAAATAAGTGGTGAGAGGAGACATTCTCCTAGGGAGAAAAGCTTTGAGTTTCTCACCATTAGGTATGATGTTGGCAGTAGGTTTTTTGGTAGATATTCTTCATCAAGTTGAGGAACTTCTCTGTTCCTAGTTTCCTAAGAGTTTTTATCATGAATGAGTGTTGGATGTTTTCAAATGTTTTTGTATCTATTGATATGATCATGTGATTTTCCTTCTTTAGCTTGTTGTGGGATGGACCCAAGTGGCTCAGTGGTGAAGAATCCGCCTGCCAATGCAGGAGACACAGGAGACATGGATTCGATCCCTGGGTCGGGAAGATCCCCTGGAGAAGGAAATGGAAACCCACTCCAGTATTCTTGCCTGGAGAATCCCATGGACAAAGGAGCTTGGCAGGGTACAGTCCATGGGGTTGCCAAGAGTCAGACACGACTGAGCAACTGAACATGCATGTATTACTCTGACTAATTTTTGAATGCTGAACCAGCCTTGCGTGTTAGCGTTGTGTATTTTCTCCATCCATTTTTTTTCAAATCAGTATGTACTTTATATTCAAAATGAATTTCTTGTAGACAACAGACACTTGGGTCTTGTTTCTTGATCATCACTGGCAATCTCTTTTAATTTATGCATTTAAATCACTATATTCAATGTGCTGTTCATATAGTTTAGTATCTGCCATATTCATGACTGTTTTTTGTTTATTGCACTTGTCTTTGTTCCTCTTTTTGTTTTCCACTCTTTTTCTGCCTTTTATTATTTCAAGTGAGCATCTTATGTAATTCCATTTTCTCCCCTTTCTTAGCATACAGATTGTATGTTTTCACTTTTTAAAACACTTTCCTAGAGTTTGCAACAGATATTTGTAAGTAATCCAAGTTCACTCTCAAACAACACTATACAATTTTATGAATGTTATGTACTTTATATTAACAAAGTAATTTGAGTTTCTCCCACTTCTTGTATGATTGTTGTGATTTATCTTACTTATATATAAGCATGCACAAGTGTGTATATTATATTTCACAAGTACAGAATTCTAGGTTGGTAAGGGTTTTCTCACAATAGGGCTTCACTAGTAACTCAGCTGGTAAAGAATCCCCCTGCAATGCAGGAGGCCCTGGTTTGATTCCTGGGTCTGGAAGATCCCCTGGAGAAGGGAACCGCTATCTACTCCAGTATTCTGGCCTGGAGAATTCCATGGACTACAGTCCATGGGGTCACACACAAGGAATCAGAAACGAAGAGCTACTTCCACTTTCACTTTTTCACAATACTTTAAAAAATATTTCACTCTACTCTTCTGCTGCTTGGTGGTTTCTCAGGAGAAGTTGGATGTAGCTCTTGCCTTTATTCTTGTATTAAGTAAGTATGGTATTTTTTCCCTTTGACTTTTTTCAGGATTTTTTTATCACTGATTTTTAGTAGTTTGAAAATGATATTTCTAAGTATAGTTTTTATTAATTATTATTATTATTGTTGCCATTTATCCTATTTAATATTCTCTGAATTTCCTGGATCTGTGGTTCTGAAATTAATTTGGGGAATTTCTCATTCATAATTTATTTAAATATATCTTCTGTTCCTTTCTCTCTTTCTTCTTCTCCTGGTGTTCCCATTGTGTTACACTTTTTGTAGTTGTCTCACAGTCTTTGGATATTTTATTCTTTTCTTAGTCTTTGTTCCCTTTGCTCTTCAGTTTTCAACATTTCTATTTGTATATCCTCAAGCTCAGAGGTTGATTCTTCCCTTATCCACGTCCAGCATATTAGTAAGCTCATCAAAGGTATTCTTTATTTCTTTTACAGCATTTTTTATCTTTTTGATGGTTTCCTTATGGTTTACATCTCTCTGTTTATCTTTTTCTTCTGTTCTTACATGCCATCCGTCTACTTTATCCATGGAGACCCTTAGCATGTTACTCATCATTTGTTTTATTTCCAACCTGATACCTACAAAATCTCTGCCTGTCTGGTTCTGATGCTTATTCTTCTCTTCACCTTGAATTTTTTGCCTTTTGGCATGCTTTGTAATTTTTATTGGTAACTGAACATAGTGCACCTGGTAAAAGGAACTGTTTTATATATTCTTTTACTTGTTGTTGTTCAGTTGCTCAGTCATGTCCAACTCTTTGCAACCCCATGGACCACAGCATGCCAGGCTTCCCTGTCCTTCACCATTTCCTGGAGTTTGCTCAAACTCATGTCCATTGAGTCAGTGATGTCATCCAACCATCTCATCCTCTGTCATCCTTTCTCCTGCCTTTCCCAATGAGATGGCTCTTCACATCAGGTGGCCAAAGTATTGGAGCTTTAGCTTCAGCACCAGTCCTTCCAGTGAACATTCAATGTCACTTTCCTTTAGGATTGACTGGTTGGATCTTCTTGCACTCCAAGGGACTCTCAAGAGTCTTCTCCAACACCACAGTTTGAAGGCATAAGTTCTTTGTCCCTCAGCCTTCTCTATGGTCCACCTCTTACATCCATATATATTGTTGTTTTTGTTCAATCACTCAGTCATGTCCAACTCTTTGTGACCCCATGTATTGCAGCACACCAGGCTTCCCTGTCCTTCACCATCTCCGGGAGCTTGTCCAAACTCATGTCCATTGAGTTGGTGATGCCATCCAACCATCTTATCCTCTGTCAATCCCTTCTCCTCCTGCCTTCAATCTTTCCCAACATCAGGGTCTTTTCTAATGAGTTGGCTCTTTGCATCAGGTGACCAAAGTATTGGAGCTTCATGACTACTGGAAAAGCTATAACTTTGACCATACAGATACTTATCAGCAAAATAATGTCTCTGCTTTTTAACATGCTGTCTAGGTTTGTCACAGCAGTTCTTCCAAGGAGCAAGCGTCTTAATTTCATGCCTTCAGTCACTGTCTGCAGTGATTTTGGAACCCAAGAAAATAAAGTCTGTCACTGTTTCCACTGTTTCCCCATCTATTTGCCATGAAGTGATGGGACTGGATGCCATGATCTTTGTTTTCTGAATGTTGAGTTTTAAGCCAGCTTTTTCACTCTCCTCTTTCACTTTCATTAAGAGGCTCTTTAGTTCCTCTTCACTTTCTGCAATAAGGGTGGTGTCATCTGCATATCTGAGGTTATTGATATTTCTCCCACTAATCTTGATTCCTGCTTTTACTAATGTTGTGGTAAAGTGTTGGGGGAAGGGAAGATATTCTATGTTCCTTAGATTAGATCTCAGACTTTAGTGAGCCCATGCCTTTGAACTGTGAACTTCACAAGTGTTTTCCAGTCTTTTTCCTCTCCTTTTGTAGGTGGGACGAAATGGTTAGAGTGGGTTGAAGTTGGGTACTTTCTTTCCCCCAGGTTACTTAGATGTGATGGTGTCCCAGGAGGTTAAGGCTTTGGTTAAATAGTTTCTCCTGAGGGCAAGCCTTGTTCAGAAGAATAGTATGGTAGATTGTATTTTAAAATGTTTTTCTCCTTCTCTCTGCCAGAAACATGAGGGGGATTTTCTCTGATATTTACTATGGGAACTTAAAGTCTGCTTCACAAAGGTAAATCTCATGGTAGTGTGAGGTTTCCTCCTATGATGAGGTCTTCCTGGAGCTTTTAAGTCTCAGAGTTGTCCACACTCAGCCTCCAGCAATTCATCAATTACAGTTTAGGTTCTTCTGTGCTGGCCCTGCTGTTTGTGGAGGTTTCCACTCATGAGTCTGCTTTAATAAACCATGACTCCCTATGTTTTCCTGCCTGTCCTGAATCTTAGGGGCAGCTGTTTTTCCTGCCTTACCTTCTCTTACAGATCCAAAAAGAGTTGACATTTTTTCAATCTGTTCAACTTTTTACTTGTTAAGATGGAATGGTGATATCCAAGCTCCTTATATGCAGAAATAGAAACTGGCCCTTGAATATCTTTTTAAAAGGTAATTGCCAGTCTTATTTTACACCCCCAAGTATATCCTGAGTCCATTCACTTACTTTCTTTTTCTACTGTCATGAATTTGGATCAGGCCACCATCATCTACTTCCTGGACCAGTACTATGGCTTCCTAATTGGTGCCTCCACTTCTGTTGGCCTCACTTTAATCAGTTTTTCACACTGTGGTAAGAATAATCTAACATGAGAATATGATTTCATTTTGCTACTTAAAGCCCTTCGATGGCTCTCTTAGGCACTTAGAGGAACACTCCTTAACATGCGTGGCCTGATACACCTGCTCACACTGCTGCCAGCTACTCTAAACTCATTCAGAGCTACTTCTACCCTTGCTCCAGTCACAAATTAGATAAATAATTGAGTCTAGCCTTCTTGTCTATCTATTTGGGAGAAAAAAGGTTATTCCTCTGGAGAAGGTGAATGTCATAGTGTGTGCATGTGTGTGTGCTTAGTCACCCAGTCGTGACTGACTCTTTGTGATCTGATGGACTGTAGCCCACCAGGCTCTTCTATCCATGGGATTATCCAGGCAAAAATACTGGAATGTGTTGGCATTTCCTCTTCCAGGAGATCCTCCCAACCCGAGGGTCAAGCCTGCATCTCCTTCATTGGCACATGGATTCTTTACCACTGAGCCACCTGGGAAGCTGAAAGCTCACAGTAAGAGGTACATTAAAACACAGATTTTTTTTTTTTAACAAAAAGAATGTGTTTATTTTTCCAGAACAATCTATTCAATACTTGCAAATAAAGGATTAAAATGCTTCTAACAGTCTTGGCAGTACTTACCCACGGTCTGTTCCTTGAGCCTTCAAGCTCTAGAAAGAGGATTTTTTTTAAAAAATTAGTTTATTTTAATTGGAGGATAATTTATTTGCAATATTGTGTTGATTTTTGCCATACATTGACATGAATCACCCATGGGTGCCCATGTGTCTCCCCATGCTGAATCCCTCTCCCACATCCCTTCCTACCCCATCCCTCTGGGTTGTCCCAGGGCACTGGCTTTGAGTGCCCTGCCTCATGCATTGAACTTACACTGGTGATCTGTTTTGCATACAGTGATATACATGTTTCAATGTTATCTCTCAAATCATGCCACCCTTGCCTTCTCCCACATAGTCCAAAAGTCTGTTCTTTACATCTGTGTCTCTTTTGCTGCCTTGCATGTAGGATCGTTACCATCTTTTTAAATTCCATATATATGTGTTAATATACTGTATTGGTGTTTCTCTTTCTGACTTACTTCACTCTGTATAATAGGCTCCAGTTTCATCCACTTCATTAGAACTCACTCAAATGCATTCTTATGTTTTTTATAGCTGAGTAATATTCCATTGAAAACCCAGAGATTTAATCATAAGATTAGAGAACACTTTAGTTCGCCCATGTCTTATCTCCTCACCAACAGGACTCTAGTACAATAACAGTGAATTATAGCTGAAAGAACCGAATAGTGGAAGAGTAATCGTTGTGAAAAACATCCCAAGTGCTCTCCATACCAAAGGCCTTATCTCTTAGGAAAAAGACTGCCAGAGTATTATCAGGCAGGGAAAAAGCATGTCTCACACATTATTCCATTCCTATCTTCTTTTTTTTTTGAGATAAAACAAGCAAACACATTCAATAGATGTCAAGACTCCTTAAGGAAATAATAGGAAATGATACAGTCAGGGAAAGGAAGTACTGGGAAGACAATGTGAAGGTCACAGCGCAAAACATATGTCCACTAAAAGACTAAAGTTTCTTATGTAATAAAATGCTCCTCATTTCCACATATCTTACCACCATGCTAACTTATCTCTAGCGTGATAAAAGCGTATTATAGTTTAAAAGCTGTAAAACACAGATATTCATTGAAGACAGGAAAACACAAAATCTACAGTGTAGTCAAAAAAAGCAAAGATAACACAGGAATTTAAAGCCCCCAACATCTGTAACTACAGAAATAATTACATACATCATACAAAAAATTTAAAATAACTATGATTACATGTTTAGGTCTCTAATGGAAAATATAGACAATATTTAAAAGCAGATGAGTAATGAATTTAAAAGTTAAATCAATAATTATATTTTTCCAAAATAGAAAGCACCAGAACCAGATCATTTTCATTGGAATTTTTGGCAAGTCTTTAAGGAAGAAATTATATCAATTTTTAGAATCTTTTCTAGAAAAATAGAAGTAGAGGTAACACATTATTATTCTCTTGGGCCAGAAAATTTGGAAAAATCAGCTATGGCCACAAGACTGGAAAAGGTCAGTTTTCCTTCCAATCTCAAAGAAGGGCAATGTCAACCAATATTCCAGCTACTGTACAATTGTTTCATTTCTCATGCTAGCAAGGTTATGCTTAAAATTCTTCAAGCAAGGCCTCAGCAGAACATGAACCAAGAATTTATAGGTTTACCAGCTTGGGTTTAGAAAAGGCAAAGTAACCAAAGATCAAATTGGCTACATCCCTTGGATCAAAAAGAAAGCAAGGGAGTTTCAGAAAAACAGCTACTGCTTCATTGACTATTCTAAAACCTTTGACTCTGTGGGTCACAACAAACTGTGGAAAATTCTTAAAGAGATGGGAATACCAGACCACTTTACCTTCTTCTGAGAAAGCTGTATGCAGGTCAAGAAGCAACAGTTAGAACTGGACATGGAACAACAGACTGGTTCCAAATCAGGAAAGGAATATGATAAGGCTGTATATTGTGACCCTGCTTATTTAATTTCTATGCAGAATACATCATGCGAAATGCCATACTGGATGAATCACAAGCAAGAATCAAGATTGTTGGGAGAAAAAATAACAATCTAAGATGATGCCACTCTAATGGCAGAAGGTAAGGAGGAACTAAAGAGCCTCTTGATGAAGGTGAAAGAGGAGAGTAAAAAAAAGCTGGCTTGAAACTCAACTTTTAAAAAGTAAGATTATGGCATCTGGTCCCATCACTTCATGGCAAATAGATGGGGAAAAAGTGGAGCAGTGACAGATTTGATTTTCTTGGTCTCCAAAATCACTGTGGATGGCAACTGCAGCCATGAAATTAGATGACGCTTGCTCCTTGGAAGGAAAGCTATGACAAACCTAGAAAGCGTGTTAAAAAGCAGAGACATCACTTTACTGACAAAGGTCTGTATTGTCAAAGCTATGGTTTTTCCAGCAGTCATGTATGGATGTGAGAGTTGGACCATGAAGAAGGCTGAGCACCAAAGAATTGATGCTTTTTGAATTGTGGTTAAGACTCTTGAGAGTCCCTTGGACAGCAAGGAGATCAAACCAGTCAATCCTAAAAGGAATCAACCCTGAATATTCATTGGACGGACTGATGCTAAAGCTGAAGCTCCAGTACTTTGGCCACCTGATGTGAAGAGTTACCTGATGTCCAGAGCCAACTCACTGGAAAAGACACTGATGCTGGGTAAGATTGAAGGCAAAAGGAGAAGAGGGAGGCAAAGGATGAGATGGTCAAGTAGCATCACAGACTCAATGTAAATGAATTTGAGCACACTCCAGGACACAGTGGAAGTTAGAGGACGTTTGCACACAGAGGAGTCAGACACTCAAAGAGTTAGACATAGTGACTCAACAACAACCACAAAGCATTATTCTAATATCAAAACTGAGAAAGACCTTGTGAAACAACAGAAGTATGGAACAATACATCTCATAAATGCATATACAAGATTTTTCATTGAAATATGAGTAAATTAAATCAATATTATATAGTGACACTTGTATCCTATGATCAAGTAGAATTTATTTCAGATATGTAAGTCTAGTTCAACACTGAAAAATCTTTCTGTGTAATCTACAACATCAGTAAGCTAAATAAAAAAAATCACATGGTCTCATCAATTGAAAAACAGAAAGCATTTGAAAAAATCTGTCACCCATTCATGATAAAAAAATTCTCAGCGAACTTGGAAGTGAAAGTAACTTCCTCATCTCCATAGAAATTGTCCATGAAAAATCCACTGTTAGCATCATAATTAATGGTGACAAACAATATGTTTTTCCCCTAACATTAGGAAAAAAAGCAAGGATGTTTTCTCTCACTATTCCTTTATAACATCTACAACTAGTGCAATACACAAGAAAAGGAAATAAAATGGATACAAATTTCAATGAAAGAAAAAAATTGTCATTTTTTTTGCAGATATGATTTTCTACATTGAAAATTAAAAAATAATTTACACACATGCAAAACCTCCTAGAATGAATATGCCAGTATATCAGGGTCACAAGATTCACAGTTAATTTATAAAAGTTAATTACTTTCAAATATTCCAGAAATGAATTATTATAATTTAAAATTTTAAAAATATTATTATTATTAACACCCCCAATTAGGAATAAATTTAGCAAAATATTTAAAGAATCCATATATCAAACCATAAATATTAAAAGAGAAAATTCACCAAAGAACTAAAAATAAAAGAATATGTATTTATGTTCTTATGAATCAGAAGACTCAATTTTTGTAAGGTGTAATTCTTTTCAATGTGATCAATAGACCCACTGATTCCTATCAACATTATAGCAAGCTCTATTTTAGGTCTCAACAAGCTGATTCTGCTGATTCTAATATTCATGTGAAATGGCAAAATATCTAGAATAGCTGACAAAATACTAAACAATATGAAGTAAAACAAAATCAGAGGATTCACACTACCAAAATTCAACAGTTGGAACAGGACATGGAACAACAGACTGGTTCCAAATAGGGAAAGGAGTACTTCAAGACTGTATATTGTCACCCTGCTTATTTAACTTATATGCAGAGTACATCATGAGAAATGCTGGGCTGGATGAAGCACAAGCTGGAATCAAGATTGCCAGGAGAAATATCAATAACCTCAGATATACAGATGACACCACCCTTATGGCAGAAAGCGAAAATGAACTAAAAAGCCTCATGATGAAATTCAAAGAGGAGAGTGAAAAAAGTTGGCCTAAATATCAACATTCAGAAACTAAGATCATGGCATCCAGTCCCATCACTTCGTGGCAAATAGATGGGGAAACTGGAAACAGTGACTGACTTTACTTTCTTAGGACCCAAAATCACTGCAGATGGTGACTGCAGACGTGAAATTAAAAGACGTTTGCTCCTTAGAAGAAAAGTTACGACCAACCTAGACAGCATATTAAAAAGCAGAGACATTACTTTGTCGACAAATGTCCATCTAGTCAAGGCTATGGTTTTTCTAGTAGTCATGTATGGATGTGAGAGTTGGACTATAAAGAAAGCTGAGCACCAAATAATTGATGCTTTTGAACTGTGGTGTTGGAGAAGATTCTTGAGAGTCCCTTGGACTGCAAGGAGATCCCATCAGTCCATCCTAAAGAAAATAAGTCCTGAATATTCATTGGAAGGACTGATGCTGAAGCCAAAACTCCAATACTTTGGCCACTTCATGACAAGAGCTGACTCATCTGAAAAGACTCTGATGCTGAGAATGATTGAAGGCAGGAGGAAAAGGGGACAACAGAGGATAAGATGGTTGGATGGCATCACTGACTCAATGGACATGAGTTTGAGTAAATTCTGGGAGTTGGCAATGGCCAGGGAGGCTTGGCATTCTGCAGTCTATGGGGTCCCAAAGAGTCAGACACGACTGAGCGACTGAACTGAACTGAAGTGCACACCAGTGGGACAGAATAGAGGGTCTGGAAGATCTATACAATTATACTCAATTGATGTTTTTAAAGAAGCAAAGCAACTCAATGGAAAAAGAATAATCTTTCTCAATGAATAGTACCAGAAGTGTTGATGTCTATGTACAAATAAAATTAAACTAGATGTATACTTTAGACATTTTACATAAATCATCTCAAAATGTATAAGAAAATTAAATGCAAAATATGACAATAAAACTGTTTGAAAAAAATTAATAGAAAATCTATATGACCTTGATTTTTTAAATGCATCAAAAGCATGATCCATGAAAGAAAAACTTGATGAGTATACTTTTCTTAAAATTTAAAACTTCAGAGGCTTCTCTGGCAGTCCAGTGTTTAAGTCTCCACACTTTCATTACAGGGGTAATGGTATAAACCTTCCACTCTGCAAAATATATTGTTAAGGGAATGAAAAGGAAAGCTTCAGTCTGCTAATAAGTATTTGCAAATGGGCATATGAGAAAGGACCATTATCCAAAACATATAAGAACTTTTAAAACTAAGCTATAAGAAAACAAATAACCCAATTTAAAAAATAGCCAAAAAGAGCTATAGAGAAATCTCACCAAAGGGAATTCTCTGGTGGTCCTCTGGTTAGGACTCAGTGGTTTCACTGTCCTGGGCCTCAGTTTAGTCCCTGGGCAGGAAACTAAGATCCTGCAAGCCTCAGGGCACAGCCAAAAAAATAAAAGGTCACTAAAGATGATACGATGTGTCAGTGCAGGCTCATCGATTGTAACAAATATTCTACTCTGGTGGAAGTTTTATTGGCAAAATATTGTCACCCTGCTTATTTAACTTATATGCAGAGTACATCATGAGAAACACTGGGCTGGAAGAAGCACAAGCTGGAATCAAGATTGCCGGGAGAAATATCAATAACCTCAGATATGCAGATGACACCACCCTTATGGCAGAAAGTGAAGAGGAACTCAAAAGCCTCTTGATGAAAGTGAAAGTGGAGAGTGAAAAAGTTGGCTTAAAGCTCAACATTCAGAAAACGAAGATCATGGCATCTGG
>NW_011495014.1:4893200-4913540 GCF_000754665.1 Bison bison bison
TTCAAAAGCAGAGACATTACTTTGCCAACAAAGGTCCATCTAGTCAAGGCTATAGTTTTTCCTGTGGTCATGTATGGATGTGAGAGTTGGACTGTGAAGAAGGCTGAGTGCCGAAGAATTCATGCTTTTGAACTGTGGTGTTGGAGAAGACTCTTGAGAGTCCCTTGGACTGCAAGGAGATCCAACCAGTCCATTCTGAAGGAGATCAGCCCTGGGATTTCTTTAGAAGGAATGATGCTAAAGCTGAAACTCCAGTACTTTGGCCACCTCATGTGAAGAGTTGACTCATTGGAAAAGACTCTGATGCTGGGAGCAATTGGGGGCAGGAGGAGAAGGGGACAACAGAGGATGAGATGGCTGGATGGCATCACTGACTCGATGGACGTGAGTCTGGGTGAACTCTGGGAGTTGGTGATGGACAGGGAGGCCTGGCATGCTGCGATTCATGGGGTTGCAAAGAGTCGGACACGACTCAGCGACTGAACTGAACTGAACTGAAAGTGGTAGGATAAATAAATAAATGGAGAATAACCAAATCTCCTATGCAGAAGAATTCCAAATAATTTATGTAATTACTCTGTCCTCAAGGAAGTGGAGCATAGCTTCCTATTTTTTTAAGGGAGGTTGTGCATAGTGACTTTATAGAGTACGAAAGGGGAAAAGAAAATTTTACAGTAGAGAAACCTGACAAACACCAACTCAGATAATCAAGATTAATATCAGCAGCAATAAATCATGCTGATAGTGTGTACTCTTGATATGATATTATGAAAACACGCTTTACCTTTGTGGTCTTTCTCTCTCAAATAAAAAACTCCAGTGTAATCATGAAGAAAAGATCAGACAAACCCTAATTTAGGGATGTTCTACAAAATGCCCAACCAGTACTTTCCAAAATGTCAAGGTCACCATAAACAAGGAGTCTGAAAAACTTTCACAGCTAAGAGGAAACTAAGACATGACTTCTAAATGTAATGTAGTATCCAAGATAAGTTCCTGAACAGGAAATGGTATCAGGCAAATATAAACATTTCTGAATAAATTATAGACTTTAGTTAATAGTAATGTATCACTTGGGCTTCGCTGGTGACTCACTAATTGTAATCAATGTGTCATACCAGTGTACTATGTTGATAATAGGGACGTATGGATTTGCCTTATATGGGAACTCTGCATACTGTCTGAAATTTGTCTGTAGCTCTTAAACTGTTCTAAAATAAAAAAGTTTAAATTTTAAACAAAGAATATGGGAGACTTGTACTAAATATTTGTCAAGTTAATGGTTAGTGGCTGCCTAGTGGACTGAACTACAAGTATTCTGAGCCCCAGTGGAAGATAGCAAAGTGTTTCTTACAGATTAAAGCTGTGTTAATATTTTGAAGTGTGAGGTGTCAGGGATCAGGATTATTTTAGGAGTGGCATAAACTTGTTATTGTTAAGTCGTGTCTGACTCTTTGCAACCCCATAGACTATAGCATGCCAGGCTCCTAAGTCCTCCACTATCTCCTGGATTTTGCTCAAATTCATGTCTATTGAGCCAGTGATGCTATCTAACCATATCATCCTCTGCCACCCTCTTCTCCTTTTGCCTTCGATCTTTCCCAGTGTCAAGATCTTTTCCAGTGAGTCAGCTCTTTGCATTAGGTATCCGGAGTATTGGAGCTTCAGCATCAGCATCAGTATTTTCAATGAATATTCAGAGTTGATTTCCTTTAGGATTGACTAATTTGATCTTGCTGTCCAAGGGACTCTCAAGAGTATTCTGCAGTACCATAATTTGAAAAACATCAATTCTTTGGTGCTCAGCCTTCTTTATAGCCCAACACTCATATCCATACATGAGTACTGGAAAAACCATAGCTTTGACTATACAGACTTTTGTTGCCAAAGTGATGTCTCTGCTTTTTAATACGCTGTTTAGGTTTGTCATAGCTTTCCTTCCAAGGAACAAGTGCCTTTTAATTTCATGGCTGTAGTCACCGTACACAGTGATTTTTAGCCCAAGAAAATAAAATGCTGTCACTGCTTCCACTTTTTCCCTTTCTCTTTTCCATGAAATGATGGGATAAGATGCCATGATCTTAGTTTTTTAATGTTGAGTTTTAAGCAAGCTTTTTCACTCTCCTCTTTCACCCTCATCGAGAGGCTCTTTAGTTCCTCCTCACTTTCTGCCATTAGAGTGGTGTCATCTGTATATCTTAGGTTGTCAATATTTCTCCTGGAAATCTCAATTCCAGCTTGTGATTCATCTAGCCTGGCTTTCTCATAATATACTCTGTACAGACATGAAATAAGCAGACTGCCAATATACAGCCTTGTGGTACTTATTTCCCAATTTTGAACTAGTCAGTTGCCATGAATCTACATGATAATAAAATGCCCTTAATTCATACATGAAGCAACTGAGGCACATATAGGCTATGGGTGTGTAATGTAGCAAAGCTGGGAGAATCCCTAACATTGATCAGATATAGTACAGTTGAAGATTTTTATCTAGTTTGGGCTCCTACTACAACACCTACTGACTGAGTGACCTTGAGTAAGTGCCCTGCAAGTATTGGTCATTGTAATACATTGATAATGTACTGGGTGCTGAGTTCTATGCACTGTTCTGAACACTTTATTATATATTGACTCATTTTAGGTATAGACACATACATGTGCATGTACAAACACACACGCAAAGAAAATTTATGACACCAGTAGTATTATTTCTCTGGAGAAGGCAATGGCACCCCACTCCAGTACTCTTGCCTGGAAAATCCCATGGACGTAGGAGCTTGGTAGGCTGCAGTCCATGGGGTCACGAAGAGTCGGACACGACTGAGCGACTTCACTTTCCCTTTTCACTTTCATGCATTGGAGAAGGAAATGGCAACCCACTCCAGTGTTCTTGCCTGGAGAATCCCAGGGACAGGGGAGCCTGGTGGGCTGCCGTCTATGGGGTCGCACAGAGTCGGACACGACTGAAGCGACTTAGCAGCAGCAGCAGCAGCAGTATTATTTCTCTGTTTTACAAAGAGGTGAAATAACTTCCTTTAGATCACCAAGTGCACAAATAACAGAGCCAGTACTCAAACCTTAGCAACCTGGGTCCAGTGTATATGACATTAAGCCATAAAAAAAAGAACTGTTTTGAGAGCCTTTATAAAATATAATCTTTAGTGTTATTGGGATCTTGAAATGAGCTAATCAATATAAGATAATGTAAGATCATGCACTCCTTATTGCAAAATTCAGACTTAAATTGAGGAAAGTAGGGAAAACCACAAGACCATTCAAGTATGACCTAAATCAAATCCCTTATGATTATACAGTGGAAGTGACAAATAGGCTTAAGGGATTATATCTGATAGAAATGGAAAAAGGCAAAATGGTTGCCTGAGGAGGCCTTACAAATAGCCAAGAAGAGAAGAAAGGCAGAAGGAAAAGGAGAAAAGCAAAAGGACTGGAGAAAAGGAAAGATAAACCCATCTGAATGTTGAGTTGAGAATAGCAAGGAGAGATAAGAAAAGTGATCAATGCGAAGAAATGGAGGAAAAAATAGAATAGGAAAGACTAGAGATCTCAAGAAAATTAGAGATAAACAAGGGAATATATCATGCAAAGATGGGCACAATAAAGGAAAGGAACAGTATGGGCCTAACAGAAGCAGAAGATATTAAAAGGTGACAAGAATAAACAGAAGAACTATACAAAAAAGATCTTCATGACCCAAATAACCACGATGGTGTGATCACTCACCTACAAGCAGAAATCCTGGAGTGTGAAGTCAAGTGGGCCTTAGGAAGCATCACTATGATCAAAGCTAGTGGAGGTGATGGAATCCAATCTGAGCTATTTCAGATCCTAAAAGATGATGCTGTGAAAGTGCTGCACTCAATATGCCAGCAAATTTGGAAAACTCCGCAATGGCCACAGGACTGGAAAAGGTCAGCTTTCATTCCAATCCCAAAGAAAGGTAATGCCAAAGAATCCTCAAACTACTGCACAATTGCAGTCATCTCACATGCTAGGAAAGTAATGCTTAAAATTCCCCAAGTTAGGCTTCAACAGTACATGAACTGAGAACTTCTAGATATTCAAGCTGGATTCAGAAAAGGCAAAGGAACCAGAGACCAAATTGCCTACATCCTTTGGATCATAGAAAAAGCAACAAAATTCCAGAAAAACATCTGCTTCATTGTCTAGACTAAAGCTTTTGACTGGGTGGATCACAACAAACTGTGAAAAATTCTGAAAGAGATAGAAATACCAGACCACCTTATCTGCCTCCTGAGAAATCTGTATGCAGGTCAGGAAGCAACAGTTAGAACTGGACATGGAACAAAACTGTTTCCAAATAGGTAAAGGAGTACATCAAGGTTGTATATTGTCACCGTGCTTATTTAACTTAAATGCAAAGTACCTTATGAGAAATACTGGATTGGATGAAGCATGAGCTGGAATCAAGATTGCCGGGAGAAATATCAGTAACCTCAGATATGCTTGCCTGGAAAATCCCATGGATGGAGGAGCCTGGTAGGCTGCAGTCCATGGAGTCGCTAAGAGTCAGACATGACTGAGTGACTTTACTTTCACTTTTCACTTTCATGCATTGGAGAAGGAAATGGCAACCCACTCCAGTGTTCTTGCCTGGAGAATCCCAGGGACAGGGGAGCCTGGTGGGCTGCCATCTATGGGGTCACACAGAGTCGGACACGACTGAAGTGACTTAGCAGCAGCAGCAGCAGATATGCAAATGACACCATCCTAATGGCAGAAAGGGAAGAGGAACTAAAAAACCTCTTGATGAAAGTGAAAGAGGAGAGTGAAAAAGCTGGCTTAAAACTTACCAAAAATCTTGAAACAAAAATCTTGGCAATCAGTCCCTACACTTCATGGCATATAGATGGGGAAACCGTGGAAACAGTGACTGACTTTTTTGCCAGGGCTCCAAAATCACTGCAGATGGTGACTGCAGCCATGAAATTAAAACACGCTTGCTCCTTGGAAGAAAAGTTATGACCAACCTAGGCAGCATATTAAAAAGCAGCAACATTACTTTGCCAACAAAGGTCCATCTAGTCAAAGCTGTAGTTTTTCCAGTAGTCATGTATGGATGTGAAAGTTGGACTATAAAGAAAGCTGAGCACCAAAGAATTGATGCTTTTGAACTGTGGTGTTGGAGAAGACTCTTGAGAGTGTCTTGGACTGCAAGAAGATCCAACCAGTCCAGGAAATCAGTCCTGAGTATTCATTGGAAAGACTATTGCTGAAGATGAAACTCCAATACTTTGGTCACCTGATGTGAAGAACTGACTCATTTGAAAAGACTCTGATGCTGGGAAAGATTGCAGGTCTGAGGATAAGGGGACAATAGGGGATGAGATGGTTGGATGGCATCACTGATTGAACAGATTTGAGTTTGAGTAGACTCCGGGTGTTGGTGATGGACAGGGAGGCCTGGCATGCTGCAGTTCATGGGGTCACAAAGAGTTGGACACAACTGAGTGACTGAACTGAGCTGGACTGAAACACAGACAGAGTATTAAAAAGCAGAGACATTACTTTACCGACAAAGGTCAGTCTAATCAAAGCTATGGTTTTTCCAGTAGTCATGTATGGATGTGAGAGTTGGACTATAAAGAAGGCTGAGTGCTGAAAAATTGATGCTTTTGAACTGTGGTGTTGAAGAAGACTCTTGAGAGTCCTTTGGACTGCAAGGAGATCCAACCAGTCCATCCTAAAGGAGATCAGTCCTGGGTGTTCATTGGAAGGACTGATGCTGAAGCTGAAACTCCAATACTTTGGCCACCTGTTGTGAAGAACTGGCTCATTTGAAAAGACCCTGATGCTCGGAAAGATTGAAGGTGGGAGGAGAAGGGGACGACATAGGATGAGATGGTTGAATGGCATCACCGTCTCGATGGACATGAGTCTCAGCATGTGCCTGGAATTGATGATGGACAGGGAAGCCTTGCATCCTGCAGTCCATGGGGTCGCGAAGAGTTGTACAAGACTGAGTGAACTGAACTGAACTGAATGTAAGATTTTTGATACTGTGGCAGTTCATAAATATTTTTTGCTCTTATAGTAAAGGAAGACAAATAGCCTTCGCATGAGTCTCGGACTATTTGGCTAAAGTTGAAACCGTTGCCTCTTTTTTTTTCAGCTTTAGTGAGATATAACAGACATATAGCATTGTGTGTGGTCAAGGTGAACAAATGTGTTGATTTAGGACAAATATTGTGATATGACTCCCACCATAGTGTTAACTAACACCATCATGTCACAGTGATTGTCATTTATTTTTCTGCAGTGATCACATTTAAGATTTAAGCTCTTAGCTACTTGCAAATATAGTGTTCACTATTGCTATCTGTTATCATAGTGCTTTCTATTAGATCCCCAGAACTTATTCATCTTCTAAGCGGAAGTTTGTACTCTTTGAGGAACACTTCCCTGTTTCCTCTCAGGCCCTGGTAACTTGAAACCATGGCCTGGGAGGAAACCCTCAGTTTCTATGAGTTTAATGGTTTTTAGATTTCACATATAAGTGATAATCCACAGGACTTGTCTTTCTCTGCCTGATTTATTTCACTTAGCATAATGCCCTTAAGGTCCACTAACCCATATCTGTTAGAATGACTATCAACAGAAAAACAAACAAACAAAGAAGAAATTAGTATTGGTGAGGATGTGAATAAGGAACCCCTGTGTACCACTGGTGGGAATGTAAATTGGTAGCAGCTACTATAGAAAACAACATGGATATTCTTTAAGTAAAGAACTATCATATGTTCCAGCAATTCCACTTCTGTGTATATATTCAAAGGAAATGAAAAATAGGAAATAGAAGAGATATATGCACCACCATTTTCAATGTACAATTCTTCACAATATCCAGGATATGGAA
The DNA here is from genome assembly GCF_000754665.1 of Bison bison bison. NCBI lineage: Eukaryota > Metazoa > Chordata > Mammalia > Artiodactyla > Bovidae > Bison > Bison bison. Next base: position 4,900,099 of record NW_011495014.1, read on the forward strand.
CCTAAGTGTCTGTCATTGGGTGAATGGATAAAGAAGTTGTGAAATACACACACACACACACACACATATATATATATATATGTGAATGTATGTATCAGTTCAGTTCAGTTCAGTCACTCAGTCGTGTCTGACTTTTTATGACCCCATGGACTGCAGGACGCAAGGCTTCCCTGTCTATTACCAACTCCGGAGTTTACTCAAACTTATGTGCATTGAGTCTATGATGCCATCCAACCATCTCATCCTCTGTCGTCCCCTTCTCCTCCTGCCTTTAATCATTCCCAGCATCACGGTCTTTTCAAATGAGTCAGTTCTTCACATCAGGTGGCCAAAGTATTGGAGTTTCTGCTTCAGCATCAGTCCTTCCAATATATTCAGGACTGATTTCCTTTAGGATGGACTGGTTGGATCTCCTTGCAGTCCAAGGGACTCTCAAGAGTCTTCTCCAACACCACAGTTCAAAAGCATTGATTCTTCTGTGCTCAGCTTTCTTTCTTTATTTCTTACATATATATGAATATATATATACACATATTAATATATATATATTTGCTGACATTTTATCTCTCTGCTCTATACTTACCACCAAGTCTTAGTGAAGATGTTAGTCTGAAACTTTTTATATGTAGTTTTAGCTTATTTCTAAGGATTTATATGTTGAACCAGACTTTTAAATTAATTTTGGTAATTGAGCATCAATGTTGCTGCTGCTGCTAAGTCGCTTCAGTCGTGTCTGACTCTGTGCAACCCCATAGACGGCAGCCCACCAGGCTCCCCCATCCCTGGGATTCTTCAGGCAAGAACACTGGAGTGGGTTGCCATTTCCTTCTCCAATGCATGAAAGTGAAAGTGAAGTTGTTCAGTCGTGTCTGACTCTTAGCGACCCCATGGATTGCAGCCCACCAGGCTCCTCTGTCCATGGGATTTTCCAGGCAAGAGTACTGGAGTGGGGTGCCATTAAAATCTAATATTTATAGAATGTTGACTATATTGCATACATTGTGTTAAACATTTGCATTATTAAGATGCCATTGTGGTTCACTGGAGGCTCAGACAGTAAAAAATCCACCTGCTATGCAGGAAATCCAGGTTCAATCCATTATTATCCTATTATCCCTCCAATGTGTTTTTGAATTGAAAGAATCAGGGCATAAGTGACCAAAAGAATGTGCCTCAATTCACACTGCTAATATGACAGACAGCAACAACTTAAACTGATGAAAATAAACAAATAAAAATATCTGCTTAATCATGGATCATGCTCTTAAGGGCTGCTCTACAGCAAGGTGAAATTTCTCCTGTATTCAGTCAAATTATAAATTACACATGCAGGTTTTGATTATTAAAGACATGAGAAAGATGCAATTTTAGGAAAAAATACAATTTCTTGATTTAGATCTTCTAGGTTCTCTGAAATTATTTCAAAGAAAATTTATTACTCTGCCTTTATTTTCTTTTTCTTATTTGGGGATTCATTGCTCTGCATAGTGTTAAAAATGTTCCAGTAGTAACAGTTTGGATGTGCCCTTCAGAATGTTTTTAAATATTAAATTATCTACATAATATTTCTACATTTTATAAAACGTATATGCCAATATTTTTGTATCATCACAAAATAAACAAAAGTACTTAAACAGTCTCTCTTAAATCACTAGTTTAGTTTTTCAGCTTTCAACAATACTCTTTGCCTCTTAAAATGATTTACTTATCAAGATATTAAGAAACAAGAGCATTTTTCATTGTTTTCGGTTGCAGTACTGTTGAATCCTCATATTTACTTTCTGAAGCATTTCACTTAGAATAGAAATACAAAACATTACTGCAGGCTTTGTTAAATTTGCCACTTCTCTGATACATGAAAAGTACTTGAGTTGAGGACAGCATTTCAATGGTACTGAAAACCTCAGAGGCTCTTCAAGCAAATAAAGACTTTTTGTCATTCCCATCTGCATTAGACTGGCAAATTGAATCAGAACTCTTTGACAGTGTTCAATTTTCAGATTTTTTTCAAGACTATCTTTGCTTTCCCAGCTAAGGTATTTGCATTTATGGGTCAAGTTAATTTCTGAATATAAAAGGTATATATTTGCATCTATGCATACACCATTACAAAAATGTATGCCTTTAATATATAGAATATATAATGTGTGTCTTTATGTTATTAGTAGAATTAAAATGCTAACGAAAACTGTTGAGGAAGAAAACAAAAACATATTATGCCACAATAGATCAATTAGCTCTATATGTACCAATTAAAAATAAGATCCTGTTTTAGAGGTATTTTTAACATTTGCTTGAGAAATGTTTAATTTTTTACATTTTCTAAATTCATATTTGATTTTGAATTTTTTTCCCTTCACATATAAAAACCTCCTTCATTGTGCCCTTTCAGTTAAAAATGTCATAATAATAGTCCAGGCTTATCATTTTCCCCCTTCTACCTTCCATTATTGCTAGCAGCACGACAACTCTCCTATCACCCAGGGTTACAACCTTGAGTCCATCTTTGATTATCTCTCTTTCTACCTCGCATCTAGGACCTTTCTATGTCCTGCCATTTCTTTTATAATGTTTGAAAAGCCGGTTTCTTCTTTTTTGGTTTCCACCACCAAGACCCCAATCTACTTTCTTTTATTTTCTTTTATTTCTGCTCCAACTATTGCAATCTTCCACATTCTTGCCTCCATATCTTTCTTCTTCCATCTCAACTACTAGATTGCTATGAAGTCCATGTATCTATTGGCGTGTCTGAACCAGAGGAAAGAAAATGGCTTAACATCAAAATGAACACGTTGAAAAGCAGAAGCCGCTGTTTGTTGAAGGTACAAACGATCATCAACATTTCAAAAAGTGCGTCCCATGGAACTTTTAGTCTCTTGAGATATTACACACACACACACACATACTTTTGTTCTCAAATAATCTTGGGAAATGTTTCATACAATATATTCTTTTGTAGAGTCAAATTCACACCAGTTTAACTTGAAGTTATTTATGAGAAGTCCTGTGGAAACATGCGTCTTTTTTCTTTTTAGCATTTTTAAAAAATGCTAAAGTGGTTCTTAAATTTACTTGACCATAGGGTCACTCCTACAGTAAATTTTTTAAAGTGTAATATGAAGAGCACATTTTGGGAAAAGCCATTTAATGCTATCACTTCCACCTATTTACATTTCAGAGCTTTCTTTTAAAAAGGAAAGCAAAGTCTGGGGTTGCCCTAATTTTAAAAAGGTAGAGAATCCAGCAAACTGCAACCACCAAGGCCAGAAACCAAAAGAAAGCTGCCTAGGAAGAACAACACCATTAGTGGTTTGTTCACATGGCAGGAGGATTTATGCAGATGATTTATACCAGAAGTTGCTAATTTGGAAGGATTTTCAATGATGTCTTCATGGAAATCTTCCTCAATTATGTTAAATCAAGGAAATATATTTCCTGTCTTCAGCCTCATTGTCAAACTTCCGTACCTCTCCCTGCAGTCTGTAAGAAGAAATGAAAACAATAAACGATAAAAAAGCTTTAGATACCAAAAGCTTAATGCCTTGTTATCTTCTAATGTAAATTCATGTCAGTCGGGGACTGTGTTTATTATGCGCTCTGCAGCTCACTGTTTGCTGTATAAGCTTAATGAATTTGCCACTGATCAATCAGTGTATCACAAACTCTTTATGGAGCTTATTGTGTGGGAAGTGTAGCTCTCAGTCACATTATCTGACAAAAGTGTCTATATAAGCAGTCATCCTGAAGTGCTGATTCTGTTATTTGATTTGGGATTAAACAGTCTGTTGCAAGCCATCTGCTTTCCTATGCATGCGTCCTTGAGAGGTTAGATTTCAACAGATAGCGCCCCATAACTTGAACAGGTATTTGAAAGATCAGAATTAGCTTAGACATATGCCACTGAAATTGCTGGCCTTATCCTAGAGGACTGTCCAGACTTTGACACTGGCGCCTAAATCAGAAAAAAAGGTTACTTTTCTCACATTGGTGCTGATTCAGAATCCTGCTACATTTGGCCAAGTGCCGTGAGACTCGAGATCACTTGCCTGACAAAGTTTTACAACAGTTCATGCTCCTGAGTATATGAAAGTGTGCACTGGCTGTTCAAGCCACGTCTCCTGATGACTCCCAAAGAACGCACTCTTCTGGCCTCTGCCTGATTACTCTGCAGAAACGTTTGTGTTTTCTGCTATCTCAGCAACTTCTGGAAATACCCAGCTGAAAACATGTATAGATATTAAATACAATTCTGTCTTTCTAGTTGAAATAGAAAATAGTTGAGGCTCAATTCCAGGTAACCCAGTTAAATAAAAACCTTACTTCATTAAAAATCTGACTATTCCACAAGTACAGGGGCTTCCCAGGTGGCTAAGAATCCACCTACCAATGCAGGAGATGCACTGAAGAAAGAAGAAGGAAATGGCGACCCACTCTGGTACCCTTGTCGGGGAAATCCCATGAATAGAAGAGCCTAGAGGGCTACAGTCCATGGGGTAAGAAAAGAGTCAGACATGACTTATCGACTAAATAAAAATAACATTCCAGAAGTGGATTTTGTGTGAGCTTCTAGGCACAGAAACGACTTTATTTTTCTTGGATGCATGCCTGAATGTGTGAAGTGGAAACTTTTGGAAGTTCCCAGATGTGTACCTCACTTAATATTGCTTTGATTTGATATCTGAACCTAATTCCTTATTTACTCCATTGGTATGAAAAAAATTAAATGCCAGTCTGATGGTTTAGAAATGGCATTTCAATGTGAGTTTAATCCACACTTCTCTGATTATACTGAAACCACACAAGTTTTGCTCTTTGACCATTTGAGTACATCTTCAAAATGTTACCTGTTTATGTACTTTGCTCATTTTCCCACTAGGGTATTCATCTGTTTCTTTTTTATTTGTAGGACCTATATATAGCCTATTAGTTCAGTCACTCAGTCATGTCCAACTCTTTGCGACCCCATGAACCGCAGCACACCAGGCCTCCCTGTCCATCACCAACTCCTGGAGTCCACCCAGACCTCTGTCCATTGAGTCAGTGATGCCATCCAACCATCTCATCCTCTGTCGTCCCCTTCTCCTCCTGCCCTCAATCTTTCCCAGCATCAGGGTCTTTTCCAATGAGTCAGCTCTTCGCATCAGGTGGCGAAAGTATTGGAGTTTCAGCTTCAACATCAGTCCTTCCAATGAATATTTAGAACTGATCTCCTTTAGGATGGACTGGTTGGATCTCTTTGCAGTCCAAGGGACCCTCAAGAGTCTTCTCTAACATCACAGTTCAAAAGCATCAATTCTTTGGCACTAAGCTTTCTTTATAGTCCAACTCTCACATCCATACATGACCACTGGAAAAACCATAGCCTTGACTAGACGGACCTTTGTTGACAAAGTAATGTCTTTGCTTTTCAATATGCTGTGTAGATTGGTCATAACTTTCCTTCCAAGGAATAAGTGTCTTTTAATTTCATGGCTGTAATCGCCATGTTGCAATAATATCTTTTTCTATGGCTTGTTTTTAGTGTGGAAGTAGTATTTTTTTTTCATGCACGTGTTTGCTAGATATTCTGATTGAAAAAGTTCATTAAAAATACAACCAATTACATGTTGCTTAAAAGACACAAAATTGAAATGTAAGGTTAAAGAAAGCAAAGCATGGAAAAAGAGGTACTAAACCAACACTAACCTAAGTTGAAGGTGTAACTATCAAAAAAACCCAGTCTTTAAGACAGAAAATAAGACTTCCCTGGCAGTCTAGTCATTAAAACTCCATGCTTCCAAAGCAGAAGGCATGGATTCAGTCCCTGGTTAGGGAGCTAGAGTCCCACATGCTGTGTGGTGTGGCCAAAAAAATGAATAAATAAAATGATTTTTATAAAAAAAGGAAATATTACTAGAGATAAAAAAATTCATAATAATGAAAGGATCCATAGAACACTGGTGATATAATTTGTATATAAGTCTACCTAACAATCAAGCCTCAAAATATATTTAAAAAATATATAGAGATAAAAGGAGAAAAAACAAATCCATACAGTAGGAGAATTTAACATACTGCTGGGCTGGATTTCTTCAGGAGCACTCTTACCTCTCCTTTATAGTATGGGTAGAAAACACAATTTTTCTTATTTAGTTAAATAGAATTTTCCCTCTAGTTCTTCTTTTACAAGTGGCATATCCTTTTAGCAAGTCTAAGTTTATGCAGAAATCCCAAATCCTATTGCCCTCCTGGCTGTAGCCCTGTCTTACCTCGCTCTGAGGATATTAAACTTCAGTCCCTTAGTATTTACTGAGTCTAATCAACTATTCTCTGTTTCCCTCTTCCATCTTCAAAACAGTAGTATTAATAGCTTATATTCTTGAGATTCTGGATTTTTACTTCTGGCATCTGAAAAATTCGCTTTCATTTTTGTAAGCTTTGCTATCAGTCAGTTACATTTTGTTCTATTTATCCAACATTTATATGTGCTGTGACAACTGGATGATGGTTATTTGGGTTGCTTACCAAATACAGATTTTCCCTTTCAAAGCACAAATCAGGATTATCTTGGATAAATGCTGTGAGGTTGGGTGAAGTCAATGGACATGTTCTCAACAGTGAATTCTGAGCAAATGTGACCCATGTAGCTTTTGGGGCTGAGCATTTAGTTACTAGTGGCTGATCCCCTGGAGTTTTTTATTCTGTTGAGTACATCAATTAGCTGTGTTCAAGATGGCAGCTGCTCTGTCAGCCTGTATCTCTCATTAAATGCAATGAGTAGAGATTACGTGCTGATTTAAAAGGGACATGCTGCACAATTAGGAAATACATCTTTGGTTATTGTAAGTCACTAAAATTTTGGAGTTTCTGTGTATTTGTTTCTTTGTTATCACAGTATAATTTAGCTTATCCTGTCTGTAGCAGTCAGAACAATGGCTCTGCCAAAATGCCCACACCGCGTTTGATACCTGGATAAGGAAGATGCCCTGGAGAAGGAAATGGCAAACCACTCCAGTATTCTTGCCTGGAGAATGCCATGGATAGAGGAACCTGGAGGATTACAGTCCATGGGTCACAAAGAGTTGGACAGGACTGAATGACTAATGCTGTTGCTCATTGTTCAGTTGCCAAGTCAAGTCTGATTCTTTGTGATCCCATGGACTGTAGCGTGCTAAGCCTCTCTGTCCCTCACATTTCCAGAAGTTTGTCCAAGTTCATTTCCATTGCATCGGGGATGCCATCCAATCATCTCATCCTCTGTCACTTTCTTCTCCTTCTGCTTTCAATCTTTCCCAGCATCAGGGTCTTTTCCAATGAGTTGACTGTTCACATCAGCTGGAGAAAGTATTGGAGCTTCACCTTCAGCATCAGTCCTTCCAGTGAGTATTCAGTGTTGATTTCCTTTAAGATTAACTGGATTTATCTCCTTTCTGTAAGGGACTTTCAAGAGTCTTCTCCAGTACCACAGTTCAAAAGCATCAATTCTTCAGCACTCTGCCTTCTTTTGAGTCCAGGTATCACAGCTATATGTGACTACTGGAAAGACTATAGCCTTGACTATAGACATCTTTGTCGGCAAAGTGATGTCTTTGCTTTTTAACACACTTTCTAGGTTTGTCATAGTTTTCATGCCAAGAAGCAGTTGTCTTGTAATTTCACGGCTTCAGTCATCATCTGCAATGACTTTGGAGCCCAAGAAGAGGAAATCTGTCACTGCTTTCTGCTTTCACCTTTCCCCCTTCTATTTGCCATGAAGTGATGGAACCAGATGCTGTGGTCTTAGTTTTTTTAAACATTTAGTTTTAAGCTGACTTTTCCACTCTCCTTTTTCACCCTCATCAAGAGGTTTTTTAATTCCTTCTCGCTTTCTGTCTTTAGAGTGATATCATCAACATAGCTGAGGTTGTTGACATTTCTCCTGGCAATCTTGATTCCAGCTTGTAACTCATCCAGCCTGCCATTTCGCATTTATAAATTAAATAAACAGAATGACAATAAACAGCCTTGTTGTACTCCTTTGTCAATCCTGAACCAATCAGTTGTTCCATACAAGGTTCTTACTGTTGCTTCTTGACCAGCATACAGGTTTCTCAAGAGACAGGTAAGACAGTCTGGTATTCCCATCTCTTTAAGAATTTTTCACAGTTTGTTATGATCCACACAGTCATGGTATTTAGTGTAGTCAATGAAACAAAGGTAGATGTTTTTCTGGAATTCCTGTACTTTCTCTATGATCTGGCAAATGTTGGCAATTTGATCTCTGGTTCCTCTGCTTTTTCTAAATCCAGCTTGAACATCTGGAAGTTCTCAGTAGACGTAATGCTAAAGCCAAGCATGCAGGATTTTGAGCATAACCTTACTAGCATGGGAGATGCATGCAGTTTTCTGGTGGTTTGAACATTCTTTAGTTCAAACCACAGCCCTTCTTGGGAATTGGGATGAGGATTGACTGTTTCCAGTCCTGTGGCCACTGCTGAGTTTCCCAAATTTGCTGACATATTGAGGGCAGCACTTTGATAACATCATCTTTTAGGATTTTAAATGCCTCTGCTGGAATTCCATCCCCTCCAGTAGCTTTATTAACAGCAGGGCTTCCTAAGGCCTACTTGACATTACACTCCAGAATGTCTGACTGAGTGAGTGACCACACTCACCAGTTATCTGGGTCATTAAGATCTTTTCTGTACAGTTCTTCTGTGTATTCTTTTCATCTCTTCTGATCTCTCTGCTTCTATTATATCTTTACCATTTCTGTCCTTTATTGTGCCCATCTTTGGATAAATCTTCCTTTGATATTTCCAATTTTCTTGAAGAGATCTCTAGACTAACACTACAACAGTGTAATTACAGGGGTACTTTAATATGCAAGGGGAAAGCATCAAGAAGATCAGAAAAGAGATGTAGTGACAGAAATAGGGTCAAAGAGATTCTATGCTGCTGGCTGTGAAGATGCAGGAAGAGGACCAAGAACCAAGAAATGTGGGCAGTCTCTAAAAATTGGGAAAAGCAAGAAAATAGTTTTCCCCTAGACCCTCCACAAGGAATGCAGCTCTGGAAACACCTTGACGTTCAGTAATACCAGTGTCAGACTTCTAGCCTACAGAACTAGTAAGATAATAAATTTGTGCCATTTTAAGCTATCAAGTTTGTGATAATTGATTACAGTGGCAATTGAAGACTGATACACTGACCTATTCACTTAATCATTTACTATTGTCCTTAGACACAGGCAAGAGGGACAAATCTTAAGAGGGATCAAAATATCATGGACACACACAAAAACTTTATTAAGGAACATTTGATCAGCTCTGTCATTTGGACTATGAATTCAGTACTCACAAGAAGCACCTATAACCCTAAATGACTTCACATTGACCACAAAATGGACATTGAATGCTAGAATTTCAGATTTATTTAAAACATACTTAATTTTTAGTAAGCTTTCAAAATATTATTTAAAATTTCAACTTTATATATAATTTAGAAATGAAATTATGAAATAAATCATCTTTTGGGCTTTTGCTTCTACTTTAAATATTTTGTATATTTTAGAAGAAAAATAATAATTTCTGAAAACATATATGAATAGTAATATTAATACTTCATAGTTTTTGACAAAAATAAGTTACATTTTGAATATCGTATCATTTTTATCTCTTTAAATTATTACTGAGTGGAGGTGATATAGAACACAGTATTTTCAGATTATTGCACCAGAAGCAGAACTTCTCCCCTACAAAGGAGCTAGAGGAAGAAAGGAAACCCTGCTCCTCATAGCTGTATCTGCCTGAAATAGTTTCTATAACACAGGGCTGAAAGGTATGAGAAACAGACAGTCAGCCCCTCCTGGGGAAAACTGTAATCCTATACAGGGAATCTGGGGGACAGCAAGCTCCTATCTTCTTGGCCAAAGTTACCCAGAGTGGAGTTCCCAGGGAAGAGCTTTCATACACAGAGTTTTAGGGGGCAGGTTAGGAAATGAGTCATGGCTCAAATGCCACAGATTCTAGATGTTCTTACCAAAATTTAATATATTTTCCTAAATGAATATTTCTGCATTACTATATGCTCTCAGGATGAATTTTCAGACTTTAAAAGGTTGTTTTTTTTCCATCAGTTGAATTATTGTTTTGCTGGGGAAAGAATGTGCTGAGTATTCTGCCTTTCTATAATTCTCTTGTGCATTAAATTCTATTTTTATTTATTTATTTATTTATTTTGGCTGTGCTGGGTCTTTGTTGCAGCACATGGGCTCCTCATTGTGGTGTGCAGGCTTCTCTGGTTGTGGTGCTTGCGCTCAGCAGTTGTGGCACTCGGGCTTAATTGCCAGGTGGCATGTGGGATCTTAGTTCCCTGACCAGGGATCAAACTGTGACCCCTGGATTGGAAGCCAGATTCTTAACCACTGGACCAGCAGGGTAGTCCCTCTTTGGTGCATTAATTTTATACAATTTTATACATAACACTTTGCAAATTATTTAATCAGTAACCTTTTTGTACATTTATTATTTTTTTAATTTTTAAATTATTATTATTATTTTTCACTTTACAATATTGTATTGGTTTTGCCATACATCAACATGCATCCGCCATGGGTGTACACGTGTTTCCCATCCTGAACCCCCCTCCCACCTCCCTCCCCATACCATCCCTCTGTGTCATCCCAGTGCACCAGTCCCACACTTCCTATATCCTGCATCGAACCTGGACTAGCGATTCATTTCTTATATGATATTATACATGTTTTAATGCCATTCTCCCAAATCATCCCCCTCTCCCTCTCCCACAATGGAGTATTACTCAGCCATTAAAAAGAATACATTTGAATCAGTTCTAATGAGGCGGATGAAACTGGAGCCTATTATACAGAGTGAAGTAAGCCAGAAAGAAAAACCCTAATACAGTATACTACCACATATATATGGAATTTAGAAAGATGGTAACGACAACCCTGTATGTGAGACAGCAAAAGAGACACAGGTGTATAGAACAATCTTTTTGTACATTTAGACTGTTATTTATTTTAATTTGGTTTATATATAACTTTTTATAGGTATATTTTCTTACATTCAGTGAGGGATTTCTCCAAGCATTTTTTATATTTTTCTGTTTTTAAATCAATTTATTGCTATCTATCTAATAAAATATACTGTTTCAATTGTCATTTGTTTTGTATTACAATATTTCCATCACCCCAGAAAGCTCCCTCTCTTTCTTTCCAGTCTGAATCATCTCTGCCAGGTTTCAATTGACCATCTATCTGTTTTCTATTAATATACATTAGACTTTTTCAAGCATCTCATATAAATGGAAAAATGTACATTATTGGCCTTTTTTTCTTTCCAGATATTAAAAGCTCATTTTAGTATCATCTGGCTTCCACTGATTCAGGAAATAGCCCACTTATAATTATTTTGTTTGTTGCCCTTTGTATAACATAATTTTTTTTTCTGGATGCTTTCAATATTTTCACTTTATACCTGGCTGTCAACTATTAGGATGTGGTTTTTTTTTTTTTTTTTTTTTGTAGTTTTTTTTTTGGGGGGGGGTTACTTTTTTAAATTGATTAAGCCTCTGGGATTTTTAAAGTTTATTGTTCTCAAATTTGGAATTTTTCATCATGACTTCAAATATTTTTCTACCATCCTCTTTCTTAGACTCTATACCTATGGTAGTACATTTGATTTTTTTCTTACAACTTACTTTACTTTATTCACATCTTTTGGTCTTAGCATTTTCTTTCTGAGCTTCAGCCTATTTGATTTCTATTGCTATGATATCCAGTTCCTGGGTCTATTCTCTTACAGTATATAATCTGCTATTCATTCCACACAATGAATCTTCCATTTGTATATTTTATTTTTAAGTTTTAGAAATTCCTTTGCTTTTTAAACATTTTCTCATGATGTTTATGATTTCCTTTAAACATTTTGAACATAATTATAAGTCTGTTTCTTTAACTATGACCCCTGACCCCCCAGTTTTGAGTGATTACAGCTTCTTTGCATATCTAGTAATTTTTAATTGGCTGTTGGGCATTGTGGGTTACCTTGCTGAGATAATTTAATGTATATTTAGTTTTGTTTTGTCAGGTAGTTATATTATTTCACATTAGCTCAATTCTTTTGAGTCTCATTTCTTTCCTTAGAAGAAGTCTGTAATAACCTTTATTCTAGGGAAATTTTAGTCCTGCTACTACAGTTTAAGCTCTCTCAAGGTTTCCTGTGAATGTCCTGAGTGTTTAAAAAGGTTTTTCCACTTTGGTTGGTTGAAATTTGCAAGTCTTCCAGTTTTGTGTGAGCTCTGGCAATTCAGCTTGTAGCTCCAAGTATTTCTAGAAGATCTCCTTTGCGTAACATCTTGAATTCTCACCTTATGCATGTGCAACTTTAGCCAAAGACTTATGAAGAAACTCTTATATATTTCTGGAGCTCTTCCTCTGAATAGCTTCCTTCTCTTTAGTACTCTTGCCTTGAAAATCGCAGCTTCATCTGATTCCACAAACACCAATCTGTCCTTTCAATTTATCAAGATTGCTATGTTCTGCTTGGGTTTCCCATCCCAGCACCATGTGCTAGGCAGAATGTTGGGATAATTGTAGCGATACTCTCAATTGTTTTTCTATTTTTCAGTGATCACAGTCCTAAATTACCTCTTTTCCAGTGTTTAAAAATAGCTACTTCACATATTTTGTCCAGTGAGAGACAGATTTTGATTTTTAAATAAGGTGCCTTATAATATAGAAAGCCAGAATATCTTCAGGGAAGACCAGTGAATAGTCATAGGGTGTGACTATAAAGAAGTATCAGACATAATACCTTTGACATTTAATTGATTTCACCAGGTTTCTATATTAATAAGATATATGGAAGACCATGAATCAAAGCAGTCTCACAGAATTTAGAAAATTCATTAAAGAGTTCTTTCTAATTAGCTAACAATTACTATATTCAGATATACTGTACATTTCACAACTTCCCTCTCATTTAATGCTTTCAGCACTCTTTCAAATAAGTTATAAATGGAATTTACAACCATAGAAGGAAACACATAGATCACAATGCTTTGGATAAGCAATTAAGAGAGATCAGTTCTTGCAATCATGATAGAGGTTTAGTGGATGTACTAATGAAGCTGATTCAGATACCTTTTGGCAAACTTTGAGCTAAGGAATTGCATATACTCTTAGCAATTAAACAGTTAATTCCCTTTAGAGAAGTTTGAAGTAAAAGCCCTGGGTTGAAAATCGACAAGGCATAACCAGTATAATAACTATAGGTCCAAAATAGAAGGCAGATTTACTCTTATTCAAGGACCTGATAAAATTTCAGTCCTAACTTACACGATAAAAATGATAACAGTACTTAACCTTCTAGATCTTAGGGATGGTAGAAATCTATTCTGTTTCTCTAATTTTGCAGGGGAGACCTCTGAATCTCAGAAGAGTTAATGGCTTCTATAAA
>NW_011495014.1:4913640-4942122 GCF_000754665.1 Bison bison bison
GTTAGCTTGCTGCTGCTACTGCTGCTAAGTCACTTCAGTCATGTCCGACTCTATGCGACCCCATAGACAGGCAGCCCACCAGGCTCCCGCGTCCCTGGGATTCTCCAGGCAAGAACACTGGAGTGGGTTGCCATTTCCTTCTCCAATGCATGAAAGTGAAAAGTGAAAGGGAAATCATGTCTGACTCTTAGCTGACCCTAAAACCAGGACTTGCAGCATTGTTATGATTTTATGAACTGAGACAGATTCAATGAGCTAGACAGAGAAGATACATAATTGACTATGTCTCAGATAGTACCATCAGGAAAACCAAACAAAACTGCTGTTTTGCTGTCAAGGTGAAGCATCAAATTCATGTACATTAACTAAAGAACAACTGGTATACATCACATATCGCTTAATTTCCAGGAAAAGTAATGTCTAAGAATATTATATAGATTTAGGTTAAGATTCATTTGTGTTTTTGGATGGTAATATTGCTTTGGGATATGAGATTTTGTTTAGTTTTGAAAGCTGAGGCTGATTGAAAGCTGGCATCTTTAAAAGGAAGAAAAGAAGAGGATACACTTCTAATGATGGGTCTTCTGAGAAGCGGTAATGCAGTTTCTCTTTTCCTTGGAGGCCTGAAACACAAGATTGAGATGGCTACGTAGGGAACAGTTTGGATTAGAAACACAATATTTAAGTGTGATAATGCTAAATATAGCTTTTTTTTTTAAAGGCATCTCCTTTCTTGTTGACACTTGCTAAAGAATCTCCAATCTAATCTTGTATTTTCATTACCACAATCTTATAATCAAATTTCTCCAAGGAACCCTGATTAACTTTTACTGGAGAATAGTATTTAGAAACCAAGATCTGATTTCTCATTCCTCCTGGGGTGTCGCGTCTTCTAGGTCCTCTCCATACCTAGAACTAGGAAAAATATACTGAATTATATGTGTACATGTATCTATATGCACTTATGTGTCTAGCTATCTCTATGTGTTTTAAAATGTCATGAGTTGATACTGATATCACTGACTAATCTAGAACTACAGATTTCAAACTAACAGTACTTTTTGACTTATTTATATTGTCTTTCTCTGACAGAGAAACTTTGATTATATCATCTGTAATAAATTTACCTTTTTGCTGAACCTGAGCACATGTATAAATTAGTTTGAAAATTGCTAACCTGTACTAACCCATGCTAACCCATGTGAGGACTGAATTTACTAATTAGAGTGCAGTGTTTGTATAAAGTTCTTTTTTGTTTTTGTACTTACAGTTTTTAGTCAAATGGCATTTTCCAAAAGTTACTTGGGTAATGTCCCCCTTTTCCCCATTTTCTTCACTACAGTTAATTCATAAATTGTAATACATTTATTTTCATTTGGTACTGTTTGTATTCTATCCTGAGATCCACTCAGAGTTTCAGTTGATTTTATTTATATTTGAATACAGTATAGATCGGAGGAGGCAATGGCACCCCACTCCAGTACTCTTGCCTAGAAAATCCCATGGACGGAGGAGCCTGGTAGGCTGCAGTTCATGGGGTCGCAAAGAGTCGGACACGACTGAGCGACTTCACTTTCACTTTTCACTTTAATGTATTGGAGAAGGAAATGGCAACCCACTCCAGTGTTCTTGCCTGGAGAATCCCAGGGATGGGGGAACCTGGTGGGCTGCCATCTATGGGGTCGCACAGAGTCGGACATGACTGAAGCGACTTAGCAGCAGCAGCAGCACAGTATAGATTACAGTTCTATGGGTTTTGACAATTGCATAGTCATATGTTTTCCTATGCAGTACCATACAGAAAAGCATGAGACCCCAGTTTGATTCCTGGATCAGAAGATCCCCTGAAGAATGGATAGGCTACCCACTCAAGTATTCTTGGGCTTCCCTGGTGACTCAGATGGTAAAGAATCTGCCTGCAGTGCAGGAGACCTGGGTTTGATCCCTGGGTTGGGAAGATTCCCCTGGAGGGGGGCATGGCAACTCAATCCAGTATTCTTGCCTGTAAATCCCCATGGACAGATGCGCCTGGCAGGCTACAGTCCATGGGGTCCAAGAGTTGGACACGACTAAGCAACTAAGCACAGCACAGCACAGCACCTTACAGAGAAAACCTATCATAAATAAAACTCCCACGTGAGGTCCCATTGTACTCAGCACTTTCCCCATCCTCACCCCTGCAAACACTGATCTTTTTCCAGCTCTAACATTGTATTTTTCTTTTTTTTTTAATAATATCATGTAAATGGAATTATATAATATGTAAACTTTGGACCTTGGCCTTATTTAGAATAATGTATTGAAGATTCATCTATGTTATTGAAAGAATCAGTAACTTGTTCCTTTTGTAAAAATTACTCAGTAGTATTATACATATAATATAGGTCGTTTAGCTAGTCACCTATTGAAGGATTTGTTGTTGTTGTTATGCTCAGTGACTTAGTGTGTTCAGGCTGCTCTAACAAAATACCACAGATCGGAGGGCTAATAACAATAGAGAGTCATTTTGTACAGTTCTGGAACTTGGCAATCTGTGATGAGAGAGTCAGCATGGTTGGGTGAGGGCTGTCTTCCAAGTCAGACTTCTTGTCACTCACAAGGTAGAAAGGGTGAGCGTTCTCTCTAGGGTCTCTTCTATCTATAAGTGTAGAAAGAAAGAAAAGTAGAAGGTGAAGTCGCTCAGTCATGTCCAACTCTTTGTGACCCTATGGACACCAGGCTCCTCTGTCCATAGTATTTTCTAGGCAAGAGTACTGGAACCTAGGTCTCGAACCTAGGTCTCGAACCCAGGTCTCCCACATTGTAGACAGGCGCTTTACCGTCTGAGCCACCAGGAAAGTCCAGGGAAGTCTATAAGTGTACTAACCCTAACTGTGAGAATTCTACTCTTATAACCTAATTTACCTCCAAAAGTCCCACCTCTTAATACCATTGCAGTGGGCATCAGAATTTTAAAATATGGATTTTGGTGAGACTGAACATAAACATTCATACCATAGCATAAAATTTTGGGTAATTATTAATAAAGTTGCTAGAAACATGCATATCTGGACTTTTGTGTGCAGCTAAGTTTTCCATTCACTTGGGTAAGTATCCAGGAGTGTGGGCAGTGTGGAGCTGGGCCATATGTTAGTGTACGTATAATTCTATAAAAGATTGCAAGCTATCTTCTACAGTGGCTATACCATGTGGTTTCACACATGAATGAAAGTTCCTATTTTTCTGCACCCTTGCCAAGATTTGATATTGTTTGTTTGCCTTTCTAATAGGTATTTCACTGTGGTTTTAGTTTGCATTTTTCAAACACTAAATGATACTGAACATTTTTTCCTTCTGTTTATTTCCTATCTATGTATCTTTAGCCAATATTTGTTCAAATCATTTTTTGGTGAGGTACTAACTTTATTAAGTTGTAATTCAGAAAGAAGAAATTCACTCTTTAAGATGTACAATTTAGTGCTTTTTGTTATATTCCCAGAATTACGAAACTATCTACACAATTTTAGAACACTTCCATAAGACCAAAAAGAAAACCCCTACCCTTTAGCAGTCACCATTTACCCCATTTCTCTTGAACTTCCCAGAACTAGACAGCCCCTAACCTACTTTTTGTCTCTATACATGTGCCTAATCTGGACATTTAATATGAATAAAATCATGATGCATAGTCTTTTGTGACTGGATTCTTTCACTCAGCATAATGCTTTCAAGGTTTATCTATTTTGTAGTTCATATCAGTTAATTCATTCTTTTTATTGCCAAATAACCTTCCATTATGTTGATGTACATTTTCCAGAGGGCAAATGATGAACATCTTTTCAAGTCCTCATTGGCCATTTGCATATCTTCTTTGGACAAATGTCTATTCAGATCCTTTGTGCATTTTTAACATTGGGCTATTTGTTTCTTATTATTGAGTTGTAAAAGTTCTTGATTTATTATATATATATATCTTATCAAATATATGATTTGCAAATATTTTCTCCTATTCTTTGAACTGTCTTTTCACTTTCTTGATGGTGTCCTTAGAAGCAAAAAGTTTTAAATTGTGATGAATTCCAGTTTATTGATTTTGCTTTCTTTGCTTGTCCTTTTGGTGTCATATTTCAGAAACTACTGCCTACTGAACAGTCATGATAATTTAGGCCTATTAAATATTTTGTAGCTTTACATTTACATCTATATGTGGTCCACTTTATTTTTGTATATAATGTAAAGTAGGGAATCCAAAGTCATTCTTTTGCATCGGGGCAGACTATCTTAGTGCTATTTTTCTCATATTATGAAGCCTCTAATGTTGTTTCTTAGGCATGTATACATTCTTACTGGGATAACAGTGGTTTTAGTAGGTCTCTCTTCAACTATTTCTTTCCCTAATCATTCCATGGAAATTTGCCTTTGTTGGTATTACACCCAGCTCCAGGAACAGGAATATTTTTGTATTCTTGATACTTCAAACTTGCTGGGACCAAACACCACCTTGCTCAATGTACTCATTAGTTTTAAGAACATTTTTTGGACAGTTTTTTCTTGGACTCTCTATAGAGGCTTCTAGATTGTGTGATTAATGAAACTGGTAGATATGGAGTAAAGGAAAAATGTTTTGCTTTTAAATCAAAGGAATTAAAATTTATAGGCTTATAGGGTATGAGGTGCCCTTTGGGACATTCATGTAGGCTAGAATTCATTAAAGACATATGATTTAGAGATAACAACTTGAAGATTTTTCAGCAGATAGTTGCTAACTAAAATCATGGGAGTGAATGAGCTCAATCCAGAGTGTAAAAAGATAAAAAAACAGAAAGAAAGATTTCTGAGGATAGTAGCAATAATCTGCTCTCATTTCATCCTTTTACAACATCTATAAGCAGTTATTTACATAACTAAAGTTTGAAGACCGTCAGTGGGACAGAATTAGTTTCTATCATCTTTTAGTATCTGGCCCTGGTAATTAGAAGGTGTGCAGAAAGAGCATAGCAGGCCTGGGATTGCTATCCTTAGAAAGGTCTGCTTGCAAGATTATCCCAGCTGGTCTCTGGGAACTTGGATTTGGGAGAGTTTCTATCATTTCCTGATAAAAATGGCTCACTGTACCTAAACTGCACAAAAAATGTAGGTTCTGCTGCTGAATACCTGCTTTCCTTCTGGGAATCTGGAATTTTGGTAGATGTTAAGTAAAGGATGCCTACCTGACCAAAACTCAACAAAGGCCCTGGCCACTGATTCTCTAAAAAGTGTCCTTGGCAGATGATATTTCATGGATGTTGTCACAGTTTATGCTAAAGAGAAATTAGGTGTGTTCTGTGTGATTCCAGTGGGACAGGACTCTTAGAGGCCTGCTCTTGGTTTCCTCTGACTTTGCTTCAAGAGCCTTTCTCATTGCTCACTTGGTTTTCATCTTTTAATGTAATAAATCACAGCTATGGGTATGAACATAACTATGTATTAATAGTAAGTCCTATGAGTGTTTCCAGTGAGTCATGAACCTGGGAGAAGGTAAGAGGCTTGGGGACTCCTGATAAAGAGTTTATCATTTAATTACCATCACTTTTTACATGCTGTATATATTTTTCCTTCAGTGGCTGTATATATTTTTCCTTCAGTGGCTTTTAGAATTTTCTTTTTAGATTTGAGTTCTGCAGTTTTGTTATAATGTGTCTGCCTATGATTTTCTTCTTATTTTATGTTACCACTTGATGTATCTTTTCATTTAGAGTGCTCATGGCTCTTCATGGCTTATTATTTCTCTGCCAATATTTATTTAAATGTTGACTCTCTACCATGCCATTGCATGGAGTCTGAAACTTCTGTGCCATTTCCATGTGTCTTGTTTCTGTCTCATATTTTGATATCTCTTTATCTGTGTGAGCTGTATTCTGAAACATTTCCTCAATTCTTCCTCGGAATTTGCTAATTCTTCATTCAGTTGTGTCTTATCTACCAATTGCCCATAGCCATCAATTTTTTTATGTGAATAGCCATGACTTTACTAAAACTCTTATTATTTTTTCCTATATCCATGCTTTTTTTTTGCATAACTTCCTATTCCTGGTACATGTGTGCTATTCCTTATTTTATCTATTTGGAGACTACTATACTTACTTTAAAGCTCAGGTGCATCTATGAAGTCATCTCTTCAGGTATAAATTCTCATTTTTGGAATTGATATTCCTCATATGTTCTGTAATTGTTTTCTGTGAATTTATTTTCTTTCAAAATTGCTCTACAGGGGATGTTTTCATTCTGAGATATAGAGGCCTTTCTGGGTAGTGTAGTGTTTTGCTTGTTGTTTTTTCTTGGGCTCTGTCATCTTGCGTGCTGTGCTGTGCTGTGCTTAGTCACTCAGTTGTGTCCAACTCTTTGTGACCCCATGGACTATAGCCTGCTAGGCTCCTCTCTCTATGGGCATTCTCCAGACAAGAACATTGGAGTGGATTACCATGCCCTCCTCCTGGGAATCTTTCCAACCTAGAAATCAAACCCAGGTTTCCCTCATTGCAGGTGGATTCTTTACCATCTGGGCCACCAGGGAAGCTCTATGTATATCATAAATTTAGCCTAATCACCCTCAAAATGCAGACTTCAGTTTCTGGTTTGTAGGATTTTTCTCTCCGTAGTAAGCTTAGTGGCTGCTCCCAGCAGTGATTTGCTGCCCCAGTTTGCTTCCGTGTGTGTGTTCCACAGTCCTGCCTCCCTATATGCAAGTGACCTGTGGCTTTGGCTTCTCTTGGAATCACAGTGGAACTTGAAATGCTATGGTTTCTACCAAGTCCTAACACTCCACAGCCACTCAGATTACTTGTTACTTCTGTGAAGTCTTTTTCAGATTCTCCACATGTATTTCTCTTAATTTATGTGCATGCATGCATGCTAAGTTGCTTCAGTTGTGTCTGAATCTTTGCAACCCTATAGACTGTAGCCTGCAAGGTTCCTCTGTCCATGGAATTCTCCAGGCAAGAATACTGGAGTAGGTTGCCATGCCCTCCTCCAGGGAATCTTCCTGACCCAGGGATGGAACAAATGTCTCTTATGTCTCCTGTATTGGTAGGCGGGTTATTTACCACTAGCGTCATGTGGGAAGCCCTCTTAATTTATGTATATGTTATCAAATATTTTAATTAGTTTTGAGTGGGAGGAAGAATTAGAGTGTGTGCTCCATGCTTAATCAACAATCTGAACCCAGGAATTCAGAATATATGTGATTATAGCATAGATCACATAAAAATCTCCTTATTTTCATGAAACATATTTGGGGCAATATTTTTTTTTCACCAATGTCTAACTTGCTTTTTATTATATTTTTTTAAATTTTAATTGTAGGCTAATTACTTTACAATATTTTGGTGGTTTTTGCCATACATTCACATGAATCAGCCATGGGTGTCCATATGTTCCCCATCCTGACCCTCCTTCCCACTTCCCTCCCCATCCCATCCCTGGGGTCATCCCAGTGCACCAGCCCTGAGCACACTGCCTCATACATCGAACCTGGACTGATGATCTATTTCACATATGATAATATACATGTTTCAATGCTATTCTCTCAAATCATCCCACCCTTGCCTTCTCCCACAGAGTCCAACAGTCTGTTCTTTACATCTGTGTCCCTTTTGCTGTCTTGCATATAAGGTCATCCTTACCATCTTTCTAAATTCCATATATATGTATTAATATACTGTATTGGTGTTTTTCTTTCTGACTTACTTCACTCTGTATAATAGGCTCTAGTTTCATCCACCTCATTAGAACTGATTCAAATGCATTCTTTTGACACCACCCTTATGGCAGAAAGTGAAGACGAACTAAAGAGCCTCTTGATGAAAGTGAAAGAGGAGAGTGAAAAAGTTGGCTTAAAGCTCAGCATTCAGAAAACTAAGAACATGGCATCTGGTTCCATCACTTTATGACAAATAGATGGGAAACAATGGAAACAGTGGCTGACTTTATTTTTTGGGCTCCAAAATCACTGCACATGGTGACTGCAGCCATGAAACTAAAAGATGCTTACTCCTTGGAAGGAAAGTTATGACCAACCTAGACAGCATATTAAAAAACAGAGACATTACTTTGTCAACAAAGGTCCATCTAGTCAAAGCTATGTTTTTTCCAGTAGTCATGTATGGATGTGAGAGATGGACTATAAAGAAAGCTGAGCACTGAAGAATTGATGCTTTTGAACCGTGGTGTTGGAGAAGACTCTTAAGAGTCCCTTGGACTGCAAGGAGATCCAACCAGTCCATCCTAAAGGAGATCAGTCCTGGGTGTTCATTGGCAAGACTGATGTTGAAGCTGAAACTCCAATAATTTGGCCACCTGATGCAAAGAGCTAACTCATTGGAAAAGACCCTGATGCTGGGAAAGGTTGAGGGCAGGAGGAGAAGGGGACGACAGAGGATGAGATGGTTGGATGGCATCACTGACTCAATGGACATGAGTTTGGGTAAGCTCCAGGAGTTGGTGGTGGACAGGGAGGCCTGGTATGCTGCGGTTCATGGGTTCTCAGAGAGTCAGACGCGACTGAGAGACTGAACTGAATTGAACTGATTTGGGGTAAAACACAGAACTTACCAATACACAAAATGAACCTTTATAAGCACTAACCAAAATCATTGATTTAGACTGTTAAAATGTTGAGTATGGGTCATTCAAGATAAAATTGGTTCCAACCTCTCCACCAACCCCTCCACCCACACTGCCCAAAATGATACTATAAGATTGACAATGTTGGGTTGTCACCAGAAATTATTTTTTTGTACGTGGTTATTTACTTTGGTCACGGCAGTCTGAGACTTTGCTTTTGGAGATGTTTATAGCTTTGAATCATTCTTATTCTGTGTTCATCTCCCCCATTGGTAACTGCAGAAGAAAAGCATTTGTTGTAAGATTTTTCTCCTAGTACCATCATTTTCATGGCCTTGTGCCACTTGGCACATAACACAGGAACTAGTGAATGACCCAGTGTTTTAACTGTCAGTCACCATGAACTACTTTACAAAACAGGCTTAACAGCTCATAAATGGAAAGCAATCCTGTTTACTGCCATCTCTAGATTCATAGATTGTTTGCAGCCTGTTACTGTTCTAGCAACACTTAGGGGCCAGGCACCTAAAGTACTTTATGTATTTCTTGATGTCTCTTAAGAAGGGCTGGTCTGGTGAGCATCCTTGTACTTTTTTCATCTAATATAATAGGATTAGACCTTGGGGTGACTGTATCAGAACTACTGACAGCTTTCTACAACATGCTGTGCATGAATATGTCTACCACATCTAGAAACTTTAGGAAGAAGAGAAATAGTACAACAGAAACTGTATTTGAAGATGAATAAATTGATTCGCCGTTCTTTTTTTGGTGTGTGTTGGGGGGAGTCTAACACCGTAGGTTAATTGACACTTTCTTTTCTTTGTCTTATTGGCCTGTCAGCACTTTTTCCCCTTGGTCTTGAATTGCTTTATTCTCTACTGAAGGTAGATGTATATTCTGAAAATAAACTCGAATCTATTAAAGCAGCTAACATATAGTGATGTCCCTGTTTTGTAAATTGAGTTCAGGTATAGGCTATCTATCATTTGGCAGCAGAAGAGGTAGCTTTTGGTCTGAATTTTACTGTTTGAGATGTTAGAGTTGCCTTCTAAGGTGGATAGGGGTCAGGGTAGTATCAGTTTCACACATTACTGTCTTTACTGAATTTATATGAATGACCTCCTCTGAAGATTGAAGAACCCAACACAAGCATGCATAAGGCTCCTTTCAACCAGAGAATACTATTTTTACCCCCTTTTTATTGTAAGAGAAGCTATTGCCTTTTGACATATACTGAATTTTTTAAAGCCTGAAGAAAGCTATAAAATTGTAAAAAAATATTGACAATCAGAATTTTAAGAAGATGGTTTAGTTTCAAAATTTGCAAGATGAAAAATTTGTGATATACTTCTTAGTGTGACTGATCATCTGGCTAGGTAGCTAATAAAACTCAGTCTGTGGAAATCTCCAGCATTAGTAGTTAATATTACAGCACCTCTGTGAGGAAGATAAGTGTTATTGTCCCTTTCTTATAGAAACAAAGAAGGAAATGATTCCTGTGGCAACACTATCCATAGTAGACATGAGTATTAATGTCAAGAAATGTTCCACTTCTGTTCCTAAGCTATAATTACTACTACATAGGTAAGGCAAAAACTAACCAATCCATATATGTCAAGGGAAGTTGTCACATATGTGTCAAAAACCAAACTCTACACACTGAATAAAACAAAGCAGAATGATGAGTTCATTGCAAGGCTTTCAACCTGCTAGTGGGAAAATCCAGGCTATGGGAGCAATGGGTTCAGAGTTCCTCATAGAGTAAGTGGTATTTGTGGAATAAATGTGGAAACCATTTGGCTGATTTTCAGCTGATTGGTTGCATAGTAGTCTTCATTATTGGATCCAGGTAGTTGAGTCAAGGGAACAAGAAGTCCAGAAATTATGTGAACAGACTTGACCTTTAAGGATTGACTGGTGCCCTCTGCTGATTTCTGAGACCTGTAAATTCTTGTAAAGTTAGGTTGTTTCCTTTATATGCTGGCATTTGCCATCTCCATTTTGTCTTTGACATAAGTGACTTCATTTTTGTTTGCTTCTACAAACATAAATGTTAATTTTAAAAAAAAATTATATTTAATTTCAAAGTTAGCCAAGAATTTCAGTCTTCTGATATTTAAAGAATATTTGGAGTTAATGTATTTTTCATATACTTGGAGAGAATTTTGTTTTTTTAAGTTGAGCCACTAATGAATGAAAGGGAAGCCATTTCTGATATAAGGTAGTAACCACTCCATGAGTTTATCCAATAGCAGCTGGACATTTTAAAGGATTAATGGGACTTCAAACTCAGTATTCAATTGATTTCAATTTCCTGTAGTTATCCTGTCAGCTTTATCTCTAGTGAATTCTGTGCCCCAAGCATGTTAAGTAAAGTGGGTAACGTATGGGGTAGTTGGTAAGCAGATCATTGAGGGCACAGATCTAGCTCTGCTAAGAGTGTTTCCACTTTCCTTCCTTCCTTCCCTGCCTACCACCCTCTATCCCTTCTTTTCTTTTCTCTTTTCCTACTTTTCTTTTCTCCTTTCTTAAATTTTTAAAAATTAAATTTGTGAGCTAGAAGATTTCTAGCACATTTTATTAGAGGCTGTCATTACTTACACAGAGAACGACTGTCAACATGGTGAAAGAGCACCATATAAAATGGCATAAGGAAATTTATTTGTTATTTTAGCAACTTCCACAGTTATCTGAAATCCACCTAAGACTGGTTAACTTTTTTGTGTGACTAATAAAGAGATATCAAGTATTTGACTTTTAAATATTTTTAAAGGGTTCATGAGTTCTATCATAATCCATTGATCAGGATTGATCACAATCTTCTTGGTCAAGAAGGAATGGAAATATCCAGAGCAAATTGAAGATCTCGTTAACTCTTGCTGTTATTCAGTCATTAAGTTGTGTCTGACTCTTTGCGACCCCATGAGCTGCAGCATGCCAGGCTTCCCTCTCCTTCACTATCTCTTGGAGTTTGCTCAACATCTGTCACCTTCTGCTCCTCCTGCTCTCAATCTTTCCCAGCATCAGAGTCTTCGGTTGTTGACTCAATGGCCTATTTTTAGCTGTACTCATACATTTTAAATTAAATAGAACATGAGAACTTTTTAATACTGTTGGGTGAGTGTACACACATACACAAAAATACATATTTAAAACTGCTTAGATAAATCCATTTGCAGAAAAGCACTACTAGATCTCAAGAAGCTTTAAAGTAGTAAAATATCAATTTCTCTAAAGCATTTGTCTCATTATCTATTAAAGTTGATCTTAAATATTTATCAATTTCTAAGAAAAGCTATGACAAACCTTGACAGCATATTAAAAACCAGAGACATTACTTAGCTGACAAAGGTCTGTCTAGTCAAAGCTATGGTTTTTCCAGTAGTCATGTATGGATGTGAGAGTTGGACTATAAAGAAAGCTGAGTGCCGAAGAACTGTTGCTTTTGAACTGTGGTGTTGGAGAAGACTCTTGAGAGTGAGTCCCTTGGACTGCAGGGAGATCCAACCAGTCCATCCTAAAGGAGGTCAGTCCTGAATATTCATTGGAAGGACTGATGCTGAAGATGAAGCTCCAATACTTTGGCCGCCTGATGTGAAGGGCTGACTAATTAGAAAAAACCCTGATGCTGGGAAAGATTGAAGGTAGGAGGAAAAGGGCACAACAGGGGATGAGATGGCTGGATGGCATCACTGACTGGAGGGACATGAGTTTGAGCAAGCTCTGGGAGTTGTTGATGGACAGCGAAGCCTGGCGTACTGCAATCCACGGTGTCGCAAAGAGTCAGATGCGACTGAGCAACTGAACTGAACTCAACCTGTTGCAAACAATTATTACTTTCTGAATTAAGATACAGACTTTTTAGTTAAATGATAAAAGGGAAATAACAAAGGGCTTTTCCCCCAGACCTCACTACTTGGGTGTTCTTCCTCCTTAATTCTGTTTTTCCTGGCATTCTCATGATATTATAGATTTTGCTGATTGAATGAAGTCCATAGTTATATTTTATCTTCCCATTTGTGCTGATGTATAATGTTTATATATATATATGTATAGCCCCACGTTTAATTTTTTCATATATGTTTTCTGCTTTTGCATGATAGGATTTGGATGTTAGGAGACGGTATGATTTTGGCTTTTTGTTATAATCTGATTGCAGGGAGCCAGTGTGAGGAACTCCGCCCATGGCAAAGGTTATGAGGAAGGAGGCTCGGCATACGCAAAGGCGGGATCGAGCCTTAGGAGTCCCCCTGGAAATTCTTGAGCATCTACCCCCCAAACCAGAGTCTGCCTACTTTACTGCTTTGTGCTTTCACCTCTGACTTTACGGGGAGCTGTCTCCCACCACCTCTCTCTGAAAAAGAGTTAACTTACAGCTCCAGTTGATAAAGTTGCTGGGCGTGATAAGAGTGTTTTAACCTACAAACTCCTCTGAAGGTTATTCCGGCCACATGTGATTGTTCACAGCCTCCCAACCGTGAGAGGCATGAGATGTTCTAAACTGTCTTAATACAGATTCCTTTGAGCAGTTAAAAGATTGATTAGAAATTGTATTGGTGAAGGGTTTTTCACTTTTTGGGCCAGTGTTTGCTGCTAAGTCTCCATATCCCTTACCTACTGTGTCCCTGGCAGTGTATTGATTGATATAATTGGTGTATAGAAATGTAAGTAGTAGCTTTAATGTTTGTAACCTTGGACCCGTGAGTTAATTCTTTTTCTTGTGATAGCCCACCACACATTTGCCCTATAGGAATGCAACTTTATCTAATGCTTTTGGAGGGTGGCGCCTGACTAATCACCTTTAAAGAAAAATAAGTTTTCTGAAGAAAGGGTCTTAAAATGTTAACAGGCCTCCGGGCCAGAAGATGATGTAAATCACCAAAACTTTTGCATATGATAAGTTTGCAGGAAGAAAGCCTGGCTTACTGCTGACTCTACCCCTTCCCCCATTATCCCCTATGTACAACTTAAGGTATAAAAAACTACTTTGGAAAGTAAAGTGCGGGCCTTGTTCACTGAAACTTGGTCTCCCCATGTCGTTCTTTCTCTCACCTTCTGGCTGAATTATTCAGCCTCTTTTCTCCACTGAATTTCCTCACTGAGCTATCCTTATTTAACCACTCTTTATATCCTTAGTTAATGTTTAATTAAGCAATTGTTTCCTGATCCTCGCCGACGCTGTCCCCACTTCGAATTCCCTGGATCCACCGGGGCTGGACCCCAGCATCTGATCTCAGGAATCTTCAATTCAATTGGTGCTCAATTGATTTTTTCCCCCAATTAAACTTAACATTCCTCTAGATTAATGTCATCATTTCCATCATCAGCATCAATATGTAACTAACATTTATGTGCTACTGTGCTCAGGAGTTGCACATGCATTATCTCGTTTATTTATCACAGCATCCTGGTGAACTAAGCATTCAAGGATAAATACATCTGGCTGTGTTCCATTACCTAATCTGGAATGCCATATTTGTGGACCGTCTGTGAACGGAGTGAAAAAATTCTACTAAACTAACCAGATCATTGATTTACTTTTTACTTTTATAATGTAGTTTCATGTGGGCAAGTAAAATACACAATTTTAAAAATTAAAGTATGGCAGAAAGTGAAGAAGAACTAAAGAGCCTCTTGATGAAAGTGAAAGAGGAGAGTGAAAAAGTTGACTTAAAGCTCAATGTTCAGAAAACTAAGATCATGGTATCCGGTCCCATCACTTCATGGCAAATAGATGGGGAAACAGTGGAAACAGTGTCAGACTTTATTTTTGAGGGCTCCAAAATCACTACAGGTGGTGACTGCAACCATGAAATTAAAAGATGTCTACACCTTGGAAGGAAAGTTATGACCAACCTAGACAGCACATTAAAAAACAGAGACATTACTTTGCCAACAAAGGTCTGTCTAGTCAAATCTATGGTTTTTCCAGTAGTCATGTATGGATGTGAGAGTTGGACTATAAAGAAGGCTGAGCACCGAAGAATTGATGCTTTTGAACTGTGGTGTTGGAGAAGACTCTTGAGAGTCTTCCTTGATTGCAAGGAAATCAAACCAGTCAATCCCGAAGGAAATCAGTCCTGGGTGTTCATTCGAAGGACTGATGTTGAAGCTGAAACTCCAATACTTTGGCCACCTGATGTGAAGAACTGACTCATTTGAAAAGACCCTGATGCTGGGAAAGATTGAAAGCAGGAGGAAAGGGGGATGACAAAGGATGAGATAGTTGGATGGCATCACCGACTCAATGGACATGAGTTTCGGTAAACTCCAGGAGTTGGTGATGGACAGGGAAGCCTGGCTTGCTGCAGTCCATGGGGTTGCAAAGAGTTGGACACGACTGAGCGACTGAACTGAACTGAACTGAAAATTGAAGTATAGTTGACGTACAACATTGTGCCAGTCTGCCGTGCAGCAAAGTGACCTAGTTGTACACATATACATATGTTGTTTTTTAAATATTCTTTTCCATTATGATTTATCCTGAGATTGGAAATAGTTCCCATACAGTAGGACCTGTAGTTTGTCCATTTTAGATGTAATAGTTTGTGTATATCAACCCCAAATTCTCAGTCCATCCTTCTCCCTCCTTCCCTCCTCCTTGACAACCACAAGTCTGATCTCTGTCTGTGAGCCTGTTTCTCTTTTGGAGATATGTTCTTTTGTGCTGTATTTTAGATTCCACAGTAAGTGATATCATATGGTACTTGTCTTTGTCTGACTTACTTCACTTAGTATGACAATCTCAAGTTGCATTCATGGCATTATTTCGTTCTTTTTAATGGCTTAGTAGTTTTCCATTGTATAAGCATACCACATTTTCTTTATCTATTCATCTGTCAGTAGACATTTAGGTTGCTTACATGTCTTGCCTGTTGTGAATTGTGCTGTTGTAAAATATACAATCATTATGAAACCAGAAAGAATAACTAAGTTGTATAATACAATGGATTTTCATATTTCAGTATTTGACCATAAATCTTGCCAAAGAAACATAATTTGCAACAATTTAAATTAAATATTTATATTATTTATAATAAGGTTGTAGAATAATCTAGTAGACCTGGATGTTCTGAATTTCTTAACAGGACCCCCCTTTTTTTTTTGGATTGAAATATAATTGGTGTACAGTATTACTTAAGTTTCAAATGTACAATACAGCATTGTGTTTTGGAATCTTAAAAGTTATATTCTATCTTTAGTTATTACAAACTACTGGCTATATTCCTTGTAATGTATATATTCTTATTTATTTATTTTATTGTTGCTGTTGTTCAGTTGCTAACTGGTGTCTGACTCTTTGAGACCTCATGGACTACAGGACTCCAGGCTTCCCTGTCCTTCATTATCTCCTGGAATTTGCTCAAACTCATATCCATTGAGTCCATAATACCAACCAAGCATCTTATCCTCTGTCTTCCTTTCTCCTCCTGCCCTCAGTCTTTTCCAGCATTGGGGTCTTTTCCATCGAGTTAGCTCCTTGCATCGGTGGCCAAAGTATTGGAGCTTCAGCTTTAGTAATAGTCCTTCCAAAGAATATTCAGGGTTGACTGGTTTGATCTCCTTGCTGTCGGAGGAATTCTCAAGGGTCTTCTCCAGCATCACAATTCGAAAGCAATTCTTTGGCACTCAGCCTTCGTTATGGTTCAACTCTCATATCCATATATGACTACTGGGAAAAAACCATAACTTTGACTATGCAGACCTTTGTCAGAAAAGCAACGTCTCTACTTTTTAATAGGCTTTCTAGGCTTGTCATAGCTTTCCTTCCAAGAAGTAAGCATCTTTTAATTTCGTGGCTGAAGTCAATATCTGCAGTGATTTTGGAGTCCAAGAAAATAAAATCTTCCACTGTTTATACGTTTTCCCCATCCATTGCCGTGAAGCAATGGGATCAGGTGGCATGATCTTAATCTTTTTACTGCTGACTTTTAAGGCAGCTCTTTCACTCTCCTCTTATTTATTTTATATATCAGCATAAATAAGAAATTATTTTAATAGAATTTATTTTTTAGAGAAGTTTCAGGTTTATAGCAAAATTGCACAGAAAGTACAGAGGTTTCCTTAACCCCCCCGCCACTACACATGCACAGATCTTCCATTATCAACATCTGGAACCAGAGTGGCACATTTACGCCAAAAAAAAGATGAACCTATATTGATGTATCATTATTACTCAAAGTCCATTTTATTCATTAAGATTCACTCTTGATGCTTTACATTCTATATACATGAATAGTTTCACTCCCCTAAATGTCCTCTCTCCTCTGCCTACTGATCCCTCTCTCTCTACCTGTTGTTGGTCAGTCACTCAGTCTTGTCCAACTCTTTGCGACCCCATGGACTGCCCCATGCCAGTCTTCCCTGTCCTTCACCATCTCCTGGGACTTGCTCAAATTCATGTCCATCCAGTCGGTAATGCCATCCAACCATCTGGTCCTCTCTTATCCCCTTCTCCTCCTGCCTTCAATCTTTCACAGCATCAGGGTCTTTTCCAATGAGTCAGCTCTTTGCATCAGGTGGCCAAAGTACTGGAGTTTCAGCTTCAGCATCAGTCCTTCCAACGAATGTTCACGGCTAATTTCCTTTGGGACTGACTGGTTTGATATCCTTGCAGTCCAAGGGACTCTCAGGAGTCTTCTCCAACACCATAATTTGAAAGCATCAGTTCTTTGGCACTAAGCCTTCTTTATGGTCTAACTCTCACATCCATATATGACTACTGGAAAAAACATAGCTTTGACTATACAGACCATTATTGGCAAGAAATGTCTCTGCTTTTTAATACACTATCTAGGTTTGTCATAGCTTTTCTTCCACGTAGCAAATGTCTTTTAATTTTATGACTGCAGTCACCATTTGCAGTGATTTTGGAGCCCCAGAAAATAAAGTTTGTCACTGTTCCCATTATTTCCCCATCTATTTGACATGAAGTGATGGAACAGGATGCCATGATTTTAGTTTTTTGAATGTTGAGTTTTAAGCCAGTCTTTTCACTTTCCTTTTTAACTTTCATCAAGAGGCTCTTTAGTTCCTCTTTGCTTTTTGCCCTAAGGATGATGTCATCTGCATATCTGAGGTTGTTGATATTTTTCTCAGAAATCTTGATTGCAGCTTGTGCTTCAACCTGCCTGGCATTTCACATGATGTACTCTGTATAGAAGTTGATAAGCAGGGTGACAATATACAGCCTTAACATACTCCTTTCCCAATTTTGAACCAATCCATTATTCCATGTCTGGTTCTAACTGCTGCTTCTTGACCTGCAAACAAGTTTCACAGGAGGCAGATAAGGTGGTCTGGTATTCCCACCTCTTGAAGAATTTTCTATAAATTGTAAAAAATTTGTTGTGATCCACACAGTCAAAGGCTTTAGCATTGTCAATGAAGCAGAGTAGATGTTTTTCTGGAACTCTTGCTTTTTCTTTGATCCAATGGTTATTGGCAATTTGACCTCTGATTCCTCTGCTTTTTCCAAATCCATCTTGTACACCTGAATGCTCTTGGTTCACGTACTGTTGAAGACTTGAGAATTTTGTGCATTATTTTTCTAGCATGTGAAATGCGCGCAGTTGTGTAGTAGTTTGAGCATTCTTTGGCATTGCCTTTCTTTGGGATTGGAATGACAACTGGCCTTTCCCAGGCCTGTGGCCACTGCTGAGTTTTCCATATTTGCTGGCATATTGAGTGCAGCACTTTCACAGCATCAACTTTTAGGATTTGAAATAGCTCAACTGGAATTCCATCACCTCCACTAACTTTGTTGGTAGTGACTTTTCTGAAGGCCCACTTGACTTTGTGCTCCAAGCTGTCTGACTCTAGGTGAGGGCTCACACCATTGCAGTTATCTGGGTCATTAAGATCTTTTCTGTATAGTTCTTCTATGTATTCTTACCACCTGTTCTTAATATCTTTTGCTTCTGCTGCTGCTGCTAAGTCGCTTCAGTCGTGTTCGACTCTGTGCGACCCCATAGACGGCAGTCCACCAGGCTCTCCCATCCCTGGGATTCTCCAGGCAAGCTAGTCCATACTGTTTCTGTCCTTTATTTTGCCCATTTTTGCATGAAATTTTCCTCTGATATCTCAAATTTTCTTGAAGAGATCTCTAGTCTTTCCCTTTCTGTTGTTTTCTTCTATTTCTTTGCACTGACCACTTCAGAAGGCTTTCTAAACTGGGCATTTAGATGAATATAGCTGTCCTTTTCACCTTTGTCTTTCACTTCTCTTCTTTTCTCATCTATTTATAAGGCCTCCTAGACACCATTTTGCATTTTTCTATTTCTTTTTCTTGGGGATGGTTTTTATCACTGCCTCTGTAGAATGTTACAAACCTGCATCCATAGTTCTGCAGACACTCTGTCTATCAGATAAAATCCCCTGAATCTATTTGTCACTTCCACTGTATAATTGTAAGGGATTTGATTTAGATCATACCTGAATGGCCTAGTAGTTTACCTACCTTCTTCAATTTAAGTCTAAAATTTGCAATAAAGAGTTCGTGATCTGTGCCACAGTCAACTCCTGGTCTTGTTTTTGCTGACTATATAGAGCTTCTCTGTCTTTGGCTGCAAAGAATATAATCAGTCTGATTTTGCTATTGACCATATGATGGTCAATATTTTGGTGATGGCCATGTGTAGAACTGGCTCCTGTGTTGTTGTAAGAGGATGTTTGATATGATCCCTGGCAATGACTGATTCTTTTACTATCTTTAGAGTTTTTTAATAATAACTTTATTTCATGAAAATGCTTGATTTTATGAAGCTATTAAATGTCATTAAAATCTGCAAATATGTAATTTTATAACATATATACTGTATTTAAGTATCATTTTTCTATTTTTTGCCATATAATGTTTAACTATTATGATATTGTTGGATATTTTAATAGTCAATTTTTTTCTTCCTGTGATAAATAGTTCCTTTCTGAAATTTTTATCCACTAGTTTTTGAAAATTATTTCAATTTTCTTTGCTTACAGTATCAATACTGAAGTCCATATTTTACAATTCTTCAGGCCAAAAGAAAGAATTTATCTATGACTCCTTCATTTCATTCCTACCTTACTTCTGTTCTGTCATCAAGTCTTTTCAACTCTAACTGCAATCTACACCCAAGACAACCTTTCTTTCTCTTCTAAGTCATTGTCTTCTCTTGTTTGTATAAATATAATAGGAATAGGCTGTGACACTAATAAACCCTTGCCACTGTCCAATTATCTCAACATGACAACTGGTATGATCCTATTAAGCCTAAGTTAGATGGTATCATTCCTGTGCTCTTTTATTTAGAAAGGCAGAGGAGCAAAAACAGCTAAACAAAATAAGAATTAGGTTGGAAGAATCAGTACCTAACTGCAAAAATTACAATTGGCTTACAGTAATCAGTTGTATTTTTATACTACTAGATAGCTATTGGAAAATGAAACAAATTCACCTATAATTGTGCCAGTTTCAAATATTGAGGAATGAATTCATTAAAAGTGTGAAAGGACTTTACATGCACACAGTGTGTTATCGATGAAGGAATAAACACCTAAATCAATGAAACTGAATAGAGAGTTCAGAAATATATCCACACAATTTTGATCATTTAATTTTTGACAAAAACACATAAGAAATTCAGTGAAGATAGTCTTTTAAACAAACTGCTAATCCACATGCAAAAATAGGAATCTCAGTCTGAGCCTCAAATCTGTATACAAGTTAAGTCAAAATTAATAATATGTCCAAATTTAAAATGTAAAACTTTAAAAAATTTAGAAAAAAAGTAGACAAAAATCTTCCTGACCTGGATGTAGGTGAAGTGTTCTTAGAAAACAAAATCATGATTCATCAACAAAAAAATGCATAAACTGAATTTCATCAAAATTAAAAACTCTTTTAACCAGGAGGTGTTCTGTTACCTCATTAAATGTACTTAATAGTTCCCATAGTTTTTTTATAGATTCCTTCAGATTTTCTATGTAATCAGTCATGCTGTCTGTGCATAGTGATGTTACACTTAATTAATTTTTTTTTCTCTCATTACCATGTGTAGGATCTCCTGAATAATGTTGAACAGATGTAGTGAGAGTGGGCATCCTTGCCTTTTTTTTAGTTTTAGTGATAAAGTATTTAATATTCCATAACTAAGTATAATGGCAGTTATAGAGTTCTTTTTTTCTTTGCTTACTTTTGATAGACAACCTTTCTCCAGTTGAAATAGTTTTATTTCACAGTGTTCTGAGAACTTATAAATTTAAGTATTGAATTTTGTCAAATTATTTTCCTGCATAAATTGTAAGATTTTCTTTTATTTCATTCAATGGTGAATTAAATTGGTAAGCTATTTGACTGTTAAATTAGTCTTGCATTCTTGGAATAAATGCTATTTGAGCATGATGTGTTATACTTTTTACATATTTCTGGCTTTGATTTGCCAATATTTCCAAGTATTTTTTTGCATTTCATTCATTGATAGATAATGTTTAGTAATTTTTTTTTCATCAAGATTTTGTTTAACTTTCATTAGCCTCAAAGTTGAGAAACGTTTCCTTTTCTTTTATTTACTGATCAGATCAGATCAGATCAGTTGCTCAGTCGTGTCCGACTCTTTGCAACCCCATGAATCGCAGCACGCCAGGCCTCCCTGTCCATCACCAACTCCCGGAGTTCACTCAGACTCATGCCCATCGAGTCAGTGATGCCATCCAGCCATCTCATCCTCTGTCGTCCCCTTCTCCTCTTGCCCCCAATCCCTCCCAGCATCAGAAAGAATGCATAAAATTGGTGATATATTTTCTTTAAATTTGTGATAAAATTCATCAAATAAAACATTTGGGCTTGGAGTTTTTGTGAAGAGGTTTTTGAAAAATTCAATTTTTAATAGCTACATAGTTAATTATATTCTGCATGTTTTCATGTGTCAGCTTTGGTAACTTGCATTTTGCAAGATAAGTATATACTTTTATCTAAATTTTCAAGTTTGTTGCATAAAGATATGCAGAATAGTTTTCTATTTCCCTTTGATAACTTAATTTTAACATCAAAAATGAGGCAAACACATAATAAAATGGAAATTATAGGTCAACATCTGTGATGATCATAAATTCAAAAATCTTACATTTATTAGCAAATTAATTTCAATAATCTGTTAAAAAATATATTAAAACCTATGAAAAATATATTAATACTTGTGAAAACTCCAGGAAGGAAATGTGTTTAGCATAAGTAAATCAGCGCATGCAATCCACATTTTAATAGCTTGCAAGAGAAAATATATATTATCATAATCATAGAAGAAGCAGGAATTTAAAAATAAAACACAGCATTCACTTATGATAGAAGATAGAATTAAAAAATAAAACAGCCCCATTTATGATAGAAGAAATCTAGAAATGGAAATGCACTTTAATCTGAGAAAAATGGTTCTGTATAAGTATATACAATAACTCAAACTTGATGGTGAAGCTCTGAATATTTTTTAAGATCTTCAAAAAGATAAAGTTGATTGCTAAAACTTCTTCTATGCATCATTGAAACAGAAGACCTAACTAGTACATTAAGTTAAGAAAAACAAAATATATTAAAATTGTAAAGAGAGAACTAAAATTTTTGTTGTTTTAGATTATGCAATTGTGTACATAGACAACACAAAATTATCTGCCTATATAGACTATTAAAATTTCTAAGAATTTTTAGTGTAAAATCAAATTAGAACATTTTTATGTAAAAATAAGTTTCATAAATGAGGGGTTACATATTTATGACTTTAGGATGAGTAAGGTCTTTTTAAGTCCCAAGGAGCAAAATCCATAAACTGGGATGTAGGGCCATAATAGATGTATTAAACTCTATCAATATTTTACAGATTTTGTTGATCATTAAAAGATACCACAAAAATGCTGGATTATTTAACAGGAAAAAATATTTTTTAAATCTATAAAGGGTTAATATCCAAAATATACAATGCTTACATGTAAATCAATATGAAAGATATAAAGAGTCCAATAAAAATGAGCAAAGGCTGTATATGAAAAACCAGGTCACAAGACATCGAACACAAATATCTGTCAAATATATGAAAATGAGTCATACCTGACTTTAGTAACCTATAAATTACATATGAATTTAATGATTATATCTACTTGCCAAAGGAAGGCAGCAGAGTAAAATTCAAGTCCTCTAAGTTCTTATAATTTATGAAAACTGTTTGGACAAATGAAGATACACAGAATGAAGGTGACAGTTAATAACAGTTAAAAATGATCATTATCACTGAAATTGTATACAGAGTATGTATAATGTACCTCTCCAGTTATTATTTCTTTTCCCTTTGGAGTTATGCAGCAGAGTTTGGAGAGGACTGAGCACTGTTTTAAACATGTATTTCTTCTTGTCATATGACCCTTCAAAGAAATTAGGCTTTAACATTAAAAAAGTTCTCCACGCATACCTTGACTATACTTATGTATATAATGTATATACCTTGTGGTATTGACTGCTCAGAAACAGTCATAAGTCAGATTACTATTATTTTTTATTTTTAAAATAGTTTTCTTCAAATAAGTTTTCCTTTGCTTGAGATACCATGAACATAGCCTTTTTTGATTGTAAAATCTTTGGATTATAACATTTTTTT
This sequence comes from Bison bison bison, assembly GCF_000754665.1. Taxonomy (NCBI): domain Eukaryota; kingdom Metazoa; phylum Chordata; class Mammalia; order Artiodactyla; family Bovidae; genus Bison; species Bison bison. The sequence goes on from NW_011495014.1 coordinate 4,936,845, forward strand.
TAACAGTTCTGAAACAAACAAAAAAAAGTTTCACTTATTCTTGAAACCCTGATGGTTTTTAAACTGTAGCTCTCTTCTTTGTTCTATGTAACAAAAGAAACTTCTTAGGATTTCTGACTGCACTGTTCTGGTTTGTGCCAGGTTACTACTGCCTTTTACAAGACAGAAAAACGTTCAGCACTTCTGACTCCGGCTGCTTATTCAAAGACCAGAGCCTTGAAAAGGGCATTGCAATGGCCTTAGAGCTAAATTTACATTATTTTTATGGTTTTGAGATTCTGGTTTTCAGAACTTCAGCATTTACAACATTTTGATAAATGACAGTCTTAGCTGTGGAGGCAAGGGGCTTTAGAATATTTTCTGTTCTGTGTAAATTGATTAGCTGGTCATCAACATCTTCCATGTTTCTGGCCACTTACAGTATGAAGAGAATTTCACTAAGCCAATAAAAATGCTGAAAGCTTTGAGAGTAAATAAGGGACAAGTCGAAATTCGGGTATTTTGATCTACTGGCCAAAATTGTAAGAACTAGAAAAGGTTATTCACTCCTGCTTCCTTCCCTCTCTCTCTTCTTTTCTTCTTCTCCCCTCTCTCCCTCTTTTCTTCCTTCCTTCCCTCCTTCTTTCCTTTCTCTCTTTCTTTCATCATTTTTGAGTTATAAAGAGTTGGTAAACAACACTGAGAAATGAAGTTGATTGATGCCTGTTGTTTATAATAACAAAAGATGCCATATATGTGTGATAAAACTTAAGATCTATATATATGTTACTTAATACACTCTAATTATGTATTAAACATAATATATACTGTAGTCAATCCCATTTTGGGGCATTTAGGTGCTTTCTAATTTTTTGCATCATAAATAATATTAAGTAGCTTGTTTAAAAATCTTTGCCAAATTTGTTTCTTTTAATTAAAAGTGAAAGTAGGTGTAAATAAAAGTAGGTTTACTAAGAAAGTATAAACTGATCTTTTAAAACCTAAATGTTTTGATGCTATTATGTAAAAGTCTATTGATATAAAATACTTGTTTTAACTGCCTTGTTTATGAAATGGCAATCATTTAAAATAGGTATTTCTTTTCTATTGTTTCTTTAATTGCTGAAATGCCCAGTTTTCTCCTCCAGCTTGGATTCCAGAATGCTGACAGCCAGACTTAATACTCTATGAAGGAGTAGGCTAATTCCACTCTGGGGAACCTAAGCAAAGAGAAAGTCTAAAGTCACCCACATTCAAGTTTTCCTAATGAAACAACTCTGCCAGCTGGTCTACAGTCAGGCTCCCATTGACAGAGACCACTCTTCAGTGCAGAGCTTTGAATCAGCTTTTAGGTGTTTCATTTCTAAGCACGGATAGCCAGAAATCATTGGACACAAAAGACAGAGACCAAAATGGACATATAGGAAAAAGAGCTTTTATTTTAAATCAGGAAGTCCAAAAACCAACTGGCAGATGTGTTAGAAAGAAAGATTAAAAAAAATAAATGACTAAAATCATCAAATAAATGATTTCAAGATTTCATGAAATTGAAGGAAATGAATTTCTGTGTTCAATAAAAACACATTCAGGGGAGAAAAATTGGCCCAAATTAAACATAACATTTTAATGAACTATCAAACACTGGATTAAATGGGACATAACAAAAGCTTGTTGAAAAAAGAAATCAAACAATGAAAGGAGTCATGTGCAAAGAATCTGTAGTCCAAATGATTGTAGATTTCTCTATTTTGATACCAGAAATTCAAAAGCAATAGAGCAAGCTATTTATATTTTGGAAAAAAAAAAAAAAAGGACATATAATCTAGCATTTTATACAGAAGTAATTATTTATAAAGTAGCAAGAATATTTTCATATATGGGAATTCTCAAAATATTTATCACTTGTATATCTTTTCTTAATAAGTAAAGGAGTGGGGAAACCAACAAAGAAGAAATAATAAGATCCAGGAAATAATAGTTCCAATTCAAGAAAACTATAATGCCCCAGTGAAGTGTAGTGAAATTTGCTCAGTCGTATCCGAATCTTTATGACCCCATGGACTATACAGTCCATGGAATTCTCCAGGTCAGAATACTGAAGTGGGTGGCCTTTCCCTTTGCCAGGGTATCTTCCCAACCCAGGGATCAAAGCCAGGTCTCCCACATTGCAAGCAGATTCTTTACCAGCTGAGCCATGAGGGAAGCCTGCCCTAGGATGATGGAGAGATGTCAGGGTAAGAGCTGTGATTCAGATGTAGAAAGCAGATCCAAAATGTCCAGAGGATCTATCTCAAAGAAGAGGCAATCAATAGGACCCATGAGGTATTTGAACATATTGAGAAAGATTTTAGACAACTTGGTGAAATCTTGGGGCTGAATTAGTGGGAAAGAGAACATAAAAAGGTTAAAAGAAAAAAAATTGCATTCAATGTAAAAATTGTGCCCCCCCCCCCCAAATAATCTCCATCTAGTACTTAGTCCATCTAAGAATAATGTTCACATAGTCCTAATAAAGGAGAAAAGGAGAGATATATCCATTTGAATGCAGAGTTCCAAAGAACAGCAAGGAGAGATAAGAAAGCCTTCCTCAGTGATCAATGCAAAGATAGGCAAAAAAATAGAATGGGAAAGACTAGAGATCTGTTTAAGAAAATTAGAGGTACACAAGGGATCATTTCATGCAAAGATGGGCACAATAGAGGACAGAAATGGTTTGGACCTAACAAAAGAAGAAGATATTAAGAAGAGGTGGCAAGAATACACAGAAGAATTACACAAAAAAGACCTCCATGACCCAGATAATCATGATGGTGTAATCACTCACCTAGAGCCAAACATCCTGGAATGTGAAGTCAAGTGGCCTTAGGAAGCATCACTATGAACAAAGCTAATGGAGGTGATGGAATTCCAGTTGAACTATTTCAAATCTTAAAAGATGATGCTGTGAAAGTGCTGACTCAATATGCCAACAAATTTGGAAAACTCATCAGTGGCCACAGGACTGGAAAAGGTTAGTTTTCATTCCAATCCCAAAGAAAGGCAATGCCAAAGAATGCTCAAACTACTGCACAATTGCACTCATCTCACATGCTAGCAAAGTAAAGCTCAATATTCTCCAAACCAGGCTTTCCAAACCAGGCTTCAACAGTATATGAACCGTGAAATTCCAGATATTCAAGCTGGATTTTTGAAAAGGCAGAGGAACCAGAGATCAATTGCCAACATCCATTGGATCTTCAAAAAAGTGAGAGAGTTCCAGGAAAACATCTATTTCTGCATCATTGACTATGCCAAAGCCTTTGACCATGTCGATCACAACAAACTGTGAAAAATTCTTAAAGAGATGGGAATACCAGACTACCTTCTCTGCCTCCTGAGAAATCTGTATGCAGGTCAAGAAGCAACAGTTAGAACTGGACATGGAACAGACTGTTTCCAAATAGGGAAAGGAGTATGTCAAGGCTGTATATTGTCACCCTGCCTATTTAACTTATATGCAGAGTACATCATGAGAAACACTGGACTGGATGAAGCACAAGCTGGAATCAAGATTGCTGAGAGAAATATCGAAAACCTCAGATATGTAGATGACACCAACCTTATGGCAGAAAGCAAACAACTAAAGAGCCTCTTGATGATGAAGAAAGAGAAGAGTGAAAAAGTTTGCTTAATGCTCAATGTTCAGAAAACTAAGATCATAGCATCTGGTCTCATCACTTCATGGGAAATAGATGGGGAAACAATGGAAACAGTGACTGACTTTACTTTCTTTGGCTCCAAAATCACTGCAGATGGTGACTGCAGACATGAAATTAAAAGACTCTTGCTCCTTGAAAGAAAAGTTGCGACCAACCTAGACATCTTATTAAAAAACAGAGACAGAAGCTTTTAATTTTAATTAGATCCCATTTGTTTATTTTTGCTTTTATTTCCAATATTCTGGGAGGTGGGTCATAGAGGATCCTGCTGTGATGTATGTTGGAGAGTGTTTTGCCTAAGTTCTCCTCTAAGATTTTTATAGTTTCTGGTCTTATGTTTAGATCTTCAATCCATTTTGAGTTTATTTTTGTGTATGGTGTTAGAAAGTATTCTAGTTTCATTCTTTTACAAGTGGTTGACCAGTTTTCCCAGCACTTGTTAAAGAGATTGTCTTTTCTCCACTGTATATTCTTGCCTCCTTTGTCAAAGTTAAGGTGTCCATTCTGCACAACAAAATAAACTATAAGCAAGGTGAAAAGACAGCCTTCAGAATGGGAGAAAATAATAGCAAATGAAGCAACTGACAAACAACTAATCTCAAAAATAAACAAGCAACTCCTGCAGCTCAATTCCAGAAAAATAAACGACCCAATCAAAAAATGGGCCAAAGAACTAAATAGACATTTCTCCAAAGAAGACATACAGATGGCTAACAAACACATGAAAAGACGCTCAACATCACTCATTATCAGAGAAATGCAAATCAAAACCACAATGAGGTACCATTTCATGCCAGTCAGAATGGCAGTGATCCAAAAGTCTACAAGCAATAAATGCTGGAGAGGATGTGGCCAAAAGGGAACCCTCTTACACTGTTGGTGGGAATGCAAACTAGTACAGCCACTATGGAGAACAGTGTGGAGATTCCTTAAAAAACTGGAAATAGACCTGCCATATGGCCCAGCAACCCCACTGCTGGGCATACACACCAAGGAAACCAGAAGGGAAAGACACACATTTACCCCAATGTTCATCGCAGCACTGTTTATAACAGCCAGGACATGGAAGCAACCTAGATGCCCATCAGCAGATGAATGGATAAGAAAGCTGTGGTACATATACACAATGGAGTATTACTCAGCCATTAAAAAGAATACATTTGAATCAGTTCTAATGAGGTGGATGAAACTGGAGCCTATTATACAGAGTGAAGTAAGCCAGAAAGAAAACCACCAATACAGTATACTAACACATATATATGGAATTTAGAAAGATGATAATGACAACCCTGTATGTGAGACAGCAAAAGAGACACAGATGTATAGAACAGTCTTTTGGACTCTGTGGGAGAGGGATGGGGGATGATTTGGGAGAATGGCATTAAAACATGTATAATATCATATAAGAAACAAATCGCCAGTCCAGGTTCGATGCAGGATACAGGAAGCTTGGGGCTGGTGCACTGGGATGACCCAGAGGGATGGTATGGGGAGGGAGGTGGGAGGGGTTCAGGGTGGGGAACACGTGTATACCTGTGGCGGATGCATGTTGATGTATGGCAAAACCAATACAATATTGTAAAGTAAAAAAAAAAAAAAAA